>NC_057802.1:4774867-5143793 GCF_018294505.1 Triticum aestivum | reverse complement strand
CCTCACAAAGACAACTCAAACCCATGCAAATCATTTTGTGTAAAGTGCAATAGACGTGTACCCATGCTTGTAAAAAGTTAAATTAAATGAATCAATGATAGAAAAAAAGTTCAAGCATATAAATGTTCATCAGTATATAGGCCAATCAAACACTTTCCAAGTGAAATGTTGCCTTGGGTTTTACATACCTGGTCATGTCATCGCAAAGAATGCCTAATGACAAATTGTGGATTCTATACATTTTTCTTGTTGAAACTGTTTTTGGATATGATAGGTTGTTCGTTCTATTTGTTCAGATTATATGCAAGGAAATAAGATAAGAGGCAAAATTATTTCACGACATTTTAAGTAAAGGTGAGAGCCATAGAAGCATGAATAACATAATATACGTTGTCACATACAAACATGCATAGTATATGATTGTATGCAAAACATTCACAACTACAATGTTACATATAGCAATGGTAACATTCTAGCACCAAAATAAACTATAAAATTATAATTGTAACATTCATAACTACATATTCATCTAGAAGGGCTGAAGCTTCACACCGTAGTTGGCGCTGCAACCGAAGAACAAGGCAGCATATGTTGGTTCTAGAACCACGCATGGAGGCGAGGCAGATCGGCTTGCACATCTTATCAACACTGCCACAACCATAACCATGACATGCCGGTCTACGATTGCGCGTAACTGCTGGATGGAGGCAATACTCTGTAACGATTGAGGCAACACACATCAAGAGAACATTGCTCGAGAATTCATGGTGCGGCCGCGTCGGGGCAACGCCACTGGTCAGCTAATTGTGGGAGCGTCATCTAGGGCACCGTGATCAAAGATGACTGTGGGGTCGTCGCGAGGGCACCGTGGATGTTTGATGGAGGCTAACCGGATGGACATGTACGGCAAGAGAGAGTGAAAGTAAAGGGGACGGTGCCTGGCGGCGGCAGTGAGGGTTTGTAATGGAGACAGGAAGTGGACGATGTATATAATAAACCAAGTTCACAACAACACTGATGGGCAAGAAACACGAAGGTTTAGAGTTAATAGATGAACTTAGACTAACAAGATAAAGTAGCCGATCAGTGAAGAATATTGGTCAATTTTTATCTTCGAAACACAATATCACAGACATGTCATTTTCAGACCGGTCTGCGATACGCATCCTGCCAAGCCCCGACACTACTAGGGAAAACCCTAGTAGTAGCGCTTGAAATATGCATAGCAGTAGCGCTGGGTCCAGCGCTACCACCAAGGCGCTACAGCTAACTATTAGCAGTAGCGCTGGAAAGGGAGCACTACTACTATACCTAGTTAGCAGTAGCGCTCTCCTTTGGGCAGCGCTACTGCTACTTACAGGTAGCAGTAGCGCTTATTCTAAAAAGCGTTGCTGCTAAATTTTCCTGTATTTTTAGAAATACATCTTATTTTCATTGTGTGGTTTTATATACAGTACTTTCATCATACGATCTTATGACCATGATTACTTATTATATATAACAGTGGGTGAAATGAACGTGGAGTAGATTCAAGTGGAGGTAACACGTGGTGCATGTCGAATGTACTAGTCTAATCCAAACTTGATCTAGTTTGGATTAGTAGTACTTTCGATGTGCACCACATGTTGGTTTCACTTGAATCTAATCCAGGTTCATTTCACCCACTGTTATATATAATAAGTAATCATGCTCATATAATAACTTAGCATCATGCATCATCAATCATAATAATAAATAACTCATCATTGGTATCATAATAACAAGTCATACTCATCATCATCGATCATACAACTTCTACTCGATACCACATCATCATCATAGTCAACTAACCAATCCTACTTAGTTGTTCTTAGCACATGATCATGAGTATTATTAACTAGGACCTACTACCTTTTCTTAGGTAAAATAGCATAAAACAAGATAGGCCCTGACTCTCCATTATGGAGAATGGAGATTATCCTGTCTTCAATTCTTGCCTTTCGCACAATGTTGCTTCCAAGTACCTCCTTGCGACTGTCCATACATTTTTTTCATTCTTTGATTTGCATGTCTCTCCACTTCTTTTAGAAATCTGATATGAACAGGTGAGATTCGTAGGATGACCTGGCCGTATGTTCAAAACATCAAGGCGACCATTCTGATACATCAGATGAGGCACACAATTATTCGGTATTTTCTGTTGAAAAACATAGTAATAACTTCGTAGTTAGCAATATAGTTAAGTTTTAAAAGAATATATGCAAAAGATGCACGGATGTAGTAATGCTAAAAACTCTTACCATGGCATCTCCATGGATGTTACTGTAGTTCAACACGTGCACTAGTGGCACGTATTGACCATAATGTGGAGGAGTTTTATAATAGATATTGTAATTCTCAAGATCAATACGAAATGCGACCGGATGAATTTTCTCCTGATAAGTTAACTCAGAGCCATCGGTGTAGTATGTTCTGTCTACCATGTTCCGCACATTGTTTGAACAATGAAAATAAACTGTCAATGGAAATAAGCTATCAACTATTTTGAAATGAACAATATAAATTAGTTAATAACAATGTTTGAGAAACTCACATAGCGGTAGCACTACTAGGAAAAGGCCTGCTAATGGCGCACTACAGGTGCGCCACTAGCATCACGCCACTAGTAATTAATACTAATGGCGCACCCCTGGTGCGCCATTAGTATACCAAAAAATAATGGCGCACCACATTAGTATATCACACGGTGCGCCATTAGTAAACAGATACTAATGACGCACCACATAGAAGTGCGCCATTACTAACAATTTTTTTCAAATTTTTTCAGAAATTTTTTTTTCAAATTTTTTTCTTCGGTTTTTCTTAATCTCGGGTCAATATGCTTAATCTTAAGTCAAATCGCACTCCATGGTCAAACTTCCCGAAAGGTCACCCATCCTCACACTACTCCAGCCCAAGCACGCTTAATTTCAGAGTTCTATCCAACCCCAGCACCAGCTCACTTAACACGCACTTGTTGATATATCTAGCATATCAATCCTATTAAACCTTGTTGATGTATAGGACTTTGTTCATGTTCATGAGTGTGATGAAATTTTGAAAAAAATATTTCAAACTTTCGTTCATATTACGTATCATATTTTGAATATTTTTCAAAAAAAATTCGAAACTAATTTTTTTCTGTTACTAGTGGTGCACCTAGCGAATGGTGTGCCACTACTAAGTTTGAATTTTTTTTTCCATTTTTTCCCCTCTAGATCTTAAAAGCCCCGTATCTTTTATTCTGTTAGGTTTTTGGGGATTCTAAAAATCTTCAACGGAATTCGGATGTAACTTTTCGAGTAGATGATTTTTCATATAAAGAACTTTTTAATCCGAGTTCGTATGCAAAAGTTATGCCCATTTTACAAATTCCAGAGAGATTTTACAAATAAAGTCGAAATTCATATTTGTAAATTTTCCCAACAAGTAGACCACGTATCACATGGGAAACTTATTTTCTTTTATTTTTTTGACATTTTCGTCATTTTCTTTTATTTTTTTAAACTGAAAAGGCGGTCTAGGGGTGCATTCGGTGGAATTTTTGGTCAAAGTTAGTAATGGCGCACCGTGGGTGTGGTGCGCCATTACTAGTTACTAGTTTAACTAGTAATGGCGCACTATCCCCTGGTGCGTCATTACTAGTTTTGAAAAAAAAAATTATTTGTTAGTAGTGGCGCACCGAGGGTGTGGTGCGCCATTACTAGTTTAACTAGTAATGGCGCACTATCCCCTGGTGCGCCATTACTAGTTTAAAAAAATAAGAAAAATTGTTAGTAGTGGCGCACCGTGGATGTGGTGCGCCATTGGTCTTTGGAGTTTAATAGCGTACCTACACATGGTGCGCCATTAGTATATAGCGGTGGCGCATCACATGTGTGGTGCGCCATTAATGTCCATATTATCTATAGCCCTTTTCCTAGTAGTGTAGAATTGGAAGCGTATTAACAAGGACCTAAATGTCCATATTGTCTTGGTCGATGCCAGGATCACCAAGATCCATGGTGACAAGCATACCCTCATAAAAACCATACATCTTGCAAAGTGATTACCAATTTTTGCAACCAAAATGGGTTACGCTCTCAGATTATACAGATTTACTTCAAAATCCATACCATGATGAGTCCTTAGGTGAATTTTCTTTGTTTCGAAATTTTCATGGTCTTCAAAATCCATCCTCTGCCAGACATAGCATTTTGCATGGCATGGGGTAAGCTACTCGAATTGTAAAATATGAAAATTACACGTTGAAATTGTTGAAGACATGCTTAATTACGAAAAAAACACTTGTCGTCATTGCGTACCGTTTCAACATCGAAGGTCTCCTCGAGCTTAATGCTGAAGCGCCGATCTTCGTCCAGGCGAGGCCTGTCACACAGACCTCGATCGTCGTGGCACCAGCTGCACTCCCCCGGGAGACTTTCGTCGTTCGATGACGACATTTCCTACGTTCATAATTCAAATATTAAACTTTTACAATTCAATATATGTACTACAAAAATTAAATTAGATCATTATTATTCATCACGGGTTGACTATCAGTCTGTCGAGTCTTTTTCTTGAAAACTCTCAGCTCCCGTGGTGTATACATTCGACCGTTGGTGATGGTAGCTCCTCCTTTCGTTCCCGAGTGCATTACACAAAAATGTCTAACACACGGGAACGAAGGAGAAGCGACCCCCACGACAACAGTCGGGATTTTTCGTCCTCTGATATGTGGTGGAGACTCTCACACACTGATTCCTCTCTGACATTTGCAACCGTCGGTGATGGTCGTTAGTCCTTCTTTCCCTAGTGCATAACAAAGGTCTAGCACCCGGAGAAGAAGGAGAAACGACCCCCACGAGAACAGTCGGGCTTCTTCGTCCTCTCTCATATATGGTGGATACACTCCCTCACTGATTTTTCAACCTTCGATGATGGAGCCTCGACAGACTTAAAGTCAACCCGAAATGTCGTTTAATTATTTTTTGAGAAAATCCAGGCCACTCGATATTTCCTACATATTCTAGCAAAAGTCATGCCAGAATTCACAGAAAAATCCGTCATGACCTTTGCTAAAAAAGGACATATCGAGCGCCTGAAATTTGCCGGATCGGAAATTAATCAACACTCCGGCAAAACATAGGCCACTATAGGAGGTGTAACCTGTAAACATGGCTGGCCACTTGGGCAAGCACATATCCTATTTGAGCAACACAAGATATACATGTTTATATCTACATCATATGAGCATTCAATAAGCAAAACCAAATCGTAAAATAAATTATTATTCAAATTAGCATGCATTCAATAAGCAAATATACATCATCTCCTGCGTCCGTACATCGTCGAATATTATCACTAATACACCTCGAATAGTATCATATATATAGCATCGCTAATACAACTAGAACCGTAGCGCCCGACGGGTATCGGTGCGGGCGGTGGACACCCAAAGAGGAGGAACCATCACAGGATCATAGCTCTAGTGAGATCCCTGAAGAACCTGCCAGGTATTGTCGAACCTGCCCTCCAACGCAACCATGTAGCAAGGGACGTGCTCGTCCTCCTCGCTGACATGGTAACGTACCACCTCCTCTGTGTCCGAAAGCCTCGGCACCGTCACTGGCCCACGCGACCGCCACCAAAGAAGGTTCGGGTCAACGACAGGCTGGCTCCTCACCAAGCTGCGCCCCCCGGAAGGTAGCACCTCCCAGTACCAGCCCGCCGGAGCTCAGTCCCGGACATGGCCCCTCTGATCAAGCTGGCCTCCTCCGCTGAGTCGACGACGAGGATGCGGGATAGGCATCGTCGACGTTGATGCGGGAATAATTGTTTTAACTAAAAAAATAACAACAAATGTGACACCTAAAACACCTAAATTCTATTAACTACACCTAATTAAAAACCTACATTTTAAACATGCTTCGATCATAACTAGGGTTCATACTATGTTATTCTAAGATTAAACACCTAAAATACCTAAATTAAATTAACAACATGGGGTGGCTGGTCTCACCTCGATCGAGGTCGGAGGGGGTCGGTGACGGGGACGGCGGCGGGGATGATGCAGGGGCTCCTTGATCTCTGCAAAAACGAAATATAAACAAAAACATTATTATCGTCATCTTAGGACTTAGTGAAACTCCATAAGCTACATTGAATTATTCTATTCAAATTTACTTATAATTTCCTATTCTTTTCAAATTTTCTAAGCATT
Source organism: Triticum aestivum (assembly GCF_018294505.1). Lineage (NCBI taxonomy): Eukaryota > Viridiplantae > Streptophyta > Magnoliopsida > Poales > Poaceae > Triticum > Triticum aestivum. The sequence continues at coordinate 5,137,573 of NC_057802.1, read as the reverse complement.
TCCTATTCTATTCAAAAGACCTACATTTACTTATTTTTTCAATTTCATAATTTATTCTATTCAAATTACTTATTCAAAATTTATAAAAATTTCCTATTCTATTCAAAAAACCTACATTTACTTATTCTATTCAAATTACTTATTCTAATTTTCTAAAAATAAAATACTAAAAACCTACATTTACTAAAAACAAAAACCTACATTTACTAAAAACAAAAACTAACACAGAAAGGGGGAAGAGGAGGGAAGGAGGAGGGGAAGGAGGAGAAAGGAGGAGGGAGGGAGGAGGAGAGAGCAGGAGAGGGAGGAGGGAGGAGGAGGAGGGGGCCGCTAGAGAGGGAGGAAGAGGATGGGAGGGGGCCGCCGGCGGAGAGGGAGGAGAGAGAATGGCCGCGAGAGGGAGAGATGAGGGTGGCAAGGGGAGGAGATAGGGAGGGAGGGGAGGGCGGCGAGAGGAGGAGGGAGGGAGGGAGGGAGGGAGGGAGGCAGCACCTTGGGGGCGACGGCAGGCGATGGCGGCGACGACGTGCTGCGAGTGGAGATGAGAGTGTGTGAGGGAGAGTGAGGGATGCGCGCGGCGTGGATAAGATACCCGTAGTAGTAGCACTTGTCCGTAAACAGCGCTACTGCTACGATCATTAGCAGTAGCGTTTTTTCTTAACCAGCGCTACTACTAAGGCTATGATCGTTAGCATGTAAAAAAGGCATCAAATTAAAAAATGCATTGGTCATCATCGATCTTTTTGTGTAGAATCTAAATTGTCAGTGTGAATCTTCGCCTATATAGGTACAGGCGAAGATTCATATTGCCACAAATCCTACACGTAGAGTTCAATGAAGACCAACTGGTTGTGATAGTTCGGGAAGCACCATATTTAAGGTCGTAAAAATTCTGTTCACGGAACGAGGTGGGACTAAACTTTGGTCATAGGAGGGGGCCAAATTTAGCAGTAGCGCTGGTGAGAGGAAAGCGCTATTGCTACGTACAATAGCAATAGTGCTTTTTGCACACGAGCGCTACTAGTATGCATGGCCTGCTGGCAACGGTTTGGCAATTATAGTAGTAGCGTGTTTTATAACTACAACGCTACTTGTAAGTGCATAGTAGCAGCGCTTTCTGCGGCCAAGCGCTACTAATAATTAGTAGCAGCGTTGCCTTTTAAAAGCGCTACTAGTAAGCTCCTGTGTATAAGGTTTTCTCTAGTAGTGCAAATATCTTATCACCGAGGCACGAGAGATGGTCTGTAGGTGCTAAGGCTCATTACGGACGCATGGTCAAGGGCCAGACAGTGATGAGGGCTCAGGAAGCTTACTGATATAGTATATTACCATGATGGTCGGTAGGAACATTTATTCAGTGACAAGGAAAACAAATTGGCACCGTGCGCCTTCCATTTACTTCAACCTTCACCGCACATGTGCTGAGGGAGGACGCCTTCACTTCGTGTGTGCTTGGGAAGGATGCTGCCACCACTCTCTGTGAATATGGCTGGTGATTGTTGGGTATATATCCTAACAATGAGTTGGGCTCCAAAGTGCAGGAATTGTAAGAAGCTTGTTAACTTTCTCTCGGTGAGAAACCAGGGTATCAATTCATGAAGTTAACGGTGTCCTGCAACAGCGGTAATATCTGCAGCACAAAAAAAACCCTTCATGCATGCCCCATAAATACCAGCAAAGTCATCCACATTGCTAGCCTTGCTTGTTGTACAACCTGAATAAAAGATAAGGTGATGGGTAATATTTTTGTATTTTCGTGATAAAAAACAGAAAAAGTGTAAATAAAATTTGTTGGAAGCTGATTTTTAAACTGGACCGGGATTCATCGGTTCACCAAGTGTATCTCTCCAATACATAAAAGTGTGGCAACTAACATAACAGTTTGAAGATGTCCAAAATGGAATATTTCATGTTGATGCCAGACATATGTGATGTGTTGACATTATATAGGCCATCATAAATCTATAGATCGAGAGCCCCCTGCATCTATAGCTAATAATCAATTTGTAGGTCGAGATACGCTCTTCACCATCCAAATTTTAAGTGTAAACACAAATGACTGCTTAAACAATATGACATACTATTGCTCATATGAATCATTTGAGTCTTCATACAAGCATTATCCTTAGTGGAAATAATACAATGCAAGAATTTTCCACTAATCTACAAATACAAGACTAATTATGCACGCCATACCCACTAATCATTACCTATCTAAACAGGCTATGTTTATACATGCAACCAAAGACGAATATGCATCTACAAATCAAACATAGAACATCCATAAATCTGAACTTAAAAATAATTGATCATATGATCAACATCGCCGCTAGGGATTAGATCAAATTAACCATGATCATGTAGACCAACTCATATGGCTATTGTAGTGAACTTCAGAGTTGAGAGATTACATCTTGACTACTGTCATGAACCCTTAGACAAGGCGATGGACTATTCACAACAAATTTTGTAGTGTGAGCAGATGCCGGTGGAGATGAATTCCCCCTCTGGCAGAGTAACAGAAGATCGCTGGAAAATGAAGATTTCCTTGGGACATGAAGTGCTGGCGGCGGAAAAAAAATCATGATAAGTTTGACAGAGTTTTCAAATCTACCATTCTTAAGAAGTTGCTCCCCATTATAAGGCATTCTCTTGACATGCAAATTGTCCAACTCACCATAATGCCACATCATCATATACCAACCAATCACAATTTCACAACTATGTCTCTTCCTCGCGTCTCTCCCGACCGATTCTTTTACTTTTTTTTAACAAATATTGCGGTTTTATTCCTCGCATTTGTTCCTCTTCCTATTCTGGAAGTGACGAGAGAATTAAGAGAAGAGACGCATGTTCTTACCCCCGACTCCCAACAACCCCTCCGATAAAACACAGAAAGATGGATCGCTCGTCCACTGGGCCAGTGCCGCCAACAACCTCTTCATGCATCCACAGCTGGTCGACTACCTTCCCTGGCCATCCACCCCGGAAAGTCGGCCGCACGATGCCAACAATGCACATCGGAAGTTGTTGGGGATATAACCCCATGATATAACCCGCCATGATTGGGCTGGGTCATCCAGGTGGCGGCTTAGGAGCAAGGATCCAGATGGGCTGAGGTGCCCAGGAGCAAGACTACTTGGGCGGCTCACAGAGTGGGCGGGCTTACGGCCTAGCGTCTGAAGATGGCGGCTCGTGGCCCCGAAGTTCAAGTCGTCAGGAGTTTCCTTTCTTAGGAGACAAGTTGTAAACATACTAAGTCACGGATCGTAGTATGACCCGGACTCTGGTAGACCCTGGGTCTCGACCTGTATGCGAAGACGAGTCTCAGGGGCAGATAGGACTAACTTACAATCGATCAATAACTAGGTCAAGCGAATCCACACCCTTGTAATTGATCCCAACACATAAGCAATCAAGCAGGAGAAGGGCTTTACCTCGATCGTGAGGGGCCGAACCTGGGTAAACTCTTGTCTCTCGGTTCCGATCAACCCCGACAAGCTAACCTCCTAGTTGCGATGGCCTCACGACTAAGTCCTCGCACTAGGACATCTGCTGTGACAAAACCACGACAAAAGCGGTGCTCCTCCTATACACCACTATCGCGACCGAGAAGGAGGATAGAGAGGAAGCGACCGCTTCTGGCGGGTGGGCAGATTGCATCTTAGACCTCATCGGCGCACTACAACACCGATTCCGAACTTGCTGCCGCTTAAGTCGGCCATCCGCATAGCTGCGCTATGCTCATGATGGTGCACTAGTAGAAAACAGGGCTTTGATTCGGCCAGAAAAGAGCATTAATCCCGGTTGCATTACGAACCGGGACTAATGTGAGCATTAGTCCCGGTTCGAGTAGATAGGGCACCGTACAGGCATTAGTCTCGGTTCAAATGGGACCTTTAGTCCCGGTTGGTGCCACGAACCGGGACTAAAGGGTGCGATGCCCATTAGTACAGGTTCGTGGCACCAACCGGTACTAAAAGTTAGAACTTTAGTCCCGGTTCGAGCCATCAACCGGTAATAATGGGGTTTGAGGCATTAGTACCGGTTCATGGCACGAACCGGTACTAAAGGTCCCATTTTCAAACTCTACCCCCCCTGTGGATCGCCTTTTCAGTTTTGTAAAAAGCGAAAGAAAATGATAAAAACTTCAAAAATTAAAATCCTTCCAGATGTAGTTATGTAACTACATGTACTAGTTAGGAAAATTTAAAAACTTAAATTTGAACATGTTTTGCAAAAAGTGTAGGGAAAATGTAAAACGGCTATAACTTTTGCATACAATGTCAGAAAAAACCCGTATAATATATCAAAATGTTCAGCACGAAAATCCTCAAATTCTAAAAGGAAAAAAAAGTTATGCTCAAATTTCTGTTTTTTTTAATTTTGTTAAATCAGGTCAAACTATGGTCAAACTACTTATTCAAGAAGTATTAGTGTTACTAAATAATTATTCAAGAATATTAGTGTTACTAAATAATTATTTCAGTTTTTTTGAATTTTGGTCAAATCTGGTCAAACTGTGGTCAAACTGTGGTCAAACAATGGTCCAACTAATTATTCAAGAAATATTAGTGTTACTAAATAATTATTTGTGTTTTTTTGAATTTTGGTCAAATCTGGTCAAACTACTTATTCAAGAAATATTAGTGTTACTAAATAATTATTGTTTTTTAGAATAATAGTTTCAAACTCAAGCAGTGAAATGTGTGACTTCATGCTCAAGCTAAATTCCTGAGGGTTAATAGGATTGACATCTTAGTATTGTCAGGAAAACAACAAGTGCATACTTGGAAACGAGGGAGAATTGAACCCAGAAGTTAAGCGTGCTTAGGCTGGAGTAGTGAGAGGATGGGTGACCGTCTGGAAAGTTAGATGATTTTGAATGATAAGGGGTGATTAGAGATTAGAGGTTAAATTGAGCAGTGATGAGGGGTGATTAGAGATTAGAGGTTAAAATAATTCAGAAATTTGAAAATAAAAAAAAATCAAATTTTTTTTCAAAAAAAATCATAAAATTTCCTTTAGTATCGGTTGGTGTTACCAACCGGGACTAAAGGTGGACCTCCAGGCAGCGGCCACGTGGAGGGCCTTTAGTCCCGGTTCGTGTAAGAACCAGGACTAAAGGGGAGGCTTTAGTAACAACTCTTTAGTCCGGGACTAAAGGCCCTTTTTCTACTACTGGTGTGACCTCTGGGAGAAGCGTGCGGCCCGTATCCTTAGTCTTCGAGTCTCGCCGGGCACGTCGGGGACGACGCACCAGCTCACAGGTATAAACAAGGAGGGAGTTTAGGTGATCCCCGTAACACGAGACTCCAACAGTCCATCCAATCGCATCAAGCAAACAGGCGGCTGTGCGCTCGGATGGAACCTGTCCTCGCCGTCCGACGGGCATGACAAGGCCACCTACCTAAAGGCCCCGGCTACTCGGTGTCCCGTGGCTTGATGGCATGGACCCGTTCACTTACGCGCCCCTCAGGGCTGTGCTCGAGACTCTAGGTTGCTCAATGATGTGTCGGTGTAGTTCAGGTGCCAGTTCTCATTGAGTCTTTAGAGTGCGTGGCCGCATAGCAGTGGACAGCTGCCGATGTCGTTGGATGCAACAAACAGCGGGTTTATTTCGACGCAAGCATGTTCATGTTACAAGTACTGCTGCAGGAAGGTGCTGCCAATTATGGCAGGTTCATGTTGTCGAGCAATTCCTGCGACATGTACTCTAACTTTAGTGTGAAGCTGCAGAGCATCTTGCAAAACTGGAACAAAACACTGGTAACAGAATGACCTTCTGCTTTATAGTCTGATGCCAAATCAGCACATTGCCTTTTCAACAATCAAATCTTTTATTTTAAAAAATTACAAGGAACGGCACATTCTCAGAGTACAAAAACAGAATATGTAAGTACTTACATGTTTTCTTGAAAATGATATATTTGTATAAGTTCAACCAGCCTGTAACTTAATCCATATCGTGATGATGTATACACAGTCTAACTCAAGAATCAGGAAATTGGTGATTTCCTTGACATTTGATGCATTTTTAACTCCCTGTTGTAGGGGTCATCGATGGCACCTTCCGACTACCCCTACTTCTTACCACTCATACATGTAGGCAACCCAATCAAGGTTCCGGCGAAAGCCGTCTACGCACATGTCTTTGCAGTCCATACCAACGATATCTTTTTCGTGCCACCACCAACAGGTTTTCTCAGTTATGTCATCTTTGATCAGGTCTCTTCGTATCTCAATCAAATTTTACACTTTCAACTTTCTCAAGCATTCAACCAAAGTGGATATCATTGTATCAACTAGCACAGTTGCTTGCTTATTAGTAGTTGGGGCAGAGGTCGATTTAACTAAGGTGTGGCCTTGGGATTTCATTTATGTATTTTCCCTAAGGTGTTGACTAGATTAAAAAATTTATCATTCATCATGAAGGAAAGATTGAAATAAATTTATATACAGATTGTGTCGCGGGTGGAGTGATGATTGTGAAGTACTTTTAGCAATAGATGTCAAGAGAATATGGTTGTATAATAGTATACTTCTCTACTCACTCACAAGCACAGAATTAGTAGCTTCATTTGGTTTCTGTTGTGCCAGCTTGCAATAATACTTTTCGAACCAATATTAAGTAGCTGGCTCAGTGCCAGAAATTAATTAATTTGCTTGTTGTATCTGCAATTTGCACTATTTATTGGATGGTAACTTCACTCATGTGTTATGTCCATCTTGCAAAATTAAATCACTTCTACAAGATGTGCCTCTGATAGACACTCATGTTGATCAAATCATCTTTTGTATCCGTGTACATAGGAACTGATGTTCAATGCTATATGCCAACATGACTAAACTTCAAACTACTAATTGCAAAGCCTTTGTCATATAAGGTGTGTACTGAGCCGTACGCCAATTTCTTTGAAAACAACCCAGCTTTCCATTTGTAAAACAAATTAATGGTTGTGGAAACTATGTAACTTCTTATTTAGAATCCTACTACATGTCCCGGAGCAACGTTCGGGGTATCAATCTAGTTATATAAATGTCAGAGAACAAAAGGAGGCACCTTGGGTGCCCTATGGCATGTAGGTGCCCCAGGCATACGACACCTGCATAGGCTGTCTAGGTACTACCCACCCACCCCCATTCCACCGACATGGTTGAGATGACTTCGCCCACTGGTCCTCTTGTGACTTGATACTTCTCTTTAAATTTTTACTTAGTTTTTCGGCGTCCAGTGATATTTTATTTTCCTGAAATACAAAATCAGGAAAAATAGTAGGAACTCGCATTGGGCACCATATCAATAGGTTAGTTGTTGAAAAGGCATTAGAAACATTGCACGGTTGAAAGATAATAGGGATGAAACATAAAAATATGTAGATATGTTAGAGTATCAATGTACAATGTTGCGCACCTTGCATGAATGGTTGATACATTCATACAACTGCCACAACCTTGGAGGATTCATGCCTACATCTCCATGTTGGCAAAGACGATTACATCGTAGGATGCAGGACACGGAACAATGCAAATCTAAACCTCACTAGCATATTTTTTGGTAAAGTCCCCTCCCTCTTATACCTCGGTAGGATGCATTCTAGGATGATTTATTTGGTGAGGGTTATTCAAGAAATCTGAAATATTTAAGAATCTATTTGGTTGTATTATTCGCAGTCCTTAGGCGGTTATCCTCTCCAAACAAACTTGAGAGTTGAGTTGTTTGTAACTTAATTATTAGGTCCTTTATCTAATAAGCACATTCGAAGTATAAATTCAAACCAAATTTATAATGAAGACTTGAATTTTTTAATCATTTTGTTGAATGGCTGCCATTCCATCTTTGTGAAACCTTGCTTAATTTTTGCAACCTATAACATCAAGTAGTGATAACCTATGATTTACATCCTTCGAAATTGGCTGAAATTTTGTAACATGTGTGATTGGGTTTGTCAATTTTGCATTATGATGTGATGGCTACGTAATGACAATCAGCATGTTACATCTGCTTCCATGGATTGATTTATTATGTTCAACCAGTTTCATGTCCATTGGGTCGACTTGCGTTGGTGAGTTTGGTCTTGTCCAGAAAGACTGGTGGACCACATCTATTAGAAGGCTGATATGGATTATGCCCAACCCCTCCTCGACTTCACTCGAGTTAATTCGTTGTGAAGCAATTGATAACTATAATATGTATCCACGAAGATCACCCAGCGAGATGGCCTTAGTTTATTTTTATTTTCACTTCTCTGACGCTGATTGTGTGATCACAAGTGCTGATTTGTTGGCTACATTTTAACTACACATTTGTTTTCCGCAAAATGGACAAAAAAATATTAAATTATGGTGATATTTTTTTCTGGTGGGGAGATAAAGAGAAAGGCATTGTGGATACAAGAGGACATAATATTGAAGAAGGGGAGGGAGGCGTGTCAACACCAAGAGGTACACGCCGAGGCCACGGATAGCGCAACTGCCCATGCCACTGCCATTGCCACCACCATAGCAGAATGCGTGGAATCTGGCGTTGTTGTCGGGGTAATGCTCCTCTGCGGCCACGGCCATGCCCCCTAATCAGCCGAGTTACATAGCTTCGCGGGAACCCTCAATTAGGCGGGGTTGCTGGCGCTGGCATGTCGATATGCTGCTCGGCCTATGCGGCCATAACCATTGCTGAGTTCATCTCTTTCCAGAAGGATCTGACATGATCTGGCTGCTGCTCCTCCCCATCATCACCCAAATTAAAAACAAGCGGCAACTCTTCTAGGTTCGCCATGCTTTTTGTGTAAGCCGATGGGGTTCATGTGGTAGACCTTAGCTCGAGTTTATGGTATGCAGTTACTCAGAGAGTCTGTACGATTTGACCGCCGAACAATCTTTAGGTTCTGAAGATGATACATGTGCCACTCTCTAGTGAGCTTATGAAACAATACCAAACATCCATGTGCTTCAAACAACAGACAATGTCTATGCATCTGGTTTCCAAAAATGAAATCATTTTATGGTCTGGAGGGCATAGCAAAGTACGCTTACGCTTCTAGTTAGTATAATTCATGGACAACTTCTTAGGTCGCAGCACAAGACAACTAAGAGCTAGTCACTCGCATAAAAACATGTACAACAACTACAAATCAATGAAGGAGACAACTGAGAAATATCAATTTGAGAGTGATTGGCACAAAGGAAGAGAGAGAGCGGGAAATCCAATTTGTCTCCTGGGAGCACATGCTACTGCCTGCGGAAAATGATTTTTGAAATGTCAAAAAAATCTCAGAAAAAGTGTTTGTCACACCCAAATGCTACGTGAATTTTTTTAGGCAGAAAGGTTAAGCATTTTGGCCTGTGATTTTTTTAATTGAACATCAATTGTTACCCCAAAATGTCATACCCAAATTTAGTTTGTTCACCAACAAAACACTGCTGCTTCGTTTCGCATGAAAATTATCAAGCATGATTACGACTGTAACATGAACTAGTACAAAGAATAACTCAGAATTTGAAAGAAAAAAACTTTTTCCTATTTTACTGTTCATCCGGTGTAATTGCACCCGGGAGCCAAAACGCCTCCCTTGAGAGGACTAGCTACTCATTCTAAAATATAGGGAGAGTACGTGTCATGACCGCACAAATCACCCGCAGCACCCGCAAAAAGAAGTCACCCTCAGCGGGAGAAAAAGGAGAAAATAAAACAGATGCCCCTACTGTATGTACTAGGGCTGGAATTCGAGCCGAGTCGAACCGGCTCGGCTCGACTCGCTAAAGCTCGTTTCGTTAACGAGCTAACTCGACTCGACTCGTTGCTATAACAAGCTCAAATTCAAGATTGACTCGACTCGTACAACTCGCGAGCTGGCTTGTTTAGCTTGTTAAGGATATGAATATAAAACCTTACAAATATGATAAAAATGAACATTGTTTGTGAACATTTTACATGTTTAATATGTACATTTTACATTCACAAGTAATCATTTCTATCATATTCGTAAGGTGCCTTGAGAGGCTGGGCCTTGTGTTGTGCATCTGGGATGCAGGGTGCTTGGCTGATATCTTATACCGAGCCTAACGAGTTACACGAGTACTCGTGAGACCGGCTTGTTTAGCTTGGTTTATAAACGATCTTAAACTAAAGCTCGGCTCGACTCGTTATTCTTCGAGTTCGAGTCGATTCGAGCCGAGTCACGAGCTACTCGTTTAACTCGCGAGCTTCGAGCTTTTTTCCCAGCCCTAGTCGAGTACCGAAAGGTACTAGTACTCCACTAGCACTAGTATCACTGCTCAAACTAGTTTGACCCGACCAAGACTGGAGACCGCAGCTTTAATTTGACCTCCCAGCTGGCACCTAGGAAGCCAATCTACAAGTGACACGTCAGCCGCTTGGCCGGTTCGCATGCCATGCAGGAAAGGCGGCCAAGCTACACGTGCATGCTAATCTTATCCTAGCAACTCGAATTTGTACATATTACTTCTAGGACCAGGCTTATTGCCAAATCTCCATCAAGTCCTTGTTGGTCCAGACTACAAATTGATTGAATCTCTCCAACTCACCGACCCCCTATCACATGATTTACTTGAGGCCGCTCTTGTAAAATCGTTTTTCGTGCCGGTTACAGCTGCAAGATACAGGCCAGTGAAAAAACGATGGACGAGTGGTCCGCGTGCTTGGAACGTTATTTTCGAATGTAATTATTACACTTGTTTCCCCTAATACACGTGTTATGAGCTGGTTTGCCATGCACCCCTCATCCCGTCCCATTTGCAAATACAACTCATGCAAGTATTTCGTTGGGGACCCGTAAAATACATGTGTATGAACGTGCGGGGTACGAAATGTCGCCTAATCCAATCTGGACGTGAATGTTTTTGCTTTTATGAAAACCAATACGAGGACCAGCGATGATGGAGGTAGCATGCAGCCGCCGCAGAACCCAGGAGATGCCACCGTGGACCACCGGGTGCCGGCGTCACTAGTCGGCTACTGATCTAGGCCGCGACATGCCAGATCCAGTTGTACTCGCGTCGCCGGCACTGTGAGACCCCCGCGCCAGCATCACACCACACTGACGCCTTGTCCACAAACCATGAGGTTCCCTAGAGCCAACCATCACTGCCACCCGTCGCGGAATAACAGAAGTCAAGCCCCATGGGGTGCGGTGCCTTGCCGACACACGGTCCTTACCACCGGCGCAAACTTCGGCAGTGGTGGTCTCTAGTGGAAGCGAGATGGGAGGGAGGCAGCGGCGAGGTAGCTAGGGTTTCTCCCTGAGACACCAGAGGAGTGCGACGGTGGAGGGGGTGCTTATGTCAATATTCTATCTCATGCATCGTGGACTCTCATGGGATGTCGAAACACAAGAATTTGAATCTTAGACTACTAGAGGAATCACAAGAAATAAATACATGAATATGGATATGCTAGCCATGTTTTGAGTTTCAATTATTAGAGATTTTTTTTCTGCATATGTATTCCTCGATGACTGTAATAGCATTTCAGAGAGATACACCCGCTTTCGGGTATTAGGCTTCAAGAAAGGAGAATAAATATTGAGACCCATGGAAACTGGGGTATTACTACAGACTCCACAGGAATTTGGCAAACTTAATCCTTTGGTCTGATGGTCTTCAGATTTGTTACGAAAATCTGGGATGGTTCCAATAGTGTACAAGTCCTATAAATATCTTATAAAATGCAAATATTCCATTCATGTGGTGCCCTTGTCTAAGAAAATAAATCCCACTCAGATGGATTAGCTAACTATGATCTACAGTGGATACATAATCCCACGTAGCAACAGGTTGAATCCGGCCGCGGATCCATTGTTTTGCAAGCTCAGTGCAAGCGGCTGCGGCGGAAGCGGTTGCACGCCCGCAACTCGCGTTGGTTGGAGGGGGTGATTGGTTTCCTATGGACTTGTTTGCTAATTTCTTCTTCATTTGGGTGGCTTGTATCACTTGTTTGGTTTTAATATAATGTTGAGGTCCTTCTTGCAACAAAAATCCAACCCGGCAGTGCAAGACTCCTTGCAACTTGAAATTTTAAAGTTTGAAGACAAAAAAAATCTTTCATCTTGTCTTTCATTGATGATTAATAGTAACTATCGTTGAGAAATCATTATACATGCTAATTTCGTATTTTTTATCTTAGCAATGAGTATTTTTTTTTATACATGCTAAAATCATCACATCCCTAATGGTGAGATTTTATACCAAATTTACTTTAAAGATCAACAAGTTGCTACATACTCTCCAGCACATATTTATCCAGGTTAAGTGTATTTTTGTATGGCAAAACTGTTCAAAATTTTCAAATATCTCATCCGCCCTAACTGAATATTATTTACCCTAGAATTGCGATATTGTGAAATTTAAGGAAAAATGAAAGTGCAATTTTTAGTGTGGATTTTGTCCACTAAATATGGTGAACTGATGATTGCAGGATTTAATAGAAATCTTTAAAAAAAATAAACAATCAAGAAATTTGAAGCAGCATATAGATAGATAATCAAATTAAGCAAGGTTTCACGCAACACATCATGCAATTATGAATTCGATTTCTCAAGGCTTTATATATATAGTACAATGTAGCTCGGCAAAACTACAAACAATCATTGGCATGCTGGTTGCCACGTTAGTTTTTTCATGGAAAATAATCTTTATACAAATATGTAATCAGAAAAATAATCCAAATCCCCTAACCTTGTACAAGGATTAAAGGAGATATTTAATATGCAAATTTTTGCATACCATGTTGTCCCTAATAATTAGTCACCCTGTGAACGCTAAAATCACAAACTAGTTTTTCGCCAAACCCTCTTTTCCATGCTCTCTCTCTATCTCTCTCTCTCTCTCTCTCTCTCTCTCTCTCTCTCTCTCTCTCTCTATGTGTGTGTGTGTGTGTGTGTGTGTCTCTCTCTCTCTCGGGTTTTTGCTCTATGTTCATCTATATGAGTAAATATCCTCTAGGCCCACAAGCTGTCTTCGAAATTTCCGAACTCGAAACCCGGGACATCGCTGGCAGCGAGGAGCTCCGACCAGCTCTCATTGAGTTTGTCGCCAGGGAAAACGTGATGATCGCCACCTACGGCCCCACCCTCGCCGCTGCAGGAGTGCATCATCGAACCCTCAATGTTGGCCGTGGCAGCGGCAGAGCCCCACTCTGGGAAATGCCCTCCATGTGACGCCTCCGTCGATGACAGCGAAGACCGAGGCATGCTCGGGGTATCGGGGCTCATGGCGACCACCGCTGTCCAACACTCGCTGCTCGCGTGATTGAAGCAGTGGTACGACTGTGATTCGCCAGCCACCGGCAGTGCGACGTACTCGCTGGCAGCAGCGGCGGAGGAGGAGCTTTCCGCCTGGATGCGCTCGAGGAGGCGCGGCATCCAAACGAGCCTGACGACCTGCCGGAAGCGGTCGCTGTTGACGTCGCATCCGAGCTGCCTGGCGTGCTTCTGCACCCTGGTACGCCAGTAGTTCTTGATCTCGTTGTCCGTTCGCCCCGGGAGGTGCTGCGCGATCTTTGACCACCGGTTGCCCCACCGGGAGTGCAGGTCGAGTATGAGGAGTTGCTCCTCCGGCGTGATGTGGCCGCGCCGGACGTCGGGGCGGAGGTTGTTGAGCCACCGGAGCCGGCAGCTCTTCCCGGTGCGCCTCAGGCCTGCACGTGTCCAGATTGACAGAGAAACAGTTTAGCTATAGTGTAGTTACTTGCGATGTGGACGTGAATATGGATCACATCACAAAGAACTAAAGCAGATGTGACATGCATAACCAGCTATCAGTGGTGCACACAATTAAGTACGTACCTGCGCATCGAGCGAGCGAGTTCCAGCGTCCTTCGCCGTGCCGGGAGATGTAGTCGACGAGCAGAAGGTCCTCCTCCGCCGTCCACGCGCCCCTCCTCAGATCGCCGGTGGTCACAGCCGACGAGCCGGCGGGGCTCATCGGCAGCACATTCATGGCCAAGCCGGTGTCCATGCCGATGAGGGTCGTCGACGAAGCTTCAAGAAGTGAGTGGTGGCTAGCTAGCTAGGTTGTAACAAGTTTGAGCAGAGTGAGACTCGGATGCTGGCGGATGGGTAGCTTGAGTAGAGTGAGGCAGGGGTGAACACGGGTTTATATAGGATATGGACTGATAAACGTGAGAGGGCGCACGCGTGCCGTCCGGCCAACATTTGACCGTGGACCAGCCCACGTACGTATGTTTTTTTGTACTGATCGATCCAATTAATGTCTTCAACCAAATGCTTATATATGTCAAAGTCAGGTTGCTGTTTGACATGGAAATCAATCAATTTAATGGGACAGACGCACTAGGGTTACGAGGTTGACCAGTGTTCCTTTTATATAAGAACCAAAAAAAGACTTTGGGGCCTCCCTAAATGAGTATGACCTTGGTTTTCACCTCTGGCACGTTAAGAGGCACAAGTCAGAATTTCGTAGCAAAACCATCAATATCTATAATACTAAACACATTAAAAAAATAAAAGTTTTTTTTTATGATGGATCTAGTGCTAATTATTATGGACTGTGCTAACTTCCTAACGTACTGAATTTAAGTAACATATCCGAACACATCATAGTTTAATTAATCACGTGCATGCAGCCTCACTCCACTAAGCAAAAAACCAGAGCAAAAGCATGTCTTGCCATATGCATGCAAACTAATATAAAATATGATGATGTCAGCAAAAGATTCTTTTTTATTTCAAAACTACAAAATGTTTTGTAGCTCAAACCGTTGGTTCGATTGAAAAACCGTTTTCACATAAAAAATTCGTTGCGACGAGACCTTCGAAACTAGATCCCATGTTAGTATATTTTGACGAATTATTTTTTTGGGTCAAAACTTATCAGACCTACGCTAAATAAGTTATCACGTCTGTGGTACGTGAGTTACCATCCAGTTTACATAGAAATTACCAGGGCATAAAAATGTCTCCTCCGACATTCTCTCCACATGCAAATGCACTAGAGCACGGAAAAGCTTATGTCATTGTAGATTATCACTATTTCAAAACTGGAAAATGTTTTATAGCTCAAATTTGTCATTTCTGATTGAAAAATCATTTTCACATAAAAAACCATTGCGACGAGAACTTCAAAACTAGATCTCATGTTGGCATGCTTTGATCACTTTTTGGTCGTATGTTACCATAAGTTATCAGTTATGTTATATGTATACTAACATGTTATTTATGTAGAAGTGACCGGGGGTGTGTTTTCAACGACTTTTTTTCCCCGGGTCGAAGTTACCATGGAATTTGTACCTAAGTTATTAGGTCCGTGATGTAAATATTATCGTGTTATTTGCATAGAAGTAATCGGGGTATGTTTCAAAAACTTTTTATTCAGGTATAAAGTTATCGTGGTGTTTATATCTAAGTTATCAGGTCTGTTGTGCTTATATTATCATGATACTTGTATAGGAATTACCGGGGTGTGTATTCAACTATTTTTTTCCATGGGTAAAAGTTATCGGTGTTTGTACCGAAGTTATCATATTTGTGGTGCTTTTATTACCATTTATACATGAATTATCGGGGGTATGTTTTCTAACAATTTTTTTGCCGGATCAAAATGTTATCATGGTGTTTGTACGTGAGTTATCAGCTCCGTTGTGCGTATATTCCCATGTTATTTCCACAAAAGTTAGGGAGGGGGGGGGGGGGGTATGTTTTCAACAGCAAAAATCGCCCGGTCAAGGTTACCCCGGTGTTCCGAGTAATTGTATATTATCATGCTATTTCTACAGAAGTTACCAGGTATGTTTTCAACAACATTTTTCCCTTGTCAGATGTTGTCGCGGTGTTTGTGTGTAAGGTATCACGTCTATGGTGGGGATCGGGGGTATGTTATCAAGTCGAAGTTACCACCTTATTTCCACAGAAGTTATCGGAGGGTATGTTATCAGGTCGTAGTTAGTTACCGCGGTGTTTATACCTAAGTTATCAAGTGTATGATACATGTATTATCATGCTATTACAAAGAAGTTATCAGAGACCACGTAAAAAGTGTAGGTACAGAAATAGTGTGAGTTGATGGAGGACATGGAGAAAAAACAATAGAACTATGTGAACTAGTGTACAACATGCAGAAGAAACGCTGTAATTGGCAGCCTGGCTGTTTATTTTTGTTTTATTCAAACTCGTAATATCCAAGGTACAAGTATAATGTAACTTGATTGTAAACAAAAAGATTGAGCTGCCTGGTGCTTATCGAAGTAGTAGTACTTACACTATGATTTTTTTAGCATGGGTTATCATGGGTTCGACACCTAACCAGCACAATGATTTTTTTAGCATTTTTAACTTTTTGTAAAACAGAGAAAACAGGCCTCTATTTTAACTGGCTGGTTAGGTGAAAAAGAAACAGGCATCTATTTTAACTTTTTGCACAGTGATTTGATTTGTAAAATAGAGGCTTTGGTTTAGCCCATGTCGAGATCAAAGCAGCACAATGATGGAAACGTGAAAAAGAAATTGTCACGACATGGGCTTGATCGAGACAAACTGTCAGAACCTGTCGAGCGGAGAGATCGAGCGGGAATTGTGGATCACGAGAAAAAGGGATGCAGTTGGAGCGGATCGTGCGAGCCGTCGGATTCAAAATGAACGACATCCGGGTCGTTCGTGCCTGTGGCTAAATTCCTGCCGGCATGAAATTAGCTTTTCCGAATTATTATTGTGAAAAAGCTAGATCTACATAACCTCACTACATAAAACTACATAATTCCCAATCCTCAACTAGTCAGTCCCCCTGAATTTCATGGGGTGCGCATGGACCTTTTTTTCTTCTTCAAATCAAATCAGGCCAAGTCGGCGGTTCGTAAAGTTACATAAGATTTTATGTAGGTGTAGGAAAGCTCTTATTATTGCACATGTTAACATCATTGCTATAATTTCATCAAAGATAGTATTGTTCAGTTGTTGAAAAATCTTAATACACCATATAGAAAAATGGGAGAAGTCCATGTTACAACCTTGAACTACCATGAAAGTCTAATGTACAATCCTAAACTTCAAAACCGTCCGTTTTGCAACCTCGAACTTTCTAAACCAGACAAAACCCAAGCCTCTCTTAGGTCAAACTGGTTTCATCCCAAGTTTGACTGGTTTTGACCGATCAAAATCCCAGTTATCATAAAAAAACCTAAACAAAAGCCTACTCAGCACTAAAAAAACCCTAAACCAAAGTCTAATCAGCATCTCCTCGTCCCACTCCCCCCGATTCGCCGAGGGCAGCGTGCCCGCGCGCCACTCACCCGATCCGTCCCCGCTGCCACCTCCAGCAACGCCTTCTGCCTTGGGCCAATACCCAACAACCAAGCCCCGCGGGAGCTCCGCCCTACCTACCTCACCGTGGACGCCGGGGTCACCTACTCGACCCGCCCGATTGGCAGCGTGCGCAAGCGCCACCGCACAACCTCCTCTCTAAACGGCACGCCCAGGCCATCTCTCTTGCGCACAGCTGCAAGCCACCGCCGGTTCGTCCGCTGCCCAGCGCCAGCATCTCGCAGGCCGTTGCGCCATGCTCGGCGGCACCATACATATATTCTTAGGTTAGATTCTGGAAAGAAACCTGGCTGGGCCTCTCCCCAGTTATGGTGCAATGTCCTAGCTTGTACATGATTGCAAGACACAAATTTGTCACAATAAAACAAGTTTTGGGAGAAGAGAACCCTGAAATTTATATCTATAGAAACCTTTTAGGGCTTCGTCGCGTAGCATGGACTGAATTACTCACTCGTGTGGAGGTCATTCAGTTGTCAAGCGAAGCAGACAAGTTTCGGTGGAATTTGCATTAGAGCGGCAGGTATTCAGTCAACTCCTGGTAAGATGCAATAGCTCATTCGGAGGTTCCGATTGATAACAATAATTTCTGAAAGCTGAAAATTCGTCTAAGAGTAAAGATATTCCTATTGATTCTGAACAAAGGGGTCATCTTTAATACAAATAACCTGGCACGCCGCAATGGGCAAGGTAGCAAGTCATGCGTCTTCTGCCAGCATGACGATTCTATTAAACACTTAGTTTTTGAGTGTAAGTTTGCTTGTGCAATGTGGGCTATAGTTCAGGTATCTTAAAATCTGTACCCTCCCCCCTCCCCCCCCCTCATGTAGTGCATGTAGCATGTTCAGTAAAAAAAATTCTGCACACATTCTTGTGGAGGCGGCTGCCTTATGGTGGGCGTTGTGGATTACCAGGAATGATGAGGCTTTTAACAATAAACGTGGTTCATCTTCTATGTAGGTTATCCATGTATGAACGCAATGGCTCCGTACTTGGTCCATCCTGTAGAGGCCGGAGGACAAAGAACTTCTTATGCTGGCATCTACCCGGCCGGAGCATACAGCATGGAAGTTTTCTCCCTCCATGAATGACGGTGTAATCTCCGAATAGGATCACCCCACTATAGGCTGGACTGAGTTACTTATGCTGTAAAATAATATTTCTTTACGTTCTGGACTTATTGACTGTGTGCATCAATGCTATGCATAGGCTAGGCATTCTTTTGATGCGGTTGTATCATCTTGACATATCTACTGAATGAAATATCATTTATTGAAAAATACCAATTCAATGACAACTTGGTGGCACTTTTAACTAATATATTTAGGCGGGATCCTTTCCCCCGGTGATTCCTGAGACAAATAGAAAAGTAGTATCGGTACTCTACTACCAGCCACCACATGGACAATTAGCTCCTAGAATAGTTGTACTGGGTGTGTTCACTCTCTAACATGCACCAGGTAGCTAGGTGTCAAATGATGACATCAAGCATTGAAATGTCGTCCACGTTGCCTCGTTGACAACTGACAATGATATTTGTTCTCAAAGCAGTGGCTTCTGCTAATGCTACATGCATGAGTCAAAGCTTTGGCTTATAGTGACCCACAGTAAAGACAAACGGGATCACTTTAAAGTATAGGCACCCCAAAAAAACCATGCATGCAAGAACTACTCCTTCTGTCCCGTAATATAAGAACGTTTTTGGCACTAGTATAGTGTCAAAAACGTTCTTATATTATGAAACGGAGGGAGTAATATTCTCACAAAGTCAACCAAACCATCTTTGACCATACAGATTCATTGAACTTGCTTACATGTCCACTCACATACTATACTGTTAATAGTATGGGTAATAGGTACTCCCTCCATCCGGAAATACTTGTCTACGTCTAGATACATCCATTCCTTTGACAAGTATTTTCGGACGGAAGGAGTAACACACAATTATATCTGCAAAATGGGTTGGTACGTAACACCAGTTTGATCATTAGCTGACACACTTGGAAAAATATTCCGGTAGCTGAAAAGAATGAAATATGTTCTCTTTACTCCTTAGTGGAACAAGACTGTGCTTCGGCCCTTGTTAGAAAAATAAACCATTTTCCCGTTAAAACGACGTGCACTTCGAAAAAGTTAGATTGGTCAATTCAAAGACTTTTGAACTGAGCTCAAACTATGATATTGCTTCTTTAGTGGTGTAGTGCCGTAGCAAACCTGTCTCAATCATTATTTGTAGTTGGCAAAAAGAACAGGCATACGACTGTGGCTAAGCTGCAAAAAGAAAGTGTTCGCACACAAACACGTCACTGTGTACCCTCGACGCCGGGAGTGATACACCGCAGCTCACGTCAAAGGAGACCCGTCCGGAAGCGCGGTACTCAAGCAATCCGACGGGCGCTTTTGTAGACCCGAAACCCCACACGCCTGGGAGGGACCCCGTCAGGGCGCGTGGCGTCTATGGGCTGCCCTAGGTCGACCTGATCGCCCCTAGGGCATCGAGGGTCGCCGCCCTGCAAACGAAGAACGAACGAAGAACGAGAAGAAAGATACAAGGGAGAGGGATAATGAACACGAAAAACTAGTATATTGATTTGTTCGATTGTGTGCTGTTCAATCAGCCGTCACCCCTTAGATATATAAGAGGCGGATGGACTTCCCGTGCAAGGAAAAGGCTTGGATTCACGTCCAAAACCCTAGCCTAACTCGGACAGGAATCTTTGGTAATTTCTCGGATCAACTCGGTCCCACCGATTGGTTCGTTTCGGTCCCACCGAGTGAACGTTGCCACCTCTCTGTATCCTTTTGTAATTTCTCGGATCAAATCGGTCCCACCGATTGGTTTGCTTTGGTCCTACCGAGTGAACATTGCCAACTCTCTGGTAAATTTTCGGACCAACTCGGTCTCACAGATCAAAAACAACTCGGTCGGTCCGAAATGACTCCGCAGCTTTTGTTTCTGACCTTGTTTTGCCTCCACAGGTTGCATACAACCTCGGATTAAGATGATTTTTATATCAAAATCGATCGTTTCGACGAGACGAAGACAACCCATGCAAATCATTTTTCCATTTGAGGTCGTCTTGGGGGCTTAATAGGCCAAACTGTACTTTGAGCATAGTTTCGGCCTTCGAGATGAAATTGGACGGCGATGACCCAAACTTTGAAGATGTTTATATCAACAATACGGAACTCTTTCATGTAGATCACTTCTCCATTTGAGGCCATCTAAGTTCTTGACCGTGCCAAAATCTGGTGTCAACACATGCCCCCCTGTTTTTCGGCAAAGCTTGTGTGCCGAAAAATAACTTGCACATATCTTGCTCTAAGGACGATGTCAACACTACATCGGCCATTTTGCATATGCTTAGGACGATAAGTTTATATCGGCCATTGCTTGTGTGAATATTTTGATGCAAGCTTGGGTGACTTTCCCAACTTCATTAATCCGACTATAAAGTTCCATAGGTATGCATGTTAAGACCATCCATCAACCATATTGTCCACCCTTCTGCTAGGATCTTGCAGATAATCAACAATGAACTTTCTCGAATCCTTACTTTGTCTGCATAAAAGTTTCATTAGTGGCCGAGGTAGTGAGCTCCAATTCGGCCTTACCTATGTTGGCGAGAATAAGCATCGGCTATTGATAGATATGCAATACACCATGACGGACATGGTAGCCAGATGCTTGCTATGCCAACTCTCTTCAATTGACATGTCTAAATATATGAACAATTTTAATGCAACCCAAGGTAAATTTTGCATCTAGACATACCCCAAGATAAACTATAAGTGATTCGTCAAAACATTGATAACCCTTGGATATTTGTTGCACTACTCATAACGAATCACCAAAAGCCTCAATATGTATAGCACCTATAGCAAGTAAAAGAGTCAATCCGAATAACAATGCATATTCGGCCTTGATTAATCGTGCATAAAAATATTCTAAGCGGCATGAGGCTTCAAAAATAGTACCATAAAGAGATATATAAACAACACCAACACTTTGACCATTGCTATGAATTGAACCATCAAAACATAATCTCCATAGTACTAGAGAGACAAGGCTAATATTAATATTATGCATGACATTAATCTGATATTCAGTAATAAAATCAGCTATGATTTGGCCTCTTATAGATCTCAAAGATGCATAAGCCAAATCATATCCAAACAAAGTATAAGCCCACTAGCCAATTCTGCAGCTATGAATTGGTCTATGCAGCATATATTCAATGACATCGGTCATGATGTCTCAACTCCATTCAATCATAATATAGGCATACATATAAATTTCCATGAGCACATACCTTGTCTCGCTCTCCAATCGAACTAAGGACGATGTTAGAATACTACACCGGCCATGCATTGACATACTCTTAGGACGATAGACAAATATCGGCCATTACCATGTAAACTTCATTCAAAGCACATTATGCGGAAATAAATAAATGAAATGACAAATCAATTATTTCGGCCCTTTGGATCAGCAACAAACTTGCAGCTAATCAAATGTATAGTGATTTGGCAATACCCTTTCATGATGTAAGAAATTATATTGCATCCATGGATTATAATAAGCCCATTGAGGGTAATCAATCATACCTGATGACGAATTCCATGGCATAGGCATCAACGGCATAGTTGAAGAATATGGATAATGTGTGGACCGAAGATGTTGAAACCTTCGGCTTGGTCCTTCATAGTTTTCACTCTTTTCCTTCTTCATCTTTGCCGCACGTCGTGTAATGGATGCTTTCACATAATTCTTATTTTGAGCACTTCCTTTGGGAACCCATGCCATGATCCTTTCTTCAAGTTCTTGTGCACTAAGTTTTTGTAATTCCCTCTTTTGCCAATAGGATAAGCCGAGTGGGCATCTCGGCTGTGATTCTGTTTTGACCAATGGCAATTCCTTTTTGGCCTTGTGCACTCTCAACTTCTTTTCTTCAGATTTGGCACTTCGACTCTCAATAATTGGTTGCTTTGTCTCATTGTCTTTAGTAGCCAATGTCAACACATTAATTGCCTCTTTTTCATTTGAGATCAAATCTGACGTTGCACTCTTACGACCATCTCTTTTAACACGGTAAACTTGTTTGACCACCTCTTTCTTCTTCCTTGAGCTCTGGACCGATTGCTTATGATTGAAGCGGTCTTTAACATGTGATTGTCTAAATGTTGATCTTCTCGGAGCTGCATAATATTGGTGAGATGGTCTAAAATAAGATGAAGAATGTGCCCTTGTATCATACCTGTCCATGATGGATATGGATCTATATGAGCATAGGGAGGCATCCACGACATTGGCATTGGCGGCCTAAAATAAGGATATGAATATGTTGCATTAAAATTCTCACTTTGCCAATACCAATCCTCATATTTGTGCCTTGGGGGTGATCTTGGTTTCTTTCCAGGATTGGGCCGATAAGCATTCTTCTCTTCACTCTTCTTTTGATATTTATCCAATAGTTCAGCAAAGGTGATTTTTGATCTCTTACACTTGCGCTTATTTCGGCCTTTGTTTTCTTTTGATTTGCTTTCGCCGATCATTGGATTTTCTTGCTGCCCCCCAGTCCTTGGCGTCTCCATCGTAGCTTCAATGGAATTCTCGCCCTCGAGATTATGTTCATTATGCTCTTCAACAACTTGATTACTTGAAAGCTCGATCCCATCGCCTGTAGTTTTTACCTTCTCTTTCAATGGATCGGCTTGAAGCAGCCGATGCAAAAACCTTTTGCCATCAGGACCAATTGGAATAGACTGGTCATCTCTTGGTGTCTCAACAAATTTCAATCGTACTTTATCAATGGCCGATTTAATTATTTGACAAAACATGTTGCAATCATCAAAATTATGCTTGGACGAATCATGCAACTTACAATACATTCGTCCCTGGATAGATGGCTCAACATGGTGATCAAGAATTTTAATATAATTATTTCTCAACAACAAATCAAAGATTTGATCACACGTATTTGAATTGAAGGTAATTTTTTATTTTCTAGCCGATCTTGCTGTGAAAACAGCTTTGGAGTTAAGCAAACGAATGGTTCAGATTTTGTATCACCCCATTCGACTATGATTTTTATTTTGCATTCTTTTACCGATGTCATTGGATAAGATAATATACTAGCATCAGTTTTCTGAAAAGAATCTAACCTTGGCTTTATGTTTCTGAAACAAAAATAGTTAGAACATGCATGCCTCAATCGAGACCAAGATTAAGCCAAGTATGGAACAAGCAAAGCTACCCATGTAGATACGAACTTTAAATAAAGCAATGAGGAAAGCCTTGATTGCAACAATAAGTCAGTATCGGTCTTTATAAATGGCGCAATGGGTTGACCGATATGTTCTATAACAATTTTATTGCTCACAAGTTAATTACCCTTCTTCATTGGTCTTTCAAAATTACTTAAGAAGATTTTTCTAATAGTTGCATTAACAATAAAGTTTTGACCAAATCTGAAAATAGGTAAATTACTTGCTAAACATACCTCTTCAAATATGTTGGGAGAGCATGATGGTTGCATATGATGAATAATATTGTGCTTTGCTTCTGGATGGCTTCCCAACACCATGTCACAATTTTCTTCTTGATTTCGTGCATCATAAATTTGAAGATCTTTGTCGACCGAACTTTGTTCGGCTACTTGCTCTTGTCCTTGAAGCTTGTCAATTTCTATGGCACGAAACTCATAGGGCAGGAAGTAGGTTCCATTAACTTCAGAAAAAATAAGTATGGCTGTCTTGCTATACCTTCCATGCCCTTTCTCAACAATGTTTGCCTCTTTGGATGTGATGGATTCGGAATATATACTACTTGATTCGGCTTTTTCAACGAAGCACTTTTAGTTTCCGAAACATCATTCTTTTCACCGGTTATATCAATTGGCAATACTTCTTTTCTCTGAGCTAATTCCCTATCAATTCTCTCTTGGCGAAGTACTTGCACCCTATCACGCAAAGCTTTAACTCCCCTCTCAATTTCAGCCCGCTCTAGATTAGTTTGCCCCCCAATGCTTTTAGGATCTTTCAGCAATGAAGTGTTAGTGTTGCCGAAATTTTGCAATTGTGTAGGGGCTGTATAATATGCTGCAGTACTAGGTTGAGGTGTATGCACTGGTGTATAACAATATGCTCTCTCGCCAATTTTATCAATTGATGAAGTTTCATCTTCTTGCAAAACTCTAGCCTTTATTGCATCATAATCAGGAAACAACCCCTTTTCATATTGTTCAAGGCAAAGAGCACTAATCCTCTTGTTTTGTGCCAAGCTCTTTTTTAACGCAGCCACAACCGCTTCTGGAAGGGATTGCTTCACAATACTTTCAGATTCTTTCGGCAATGATTCGTGAGTGCTGCCGAAATTCTCAAATTGCGTAGAGCATGCATTATATGCTAGAGTATTAGATGACGGTACGTGTGTTCCTGTAAAATTTTCACTTATTCGGCTATGACCATGAAGGTGCAGAGCCGAATTATGGACATCAACAGTTGCGTATGGTGCCAAAAAAATTAGTAGCATTAGGTGTAGCATATGATGTTTGAAGGTAATTTGCCAAATAACTAGTAGTAGCATGGCCAATTCCCCTATCCACCGGCACGTTTGGATTAACGTACTACAAGTTATTTGCCGATGAATAAAAACCTGAAACACTTTGTTGCATACCATTGGAAGTTTCTACATAGGGTGTCTCAACTTGATTAACCGAACTCATCATGTTATTCATCGGCATATAAATTTGTGGGGTTGCCGATGCATGGAAGTTGGGATACATATGTTGCACGTTGCTAAAATTATATGAAGTAGAATCATGGAGATTTTGTTGCATCAGCCCTTGCGCATAATTAGATGCATGATTGATAAAACTAGGGTTAGCCGATACATTATGCTCATTAGGTGATCTAGCAACAACATATGGATTATTTGCATCTACAAAGGGGAATCGGGTATTCATATTACCTTTGTAGATTGCAGCAACTTGATGACGATCTCTTCGTAGCAAGAACGGGATGGAGACCGTTCAAAGCTTCGTCCCCAGCGGAGTCGCCAAAAAGTGTGTTCGCACACGAACACGTCACTGTGTACCCTTGACGCCGGGGGTGATACACCGCAACTCACGTCGAAGGAGACCCGTCCGGAACCGCGGTACGCAAGCAATCCGGCGGGCGTTTTGTAGACCCGAAACCCCACACGCCCGGGAGGGACCCCGTCAGGGCGCGTGGCGGCTATGGGCTGCCCTAGGTTGACCTGATCGCCCCTAGGGCATCGAGATTCGCCTCCCTACAAACGAAGAACGAACGAAGAACGAGAAGAAAGATACAAGGGACAGGGATAATGAACACGAAAAAGTAGTATATTGATTTGTTCGATTCTGTGCTGTTCAATCGGCCATCACCCCTTAGATATATAAGAGGCGGCTGGACTTCCCGTGCAAGGAAAAGGCTTGGATTCACGTCCAAAACCCTAGCCTAACTCGGACAGGAATCTTTGGTAATTTCTCGGATCAACTCGGTCCCATCGATTGGTTCGTTTCGGTCCCACCGAGTGAACGTTGCCAACTCTCTGTATCCTTCTGTAATTTCTCGGATCAACTCGGTCCCACCGATTGGTTTGCTTCGGTCCTACCGAGTGAACATTGCCAACTCTCTGGTAAATTTTCGGACCAACTCGGTCTCACCGATCAAAACAACTCGGTCGGTCCGAAATGACTCCGCAGCGTGTTGCATACGACCTCGGATTAAGATGATTTTTATATCAAAATTGATCGTTTCGAGGAGACGAAGACAACCTGTGTAGATCAGTTTTCCATTTGAGGTTGTCTTGGGGCTTAATAGGACAAACTGTACTCTCAATATAAGATCTTAGTACTTTGAGCATAGTTTCGGCCTTCGAGATGAAATTGGACGGCGATGACCCAAACTTTGAAGATGTTTATATCAACAATACGGAACTCTTTCATGTAGATCACTTCTCCATTTAAGGCCATCTTAAATAAGTTTTTGACCGTGCCAAAATCTGGTGTCAACAGAAAGGCAAAGAGTGCAAGAAAGAGAATAGAAAAAATAAAAAGTTACGCCAATCTCAGTGACATGTTAATCGCTGTAATGCCCCACTAGCACTAGTGCATAACCCTGGTATATAGACACACCTACCGCACACAGTTGAAGTGAATTGCTGTGATCAAGACATCACAAACGGTACAAAAATAAAATCTCCTACCAGGAAAATAAACATGTGCGGTGCCCTATCCATCCAGCACGATTTAGAAAGGAGATGCGTGTGCGATAAGGGGCACACAATTCGGTCGTTAGAACTGTGTGAGATAAGTTAGCATAACACACGCGCTTCCGTCCCACGAGTCGTGTGAGCTGCTGGCAAACAGTTTATATGAACCAATTGTGTGTGATGATGGGGAGCATCGGAGAAGTTGTGCAATCTGCAACCATGTGTGATGTTTCACATGAGTCAGCACAAGGCACACGATTGTACAGTGAGAATTGTGTGCTCTAGTGGACACACGATTCAGCCGAAGAAACTGTGACGTTTTCTTCAAGAGAATTGTGCACGATGTGACTAGATCTGTCTGTAAAACAGGAACATGCTTTGTATGCAGAACAATAACACATACTGATAAAACATCATCGATCGTATAATAGAACTAAACATCCATTACTTAAGTTACTAAACATCACATTGCACATCTCATCGCATAATTTCATAAACTAGGGAATGATCATCATCTACCGCTTTTTGGGCATGCTTGCCCCCGCCGCGGCTGTTGATGCATGGCCCCTCAGTGTAGAAGTGATAGACACATATGTTCTTGATGTCATCCTCCGTGTCGCCATAGAAGTGGTCGACGATGACTGCGGCGAGGTCGACTGGGAGTCATGTTTCTTCCCGTTGTCGATGATCTTGTATTGCTTCTAGATGTCAACGACATTCGGGAAGTAGATGGAGCATCTTTGCATCGTGCGGTTCTCACCTTAGTAGTCGCCCTGTAAATCTCTTAATGCAAGGAGAGATCCCAATAATGGTATAAATGTCAATAGTCTTTCATAACAACCATGTCGTAACACCGTCACAACTAACCTTCAACCACAACATTTGAAAGCTAGTTGTACTATAATGATCATTTGTTGGCGGAGTTCTGTGACTTCAGTCATACGAGAATGCCCCTCAGTCATAGTTAGTCTCTGCCTATCCAGATCAAACTTAAGCATATTGTCAATGATGGACACCCAATAAAGGGAATTACCAAAAAGGATCCCTGGAGTATAGAATCAAAAGTCGAACATGGAGGTGATGTTAAGACATGGTTGCCCCATATTGTTGCACCAAGGGAATATTCATCAGGACCACCTTAAAGGGGCTTGACGGGGAGCTCTATGCACATGTTCATGCGATAGGGCATCAGCGCAGAGCACTAGCCCATTGCGTAGCCCCTCTGAAGTCCAGGCAGAATGGGTAAGTTGCACTGTTCGCTGGTGATGGGTTCACAAGCGATGACTCTCTTCCTGCGGGAAGTCTTTAACAATGACAAGATCGTGGCGGGAATCGAGCACAATGTAAGGTGGGCAGCTGATGTAGTGTCCACGGTCAGTGTAGCATCCAAGGTCAACTCGCTTGGGAGGGATACAGTCTGGAGATTCTAGGATCAGGGCAAACTTGATGTACTGATCAGCACACGCGCACACAAAGAATCCAAGCGGGCGTAACCCTTCCTTTAGGTGGTGGGCACGGAAGCTGCCAAGAAAAATCTTGTCAGTGAAGTAGATCGCCAGCATTTGCACACTGCGGCATGGGGAACGGAGAATGACTACGGTGGGAGACAGAGGAGGATTTCGTATATCATATCTTCTTGTCCAGTAGAAAGGCAAGCCCCACCGATGAGGATCCACGATGGCGGTAGTGACGGATCATCAAGGCTCCCTCCTTGCTCGCGTGGGTCTGGGAATGGAGGCGCATCGGCAGTCCATCCTCGTCACTACGATTGGATTTGTAGATGGGCGCGCACCATCGCGACCACGTCCTCAACATCGTCCTCAACATCAGACCAACAAGACCTAGATAATTCGAGTTAGACGATGCAGTTTTGCAAGTTAATTTGTTGTTCAAGTTTTTCAATACATCGGCATCTTAGCCTTTCTCTTCTTTTCCCAATCAGACAGGGAAAATCTGCTTTCAAATAACTAACTAATACTACCTGTATAAACTTTTATAAAACGTTTTAGATAACTAATGAAAATTCATAGAGAAAGTACTATTGAACTGGTAATAAAGAAAGTGTGTGTGTGTGTGTGTGTGTGTGTGTGTGTGTGTGAGAGAGAGAGAGAGAGAGAGAGAGAGAGAGAGAGAGAGAGAGAGAGAGAGAGAGAGAGAGAGAGAGAGAGATTGGAACGAGAGGTCAGCTAGAACAGCCATGTGGAGAGAGTACCCTTCCTCAGGCATCCAGGAACAGCCAAGTGAGACCTGAGGTCTACGATGACCACGGTGTTGAGAACTGGACCAACACCATTGTCTCGCACAAGGAAGAGCTATCTCTTCATCCTCCCACTCTATCATTTACGGCGACTGCAAAGGAGCCTCCTCCTTAACTTTATTTCTTACCACAACCCTGGTATAAATCTTTAGTTTTGTTAATTTCCAGTCGACTTGTTTTGATTGGGTGCGAGTGGGATGAGTTGGTCGTAAGGGGAATGGAGGTGGGGTGCATGGCAGCAAGGTCGGCAGGGAGACCCCATCGTACTCGCCCCAGCGTAGCAGGGGAGGTTACCATCGGTGAGACATGTAAGCCAGTGCTCGCTTTTTCCTTCTTCAGTTTTTTCTCGTCTGCGTAGCATCGCCAATGGGGACGGCAAATCTCCACTCCCTCTCTGTACCGCGACATCCCCGGTAATCAGGTCTTCCGTCCAATCCCTGCTTAGCTCCACTTTAGTTCGCCTATATAATTCAACCCATCGGCTTCCCTGTGTAGGAATTTCTTTTCTATGTTATTTGGTTCAGAAAAAATTCCCTACGCCCGTGCATAAGATTTGTTTTGGTGATTACAAGCTACAACTTTCAATTAGAAATGAGAAAAGAGTTATACTTGAAGGATTCCAGTTCTTCGATAGGATCGAGGTTGGCGCAGACGTATTACTAACATTGAAGGCCAAGGTCAGCAATGAGCTCGAGCTGAACGTTGTGCCCCCATGAACTCTGAGCGGTTCCAATTATCCTTTTTGCCAGGTGTCAAGAGTATTGTCTGTTTCCCTAGCTAAAAGTTGTGTACTTTGCCTCTACGTGCCCTACCCCTAGTTCATATAAGTACCAGGGAGTGGGGGTGGTCTAGGGTCACAACTATGTCTGCTACGTATCGGGAGATTCATGGTGTAGTTGACGACTGAGTCCGTGGGCCGACCCAACTGACCGTGAGATAACATGCCTCCTAGTCTGGGACACCATCACCTTCTGCCCCAGGCAAGTTCCTCGTCGCTAGCCAGACCTGGCCAGATGAACTATCATACCGGCCCCTGTCCAGCCAGACCTGGCCAGATGGCACTACCCCAGCCGGCTGGCTCTCTCGGACCAATAATCCAAGACGTACATGATGTTTACAGGGTTGTTACAAAGCCTTCTTAAATCTCTCGGCCCTCCCCCCTATTTTCCACCGGGGTGGCCCGCCTCACTCTCCTTCTTTCCAATCACCCTTTGCCATGTCAGCATGTAATCAATCCCAGCCCGTAATTGCATGTATGTGTAGCATTACTGCGGACCAATATTACAGGGTTGTTACAGAGCCTTCCTTAAATCTCTCTGCCCCCCTGATTTTCCACCGGGTTGGCCCGCCTCACTTTCCTTCTTTCCAATCACCCTTTGCCATGTCAGCATGTAATCAATCCCAGCCCGTAATTGCATGTATGTGTAGCATTACTGCGGACCAATATTACAGGGTTGTTACAGAGCCTTCCTTAAATCTCTCTGCCCCCCCCCCCCCCCCCCCCCGATTTTCCACCGGGGTGGCCCGCCTCACTCTCCTTCTTTCCAATCACCCTTTGCCATGTCAGCATGTAATCAATCCCAGCCCGTAATTGCATGTATGTGTAGCATTACTGGGCAATTATGGGCTGGGATTGATTACATGCTGACATGTCAAAGGGTGATTGGAAAGAAGGAGAGTGAGGGGGGCCACCCCGGTGGAAAATCCGGGGGGGCAAAGAGATTTAAGGAAGGCTCTGTAACAACCCTGTAAACAGCCTATACGTCTAGGATTATTGGTCTGCAGTAATGCTACACATACAGGCAATTACGGGCTGGGATTGATTACATGCTGACATGGCAAAGGGTGATTGGAAAGAAGGAGAGTGAGGCGGGCCACCCCAGTGAAAAATCAGGGGGGGGGGGGGGGGCAGAGAGATTTAAGGAAGGCTCTGTAACAACCATGTAAACAGCCTGTACGTCTAGGATTATTGATAATTGCCTGTATGTGTAGCATTACTGGTCTCGGACTCACTAGCACCATCCGTGCGTGCATGCCTTGCTAGCGACGACCAGGGACCACGACGTTGACTTGATTCATTTGCTCAACCTGGGAATGCACTTGCGGGGCCTCCTTCCCATGAGCCGGCTTGGTTGTGAGCAATGGGACAGGGACGACGAGTCTGATGCTCCATGGGCATTTCTGTATTTTCCTTAGGTTAGTTCCGTTTCCCTATATATTTGTTGGGTGTGTGTTTTCTTTCCTTCATTCACCTCCGCCACGTTCTCTCTTTGTTGCCGCGACGTCAGCTTTGAATTTTTCCGGTGCTTTTGCTTTGTTTTTCTTTGCCCGTGACCGGCATACCGTTCGGAGCTCGTGCCAGATGAGGTTTGTTCCTTTTGGGCTCATGGCTATGCTGGGTTTTTCCTTCGTGCTTGTCTTTGTTTGGCTTTGCCGTGTTGTTCTTGTTGGTATGTTTGTTTTTTCGAGCGGCTTTTTCTGCTTGCATTTTCCACGGTGCGCTTTCTAACGATATTGCCATTGCCGTCGGGCTGACATCGTGTGTCCATTTCGTGTCGGCGCCGGCGGCCTGAGCCCTCAGGAGCGCCACACCATGGAAGAGCTCGACCCAGCCGCTCAGCACACGGGGACTCACCGTGGATAGCAAAAGAGCCAGCTAGCTGCATATATACAAGCTCCAAGCACGACTATTTACTATGCATGTAGTAGGTGCAATACGTAATGGAAGGTATACATACATGGTCGATCATTCGTCCTACTGATTTTCATGCGTTCATGCGTGATGAAATGTAACTAGGTAGGCGCTCGTGGCCCTGCATAGGGGTTTCGATTTGGTTATAACAATAGTCCCACACCGCCAACCGGTCAGGGCAAACACCAGCACAAATATGCAGGCCACAGCTACCGTGTCGGCCGGGCGTGGTAGTGCACGCTTGTCACTCCAGCCTAGAGGAGGGCCAAAGAGTTGATGCGGTTCCGTTATTGGGCTTGTAGCCCATGTCAGGTTGCAGTGTACAGTTGAGGGGCCGAGACCAGGGTCGTTTGGGCCATGCATGCTGTGGGTTGGCCTGATCCTGGTGGGTATGCTTCCCTCTGAACACTTGAATTGAATAAACACATCTGCAACTCTGGCTTCAGGATGGTCAGTGCCAACCGCGCGACCGGGCACTGCCAGTCGAGTATTACTCGCCGAAAACCCCGCCCACTAACCAACCATATCAACTCTTTTTCTTTTATTTTGGCCTAACAGAAGTTTTTTTTTAAGGGATTGCCCTAACAGAAGTTGACATGCCTTGACTTATATATTTGAGGCGACATGCGTTTTTTCACATGGTTCATTCAAGATCTTGAGGCCGACGCTCTAAAAGGTGTATCCAGAGCACCCCAGCCGTCGGCTCGAAGAGCGTTATGGATACCTCCTCCTGCAGAAGATGTGAAAGGAAATGTTGATGGAACCTTATCTGAACAGAAAGGAAGAGGTGTACTTGCTTTGCCCCTAGTCCTTAGTGGCGTTCTGGACCCAACTACCTTTTTTTTTTGCAGGCTCAAACTTTGTATTACTCAATCAAGGTCTCATTACAATCCTCAGCAACTATCTCTAAAACTTCAGGAGGACCTGACCCTAACCAAGTCACAGTCCTATTATTAAGACGACCAAAAGCAGCTAATTTGTCACTCGCCTTATTTTGTGAAAGAGCGACATGAGTAATACAAGTTTGATGTGAATTTAGTAACAATCTAATCTCATAACTAGCGAAGAGTAAACCGATCGATCAGTACTACCACATGTGATCATGTGCACTGCAACAGAAGAGTCCAGCTCAATTTCTATCGGCAGTGGAGTTCGTTGAATCGAGGAAGACAAACCCTCCATGCAGGCACAAAGCTCCGCCTCCAGTGCATCCCTACAAGAGTATAGCGCCCTGCAAGCTGAGAAAATGATCTTCCCTGACTCATCTCGCAAAATCATGCCCGCGCCAGCATCATCGCAAGACACGAAAGCACCATCAGTGTTCAGTTTTGTCCACCCCTGATTTGGTTTTGCCTAGCTAGGCCCCTTGGGCGCATGGATGCCGGGATACAGCCGGTTATAGCGAATGCTTCTCCCATTGTCATGTTTGATGGCCAGAAGTGAGTCTAGATAGCTTCGCAAGAACCTGACAGACACATCCATTGGCGGAGCCGGTTTGTGATGCACCACCTCGTTGCGCACATACCAACTTCTCCAGAATACAAGAAGTAACATACACCTCTCCAGCTCACTTCTTGGTTCAAGTAACTGCAGTAGCCACTCCTTCCCACAGTTAACTATTAGTTGTAGGCAAGGGAGCCTCCAGATTTTTGCCATTTGCATATATAAATCCCTCTCGAATTGACACCTCAAGAACGGATGGTAATTGTCCTTCGTATCCAGACCACATACCGGGCAGATGCTAGTAGTTTCCAGGCCAATCTTCTGTTTATTTTTCTATGTCGGTAACCCATCAGTCGCGACTCTCCATGCAAAGTTTGACACTGTTGGCAGTGCTCCACAGTTCCAAATAAACTTCCAACAGCTCCGCGCTCCCGACAGCGACGAACTAGATGATTCTGCTTTAGACCTATGTGTCTCGTCGAACGCCAGATGATAGGCACTCTTCACGGAGAAGACACCTAACTTGTTAGGCCCCCAAGCAATGACATCTTCGCCTCGCCTCGGGCAGGCTCTGATCCTCAAGATCTCCACCACGTCTGCTTGTACAAAATATTGGTTAAGAATTTGAGTCTTCCATGAACCATTATCATTCAGCAGATCGGAGACATATCGAATGCGACAGACGCCCTGCCTAGAGATTGGTTTATACGAGAAGGGGCGTGGGATTCAACTATCCCTCCACACCCGAATGCTTCTCCCATTGCCCACTCTCCAAATCAAGCCTTTCTTCAATAACTCCAAGCCGTGACTAATAGACTGCCATGAGGAAGAAGCATTTCCGGTGAACACCGTATCTTCAAGCTTGCCATCAGGGTAGTATTTGGGTTTGAGAAAACGTGCGCACAAGCTATCCAGTCTAGTTAACAGTCTCCAAGCCTGGCGAGCTAGAAGAGCTTGGTTAAATAGATGAAAATCCCGAAAGCCGACTCCACCCCTTTCTTTTGGTTAAGCTTATCGCATCCCTTCCAATGTACCTTCCTTTTACCCTTCTCCGACCCCCAGTAAAAATTCCTCTTCATTCGAGTGAGGTCATCGCACACCGAGAACGGTAGCTTGAAAACTCCCATTATGTATGTGGGCAATGCTTGTGCGACAGACTTTATAAGCACCTCTCTTCCCAGCTGCGCTAGATAACCATCCCCCCACTGAACAAGTCTTTTGGTGAGGCTCGTTTGAAGATTTTGAAACTTCCCTTTAGACATGCGTCCCTCGGGTGTAGGAAGACCCAAGTACTTCTCCTCAAAGACCAAACTTGTAACTTGGAGAGCGTCCCTAACCTACTCTTGAACCGAGGCCAGGCACGCTTCACCAAAACACATCGAACATTTGTCATAGTTTGGGCTCTGACCCATTGCCGAACTATACAGGTCCAAAGTTGCTTTAACCTGCTCCGCTTGATCCCTCGAGGCCTTAAAAACAGCAAAGTGTCATCTGCAAAAAGCAAATTGGAGATGCCCGGTGCTCTCGTACAAATTTTGACTGATACAATATTGCCGGATTGCACCCTGCTTTCAAACAAGAATAAGAATGGAAGAGTGGGTCTCCTTGCCGCAGCCCATGCGACAGTGCAAATGAATCCAGGAGAGTTCCATTTAATTTTACTGAGTATCTCACTGATGTGACACATGCCATTATCCAGTCAATCCATCGCTGAGGGAACCCTAACCTTTGCATCACCTGCTTCAAGAATGCCCAATCGACCCGATCATAAGCTTTTGACAAGTCCAGCTTATAGGCACAAAAACTCCTTGTAGGATCTTTCTCTTGTTTAATATAGTGTAAACACTCGAAGGCAACCAAAGCGTTGTCCGTAATCATCCTACGTGGGATAAAAGCACTTTGCTCCACCGAGATTATATCATCCAATAAAGGGTGTAACTGGTTAACTAAGCACTTGGAAATTACCTTATATGTCACATTACAAAGACTTATGGGTCTGTAGTCGGACATTCTTGAGGGGTTGGAGATTTTTGGAATGAGCACAATCGATGTTGCATTAACTCCCTCTGGCATAATTCCAGTGCTGAAAAAATCCCTGACCGCTGCCAGCACACCCTCCTTCACCATACTCCAGTTACGTTGAAAGAACCGTGCGGGAAATCCATCTGGGCTTGGTGCCTTCAAAGGCCCGATCTGGAACATTGCATCGGATATCTCCTTATCCGTGAACGGAGCACATAGCCTTACATTGTCAGCCGGCGTCACCACTCGTTCAAACAGATCCACTACCTCAGTTGCATTTAAAGTGGTATCGGCTGCAAAGATATTGTGAAAGTACTCATTTGCGATCCTGCTCATAGCTGCAAACTCCGTATGAACGGTTCCAATGCTGCCCGTCAGTTCCCGGATCTTGTTCTTTCTCGCTCTCCAAACCGCTTTGCTTTGAAAATACTTTGTATTTCGATCACCTTCCTTGAGCCAAGAAATCCTCGATCTCTGCATCCACATCATCTCTTCTTGATATAATAGTTCATTCATTTTATCCATTACTCCTCTTATTTCTTCCCTGTCCGCGTTCATATGCATAAGCTCTTCCAGTTGAGTTCTTGACTTCGCAAGTTCTCTCGTCACATTACCAAACTTCTTACTCCATGACCCTAAAGCCGTCATAGTTTTAGACAGGGCATCTCTCAATTGTGATAGATTATGAATCTCTCCTACTGCACCCCAT
Source organism: Triticum aestivum (assembly GCF_018294505.1). Lineage (NCBI taxonomy): Eukaryota > Viridiplantae > Streptophyta > Magnoliopsida > Poales > Poaceae > Triticum > Triticum aestivum. Next base: position 5,101,924 of record NC_057802.1, on the reverse strand, counting down.
GCATCTTCACCACCTTTGGCAACGTTGAATCCCTCTCCCACGTTGGTCCCGGATCCGGCTCTCCCTTAAGAAATACCACGACGTGCTCCGAACATGGGGTCGGGATATGCTCAACTGCAGCGAACGCAAAAAAAATTCGCCAATCATTTGTGGCTACCGCTCGATCAAGTCTCACCTTGACATTTGCCGACCTACCCCGTCTGTTATCATATGTGAAAGGAAGGCCGGTGAACCCAAGATCCACTAGCTCACACACCTCCAACATGTCCCGAAATGCTACCATCCGCGCTTCCGCCCGAGGCGTGATCTAGAAGTGTTCAAAGTTCCACATAGCTTCATTAAAATCACCGATTACTAGCCATGGCAAATTATTGACAGCTTTCAGGCTCCGTAAATTAGTCCACATTAAGTGCCTATTCTCCACCCACGGCTCCCCGTACACAAAAGTGGCTCTCCATTCTGCCGCTCCTTCTCGGACTTTTTTAACTATATCAATGAATCTGTCATCTTTGTCCAAAATTTCTACCACATATTCTTCCCTTCAGTATAGCGCCAAACCACCACTAAGACCATTGCTGTCCACTCCACAAAAACCCTTCAGCCCCAGTTTGGCCTGGATCCTTTTCATCTTCTCCTCCTTTTGTCTAGTTTCACACAGAACAACGAGCATGGGGGAACATGACTTACACAACGTCGCTAACTCACGAACTGTCCGGGTGTTCCCCCCTCCCCGGCAGTTCCAACTTAGGCAATTCATTGGCCCTGGCGGTCCTCCTCCCCGGAGGCCGCCTGCGTAAAAGTGTCCATATCAACTCCCTCCCTCTCATCCACCTCTCCATCTCCCTTCCTTCTCCTCTTCACAATAGGGTTTTTGCCAAGTGTGGTGTTAGGATCTGACTGGACCCCTTCACCCGCAGTCTCTCCAACTCCAGACGAAGGACCGCATGCATCAGCCACCTTGCCAGCCAAGTTGGGCACGTCCTGGCCTAGCACATTGACCGAACCATCATCCCCAACAAGTCTTTTCCTAGCTGCACGTTCCTCATCAGCCCTCATCATCTCATATTGCATAATATCCATCCCCACCGATAGCTCCACTCCTCCCTCTCTCTGAATATCAACATCAACCCTCTCCTCCACAGCATATGCTCTACCTCCTCTAGCTCCACCACCTCTACCTCTCCTTCCTCCTCCTCGACCCCCACCAGCAGAGCCAACACTCCCTCTACCTCCATCGCCCCTTCCTCCTCCACCTCCTTGTGTACCCGAACCCACCGGCTCACTGACCCAATGCAACCAGTCCCCTCATTCAGATAACGCACTATCATGTACTCCATCACCACACTCCTCCACAACATGTCCCATACGACCACAAAAGTAGCAGAAATCTGGGAGTTTTTCATAGTACACCCAATACCTCTTCCTCTCCTTCAAGGTAATATGAACAAACCTTACTAATGGCAAAGTTACATTAAAAAACACCGGAACTCTCAAGAAGTTTGACGGATTGATCTTTCCTTCATTCACAGTCACTGTAAACGGAGGTTCTCCTACCTTCTTTGCCACCTTCTCAGCCAACTCCTTCTTCCTCGTCAATCCATGGCCCCCCTTCCATCACACACTTCAAATCTCCCAAACAATGGCATTGAGCCAAGAACAAGTTGGGGCCCTTGATGTTGAAAGTCACCCCCTGTGCACAAGCCCACGCGTTCCTCATGGAGTTCAACGGGGAGGCATGACTAAACGGCCGTAGGGTGTGAACCCTAAACAGCGTCATCCAGTATACGCCTTGATCAACTCTTCAAACTCCCCGGACAAATTCAGATCTTCCTCCTCCTCTGCTTGCAGCTTAAGATTCTCAAACACGTCCTCCAGATCATGGTTTGGACCATACTGGTCCCAATCAGCTTCGTCTTCTTCCTTCTGATCGTCCATAGCCTCCCCCCGATCTTCCTCCCGTCATCATCGCCCTCCGCCGTTGCGCTCCCCGGGTCCAGCCCGGTTCCCGCAGATGGAGCTTCAACCCTAGGCTCCCTTACTTCCGGGTTCTCCGCCCCACCGCGCACCCCCTGACTGCTCGTGTCGTCCATGCAATCGACGGAGACCAATTATGCCTCCCCCGATATGGACTCCACTCAAGAACCAACTCTTGATCGAAACGATTTATGTGGAATTTCGTGTACTTCGGCGGTGCCGCCGAAGGAAGGGTTGGACCCTAGGAAACCCTAGGGGAGAAGAGATGAAATGACCGAAACCAACTACCATTGAAACGATAGCTTGCAGGGAGGCACTTGGCTTAGCCAGAGATGCAGTTTTTTTAGGGAAAGCCTTCATGGAGCATTTTATTGATGCTACACAATAGTTACATCGTTTATTACATCCGAAATAATAAAGCTAGGAGGATTGTCATGCCAAAAAACAGAAGAGTTTGAAGTAACAGCGTGTCTAGCTAAATTATGCGCCACATAATTTGCTTCCTGAGGGAGTCCTGGATTAAGGGGTCCTCGGGCGTCCGGCCTGTTGGACATGGGCCGGACTAATGGGCTGTGAAGATACAAGACCGAAGACTCTCTCCCGTGTCCAGATGGGACTCTCCTTGGCGTGGAAGGCAAGCTTGGCGTCCAAATATGAAGATTCCTTCCTCTGTAACCGACCTTATGTAACCCTAGATCCCTCCGGTGTCTATATAAACCGGAGGGCTAGGTCCGTTGAGGCCAATACTGATCATAATCATAGTCATACATGCTAGACTTCTAGTGTTTTGGCCATTATGATCTCGTGGTAGATCAACTCTTGTAACACTCATATTCATCAAGATCAATCAAGCACGAAGTAGGGTATTACCTCCATAGAGAGGGCCCGAACCTGGGTAAACATTATGTCCCCTGTCCCCTGTTACCATCAACCTTAGGAGCACAGTTCGGGACCCCCTACCCGAGATCCGTCGGTTTTGACACCGACATTGGTGCTTTCATTGAGAGTTCCACTGCGCCGTCGTCAAAAGGTTCTATGGCTCCTTCGATGATCAACAACGATGCTGTCCAAGGGGAAGTCTTCCTCCCCGGACAGGTCTTCGTATTCGGCGGCTTCGCACTGCGGGCCAATTCGCTTGGCCATCTGGAGCAGATCGAAAGCTACGCCCCTAGCCATCAGGTCAGATTTGGAAACTTGAACTACGTTGTGGATATCCACGGAGAGTCGATCTTCGACGGATTCGAGAACACGGCAGCCGCTCCCTGCCACCACGATGAACATGACGTAAATCTGTCATCAGACCATACCCAGGAGATAGCACCTGTAACTGCTCCAGCCTTAGTTCCGGAGCGGATTGAGCCATCCGAGGACGGGAAGCTCAACCACGCCGCGGAAGCCGCAAACTCAGCAGCGTTGGAGCCGCACACAGACCTAACTTCAAGTAACATCTGTGTCACCGGAACCATGGACTCATCTCCAGCTACAGGTTCCAAACCTTGTGCGTCCGCGTACGTCGAGCGTGATCGGTCATCGATCGTCGAATTCAGCTCCATGGACATCTTCCGGCACTCGCCCCTAGGCGACATGCTAAACTCATTAAAAAATCTATCCTTAGCGGGGGATTCACAGCCGAATTATATCCGGTTCGAACTGGAGGCTGAAGACGGAGAATCTCGTTTTCCACCCACCGCCCACTTCATAGCCACTGCCGAGGACCTAACCGACATGCTCGATTATGGCTCCGAAGACATTGACGGTATGGACGACGATGCCGGAAAGAGGAGGCCCAAAACCCGCCGTTCACCGGACGATGGATGGTCACCTCATCATATGACGTATACATGGTGGATGCACCAAAAGATAATAGCGGCGATGACAAGGAAAATCCAGTTGAGGATGAGCCTCCTAAGATACAACCAAAGCACCGCCGTCAGCGGCGCCGCTCTAAATCACGCCGCAGCAAAGACAGCAACACCGGCATAGGAGACGATAACACTCCGGACGGTGCCGAAGACAGAGAAGATCCCGACGAACAAACTACCGAATAGGACAGTCGGGAAGATGGGCAAGTTAGCCCTGATGAACAGGCCATACACGAAGACTCGGAGGACAGTAATTATCTCCCGCTCTCCGAGGAGGAGGTGAGCCTCGGCAATGAGGATATTATCGTGCCTGAGGAACCTCTCGAGCAGGAGCGCTTTAAGCGCCAGCTAATAGCCACTTCAAGGAGCCTGAAAAAGAAGCAGCAGTAGCTTCAAGCTGACCAAGATTTGATAAACGATAGACGGACTGATGTCCTGGCAGCCGAGGAATACGACCTCAAGCGCCCAGCTAAAAGTTACCCGTGTTGGGGAACGTAGTAATTTCAAAAAAAATCCTACGCACACGCAAGATCATGGTGATGCATAGCAACGAGAGGGGAGAGTATCGTCCATGTACCCTCGTAGACCGTAAGTGGAAGCGTTATGACAACGCGGTTCCTGTAGTCGTACGTCTTCATGATCCGACTGATCCAAGTACTGAACGCACGGCACCTCCGAGTTCAGCACACGTTCAGCTCGATGATGTCACACGAACTCCGATCCAGCAGAGCTTTGCAGGAGAGTTACGTCAGCACGACGGCGTGATGACGGTGTTGATGTTGCTACCGACGCAGGGCTTCGCCTAAGCACCGCTACGATATGACCGAGGTGGATTATGGTGGAGGGGAGCACCGCACAAGGCTAAAAGATCAACTGATCAACTTGTGTGTCTATGGGGTGCCCCCCTCCCCCGTATACAAAGGAGTGGAGGAGGGGGGAGGGCCGACCCTCTATGGCGCGCCCTGGAGGAGTCCTACTCCCACTGGGAGTAGGATCCCCCCCTTGCCTAGTTGGACTAGGAGAGAAAGAAGGGGGAGAGAGGGAGGAAGGAAAGGGGGGGCGCCGCCCCCACCTCCTAGTCCAATTCGGACCAGAGGGGGAGGTGGCGCGCGGCCTGCCCTGGCCTCCTCTCTCTCTCTCCACCATGGCCCAATAAGGCCCATACACTTACCGGGGGTTCCCGGTAACCTCCCGGTACTCCGATAAAATCCTGATTTCACCCGGAACTATTCCGATGTCCAAATATAGGCTTCCAATAATTGCATAATCTCATAGTCATAGGAACATGTATAAGTCATAAAGAAAGCAATAGCAATACACTAAACGATCGAATGCTAAGCTAACGGAATGGGTCAAGTCAATCACATCATTCTCTAATGTTGTGATCCCGTTAATTAAATGACAACTCATGTCTATGGCTAGGAAACTTAACCATCTTTTATTCAACAAGCTAATCAAGTAGAGGCAAACTAGTGACACTCTGTTTTGTCAAATAAGTCATAAAGAAAGCAATAGCAAAAAAAAAGAGGCCATAAGAAAAAGAGAAAAGGCCCAAATAAAAAATGAGAGAAAAAGAGAGAAGGGACAATGTTACTATCCTTTTACCACACTTGTGCTTCAAAGTAGCACCGTGATCTTCATAATAGAGAGTCTCTCATTTTGCCACTTTCATATACTAGTGGGAAATTTCATTATAGAACTTGGCTTGTATATTCCAATGATGGGCTTCCTCAAATGCCCGAGGTCTTCGTGAGCAAGCAAGTTGGATGCACACCCACTTAGTTTCTTTTTGAGCTTTCATACACTTATAGCTCTAGTGCATCCGTTGCATGGCAATCTCTACTCCTCGCATTAACATCAATTGATGGGCATCTCCATAGCCCGTTGATTAGCCTCGTTGATGTGAGACTTTCTCCTTTTTTATGTCTTCCACATAACCCCTACAATTATACCTTATTCCACCATAGTGCTCTATCCATGGCTAGCGCTCATGTATTGCGTAATAGTTGAAAAGGCTGAAGCGCGTTAAACGTATGAACCAATTTCTTGGCTAAAACCGGGGTCGTACATGATATGAATATTTTGTGTGGGGAAGATGGAGCATAGCCAGACTATATGATTTTGTAGGGATAACTTGCTTTGGCTATGCTATTTTAACAAGACATAATTGCTTAGTTAGTATGCTTGAAATATTATTGTTTTTATGTCAACATTAAACTTTTATCTTGAATCATATCAAATCTGAACATTCATGCCACAATAAGAAGAATTACATTGAAATTATGCTAAGTAGCATTCCACATCAAAAATTCTATTTTTATCATTTACCTGCTCAAGGACGAGCAGGAATTAAGCTTGGGGATGCTTGATACGTCTCCATGTATCTATAATTTTTGATTGCTCCATGCTATATTATCTTCTGTTTTGGACATTATTGGTCTTTGTTTTCCACTTTTATATTATTTTTGGGACTAACCTATTAACCGGAGGCCAAGCCCAGAATTGCTGTTTTTTCCCTATTTCAGAGTTTCGCAGAAAAAGAATATCAAATGGAGTCCAAACGGAATGAAACCTTCGGGAACATGATTTTCGGAACGAACATGATCCAGAGGACTTGGACCCTACGTCAAGAAATAAAGCAGGAAGCCACGAGGCAGGGGGCGCGCCTACCCCCCTGGGCGCGCCCTCCACCCTCGTGGGCCCCACATTGCTCCACCGACGTACTCCTTCCTCCTATATATACCTACGTACCCCCAAACGATCAGATACGGAGCCAAAAACCTAATTCCACCGCCGCAACCTTCTGTACCCACGAGATCCCATCTTGGGGCCTGTTCCGGAGCTCCGCCGGAGGGGGCATCGATCACGGAGGGCTTCTACATCAACACCATAGCCTCTCCGATGAAGTGTGAGTAGTTTACCTCAGACCTTCGGGTCCATAGTTATTAGCTAGATGGCTTCTTCTCTCTTTTTGGATCTCAATACAATGTTCTCCCCCTCTCTCGTGGAGATCTATTCGATGTAATCTTCTTTTGCGGTGTGTTTGTTGAGACTGATGAATTGTGGGTTTATGATCAAGATTATCTATGAACAATATTTGAATCGTGTGAATTCTTTTATGTATGATTGGTTATCTTTGCAAGTCTCTTCGAATTATCAGTTTGGTTTGGCCTACTAGATTGATCTTTCTTGCAATGGGAGAAGTGCTTAGCTTTGGGTTCAATCTTGCAGTGTCCTTTCCCAGTGACAGTAGGGGCAGCAAGGCATGTATTGTATTATTGCCATCGAGGATAACAAGATGGGGTTTTTATCATATTGCATGAATTTATCCCTCTACATCATGTCATCTTGCTTAAAGCGTTACTCTGTTCTTATGAACTTAATACTCTAGATGCATGCTGGATAGCGGTCGATGTGTGGAGTAATAGTAGTAGATGCAGGCAGGAGTCGGTCTACTTGTCTCGGACGTGATGCCTATATACATGATCATACCTAGATATTCTCATAACTATGCTCAATTCTGTCAATTGCTCAGCAGTAATTTGTTCACCCACCGTAGAATACTTATGCTCTTGAGAGAAGCCACTAGTGAAACCTATGGCCCCCGGGTCTATCTTCCATCATATTGATCTTCCAACACTTAGTTATTTCCGTTGCTTTTTTACTTTGCTTTTATTTTACTTTGCATCTTTATCATAAAAATACCAAAAATATTATCCTATCATATCTACCAGATCTCACTCTCGTAAGTGACCGTGTAGGGATTGACAACCCCTTATTGTGTTGGTTGCGAGGATTTATTTGTTTGTGTAGGTGCGAGGGACTCGTGTGTCCTACTGGATTGATACCTTGGTTCTCAAAAACTGAGGGAAATACTTACGCTACTTTGCTGCATCACCCTTTCCTCTTCAAGGGAAAACCAACGCAGTGCTCAAGAGGTAGCAGTTCTCTTGTGAAATCTGGATTCCTGTGCCAAGGCAATTGCACCAGTATTATCACAAAAGATTTTCATTGGACCCGATGCACTAGGTATGACACCTAGATCGGATATGAACTCCTTCATTTGCTGCTTCCAAAGCAGCTATGTACTCCGCTTCACACGTAGATCCCGCCACGACGCTTTGCTTAGAACTGCACCAACTGACAGCTCCAACGTTCAATATAAATACGTATCCGGTTTGTGACTTAGAGTCATCCGGATCAGTGTCAAAGCTTGCATCGACGTAAACATTTACGACGAGCTCTTTGTCACCTTCATAAACGAGGAACATATCCTTAGTCCTTTTCAGGTATTTCAGGATGTTCTTGACCGCTGTCCAGTGATCCACTCCTGGATTACTTTGGTACCTCCCTACCAAACTAATAGCAAGGCACACATCAGGTCTGGTACACAGCATTGCATACATGATAGAGCCTATGGGTGAAGCATAGGGAACATCTTTCATTTTCTCTCTATCTTCTGCAGTGGTCGGGCATTGAGTTTGACTCAACTTCACACCTTGTAACACAGGCAAGAACCCTTTCTTTGCTTGATCCATTTTGAACTTCTTCAAAACTTTATCAAGGTATGTGCTTTGTGAAAGTCCAATTAAGCGTCTTGATCTTTCTCTATAGATCTTGATGCCCAATATATGAGCAGGTTCACCGAGGTCTTTCATTGAAAAACTCTTGTTCAAGTATCCTTTTATGCTATCCAGAAATTCTATATCATTTCCAATCAACAATATGTCATCTACATATAATATTAGATATACTACAGAGCTCCCACTCACTTTCTTGTAAATACAGGCTTCTCCAAAAGTCTGTATAAAACCATATGCTTTGATCACACTATCAAAACGTTTATTCCAACTCCGAGATGCTTGCACCATTCCATAGATGGATCGCTGGAGCTTGCACACTTTGTTAGCATCCTTTGGATCGATAAAACCTTCAAGTTGCATCATATACAACTCTTCTTCCATAAATTCATTTAGGAATGCAGTCTTTACATCCATTTTCCAAATATCATAATCATAAAATGCGGCAATTGCTAACATGATTCGGACGGACTTAAGCATCGCTACGGGTGAGAAGGTCTCATCGTAGTCAACTCCTTGAACTTGTTGAAAACCTTTTGCAACAAGTCGAGCTTTGTAGATAGTAACATTACCGTCAGCGTCAACCTTCTTCTTGAAGATCCATTTTTTCTCGATGGCTTGCCGATCATCAGGCAAGTCAACCAAAGTCCACACTTTGTTCTCATACATGGATCCCATCTCAGATTTCATGGCCTCAAGCCATTTCGCGGAATCTGGCCTCATCATCGCTTCCTCATAGTTCGTAGGTTCGTCATGGTTAGTAACATGACCTCCAGAACAGGATTACCGTACCACTCCGGTGCGGATCTTACTCTTGTTGACCTACGAGGTTCGTTAGTAACTTGATCTGAAGTTATATGATCATCATCATTAGCTTCCTCACTAATTGGTGTAGGAGTCACAGGAACAGATTTCTCTGATGAACTACTTTCCAATAAGGGAGCAGGTATAGTTACCTCATCAAGTTCTACTTTTCTCCCACTCACTTCTTTCGAGAGAAACTCCTTCTCTAGAAAGGGTCCATTCTTAGTGACGAATGTCTTGCCTTCGGATCTGTGATAGAAGGTGTACCCAACAGTCTCCTTTGGGTATCCTATGAAGACACATTTCTCCGATTTGGGTTAAAGCTTATCAGGTTGAAGCTGTTTCACATAAGCATCGCAGCCCCAAAATTTAAGAAACGACAACTTTGGTTTCTTGCCAAACCACAGTTCATAAGGCGTCGTCTCAACGGATTTAGATGGTGCCCTATTTAACGTGTATGCAGCCGTCTCTAAAGCATAAACTCAAAACGATAGCGGTAAATCAGTAAGAGATATCATAGATCGCACCATATCTAGTAAAGTACGATTACGACGTTCGGACACACCATTACGCTGTGGTGTTCCGGTTGGCGTGAGTTGCTAAACTATTCCGCATTGTTTCAAATGAAGACCAAACTCGTAACTCAAATATTCTCCTCCACGATCAGATAGTAGAAACTTTATTTTCTTGTTACGATGATTTTCCACTTCACTCTGAAATTCTTTGAACTTTTCAAATGTTTTAGACTTATCTTTCATCAAGTAGATATACCCATATCTGCTCAAATCATCTGTGAAGGTGAGAAAATAACGATACCCGCCGCGAACCTCAACATTCATCGGATCACATACATCAGTATGTATGATTTCCAACAAATCTGTTGCTCGCTCCATAGTTCCGGAGAACGGCGTTTTAGTGATCTTGCCCATGAGGCATGGTTCGCAAGTACCAAGTGATTCATAATCAAGTGGTTCCAAAAGTCCATCAGTATGGAGTTTCTTCATGCGCTTTACACCAATATGACCTAAACGGCAGTGCCACAAATAAGTTGCACTATCATTATCAACTCTGCATCTTTTGGCTTCAATATTATGAATATGTGTATCACTACTATCGAGATTCAATATAAATAGACCACTCTTCAAAGGTGCATGACCATAACAGATATTACTCATATAAATAGAACAACCATTATTCTCTGGTTTAAATGAATAACCGTCTCGCATCAACAAGATCCAGATATAATGTTCATGCTCAACGCTGGCACCAAATAACAATTATTCAGGTCTAAATCTAACCGCGATCACATCGACTTTGGAACCATTTCCCACGCGCATCGTCACCTCATCCTTAGCCAATCTTCGCTTAATCCGTAGTCCCTGTTTCGAGTTGCAAATATTAGCAACAGAACCAGTATCAAATACCCAGGTGCTACTGCGAGAATTAGTAAGGTACACATCAATAACATGTATATCACATATACCGTTGTTCACCTTGCCATCCTTCTTTTCGGCCAAATACTTGGGGCAGTTCCACTTCCAGTGACCAGTCCCTTTGCAGTAGAAGCACTCAGTCTTAGGCTTAGGTCCAGACTTGGGCTTCTTCACTTGAGCAGCAACTTGCTTTCCGTTCTTCTTGAAGTTCCCCTTCTTCCCTTTACCCTTTTTCTTGAAACTGGTGGTCTTGTTGACCATCAACACTTGATGCTCCTTCCTTATTTCTACCTCCGCAGCCTTTAGCATCGCGAGGAGCTCGGGAAATGTCTTATCCATCCCTTGCATATTATAGTTCATCATGAAGCTCTTGTAGCTTGGTGGCAGTGATTGAAGAACTCTGTCAATGTTATTATCATCCGGAAGATTAACTCCCAGTTGAATCAAGTGATTGTTATACCCAGACATTTTGAGTATATGCTCACTGACAGAACTATTCTCCTCCATCTTGCAGCTGTAGAACTTATTGGAGACTTCATGTCTCTCAATCCGGGCATTTGCTTGAAATATTAACTTCAACTCCTGGAACATCTCATATGCTCCATGACGTTCAAAACGTCGTTGAAGTCCCGGTTCTAAGCCGTAAAGCATGGCACACTGAACTATCGAGTAGTCATCAGCTTTGCTCTACTAGACGTTCATAACATCCGGCGTTGCTCCTGCAGCGGGTTTGGCACATAGCGGTGCTTCCAGGACATAATTCTTCTGTGCAGCAATGAGGATAATCCTCAAGTTACGGACCCAGTCCGTGTAATTGCTACCATCATCTTTCAACTTTGCTTTCTCAAGGAACACATTAAAATTCAATGGAACAACAGCACGGGCCATCTATCTACAACAACATAGACATGCAAAATACTATCAGGTACTAAGTTCATGATAAATTAAAGTTCAATTAATCATATTACTTAAGAACTCCCACTTAGATAGACATCCCTCTAGTCATCTAAATGATCACGTGATCCAAATCAACTAAACCATGTCTGATCATCACGTGAGATGCGGTAGTTTTCAATGGTGAACATCATTATGTTGATCATATCTGTATATGCTAGGCTCGTCAAGTTTAACCCGAGTATTCTGCGTGTGCAAAACTGGCTTGCACCCATTGTGTGTGAACATAGAGCTTATCACACCCGATCATCACGTGGTGTCTCGGCACGACGAACTGTCGCAACGGTGCATACTCAGGGAGAACACTTATACCTTGAAATTTAGTGAGAGATCATCTTATAATGCTACCATCGATCTAAGCAAAATAAGATGCATAAAAGATAAACATCACATGCAATCAATATAAGTGATATGATATGGCCATCATCATCTTGTGCCTTTGATCTCCATCTCCAAAGCACCGTCATGATCACCATTGTCGCCGGCGCAACACCTTGATCTCCATCGTAGCATCGTTGTCGTCTCGCCAACTATTGCTTCTACGACTATCGCTACCGCTTACTGATAAAGTAAAGCAATTACATGGCGATTGCATTTCATACAATAAAGCGACAACCATATGACTCCTGCCAGTTGCTGATAACTCGGTTACAAAACATGATCATCTCATACAATAAAATTTAGCATCATGTCTTGACCATATCACATCACAGCATGCCCTGCAAAAACAAGTTAGATGTCCTCTACTTTGTTGTTGCAAGTTTTACGTGGCTGCTACGGGCTGAGCAAGAACAGTTCTTACCTATGCATCAAAACCACGACGATATTTCGTCAAGTATGTGTTGTTTTAACCTTCACAAGGACCGGGCGTAGCCACACTCGATTCAACTAAAGTTGGAGAAACTGACACCCGCCAGCCACCTGTGTGCGAAGCACGTCGGTAGAACCAGTCTCGCGTAAGCATACGCGTAATGTCGGTCCGGGCCGCTTCATCCAACAATACCGCCGAATCAAAGTGTGGCATGCTAATGACTTGTATCGCCCACAACTCACTTGTGTTCTACTCGTGCATATAACATCTACGCATAAACCTGGCTCTGATACCACTGTTGGGGAACGTAGTAATTTCAAAAAAATCCTACGCACACGCAAGATCATGGTGATGCATAGCAACGAGAGGGAAGAGTGTTGTCCACATACCCTCGTAGACCGAAAGCGGAAGCGTTATGGCAACGCGGTTGATGTAGTCGTACGTCTTCACGATCCGACCGATCCAAGTACGGAACGCACGGCACCTTCGAGTTCAGCACACGTTCAGCTCGATGACGTCCCTCGAACTCCCATCCAGCAGAGCTTCGAGGGAGAGTTCCGTCAGCACGACGGCGTGATGACGGTGATGATGATGCTACCGACGCAGGGCTTCGCCTAAGCACCGCTACGATATGACCGAGGTGGATTATGGTGGAGGGGGCACCGCACACGGCTAAAAGATCAACTGATCAACTTGTGTGTCTACGGGGTGCCCCCTCCCCCCGTATATAAAGGAGTGGAGGAGGGGGAGGGCCGGCCCTTTGTGTCACGCCCTAGAGGAGTCCTACTCCCACCGGGAGTAGGATTCCCCCCCCCCTTCCCTAGTTGGACTAGTAGAGAAGGAAGGGGGAAAGAGAGGGAGGAAGGAAAGGGGGGCGCCGCCCCCCACCTCCTAGTCCAATTCGGACCAGCGGGGGAGGGGGCGCGCGGCCTGCCCTGGCCTCCTCTCTCTCTCCACCATGGCCCAATAAGGCCCATACACTTACCGGGGGGTTCCGGTAACCTCCCGGTACTCTAGTAAAATCCCGATTTCAACCGAAACTATTGCGATGTCCAAATATAGGCTTCCAATATATCGATCTTTATGTCTCGACCATTTCGAGACTCCTCGTCATGTCCGTGATCATATCCGGGACTCCGAACAACCTTCGGTACATCAAAACACATAACTCATAATACCGATCGTCACCGAACGTTAAGCGTGCGGACCCTATGGGTTCGAGAACTATGTAGACATGACCGAGACACGTCTCCGGTCAATAACAAATAGTGGAACCTGGATGCTCATATTGGCTCCTACATATTCTACGAAGATCTTTATCGGTCAAACCGCATAACAACATACGTTGTTCCCTTTGTCATCGGTATGGTACTTGCCCGAGATTCGATCGTCGGTATCTCAATACCTAGTTCAATCTCGTTACCGGCAAGTCTCTTTACTCATTCCATAATACATCATCCCGCAACTAACTCATTAATTGCATTGCTTGCAAGGCTTATAGTGATGTGCATTACCGAGAGGGCCCAGAGATACCTCTCCGGCAATCGGAGTGACAAATCCTAATCTTGATCTATGCCAACTCAACAAGTACCATTGGAGACACCTGTAGAGAACCTTTATAATCACCCAGTTACGTTGTGACGTTTGGTAGCACACAAAGTGTTCCTCCGGTATTCGGGAGCTGCATAATTTCATAGTCATAGGAACATGTATAAGTCATGAAGAAAGCAATAGCAATACACTAAACGATCGAATGCTAAGCTAACGGAATGGGTCAAGTCAATCACATCATTCTCTAATGATGTGATCCCGTTAATAAAATGACAACTCATGTCTATGGCTAGGAAACTTAACCATCTTTGATTCAACGAGCTAGTGACACTCTGTTTTGTCTATGTATTCACACGTGTACTAAGTTTCCGGTTAATACAATTCTAGCATGAATAATAAAAATTTATCATGATATAAGGAAATATAAATAACAACTTTATTATTGCCTCTAGGGCATATTTCCTTCAACCCGAAGTGTAAATTGCTACCTCAGTTCGATGATGAGGCGCTGGAGCCCGTACTGTCATCGCGCAATACGGATGACCGACCACCACGTGGTCAGGACAAAGTGGTAACTCAAGCCGAACACCAGCCCGCCCCACCTCATCGTAAAGGCAGAGATAAAACAGCTCGGGGACATGCCTACGACCTGTGGCAGGGCTTGGACAGTAGAGCAGGTCAGAACAGATCGATCTATGGATCACGGGGATGTGCCCCGACACGCGACAACGACTATCGAGCCGGACGCTACAATCACACTCACGCCCCGGCCGAAAACCGTAGACGGACTCCATCCGAGCTGCATCGTGAAGTGGCCCGATACAGAGGCACCGCACACCCCCTTTGCTTCACTGATGAAGTAATGGACCATGAATTCCCTGAAGGGTTTAAACTCGTGAACATCGAATCATATGACGGAACAACTGATCCCGCGGTATGGATCGAGGATTTCCTTCTCCACATCCATATGGCCCGCGGAGATGACCTTCATGCCATCAAATACCTCCCATTAAAACTCAAAGGGTCAGCTCGGCACTGGTTAAACAGTCTGCCTGAAAACTCTATTGGCAGTTGGGAGGATCTGGAACAAGCCTTCCGCGACAACTTCCAAGGTACATATGTCCGGCCACCAGATGCCGATGACTTAAGTCACATCGTCCAGCAGCCCGGAGAGTTAGCCAGGAAGCTCTGGACTAGGTTCTTAGTTAAAAAGAACCAAATCATCGACTGTCCGGACGCGGAAGCCCTAGCGGCCTTTAAACATAGCATCCGGGACGAGTGGCTCGCCCGCCACCTTGGTCAAGAAAAACGAAAATCCATGTCGGCCCTTACTGCTCTATTGACCCGCTTTTGCATGGGAGAAGACAGCTGGCTAGCTCGTAGAAGCAACAGCGCCAGTGATCCGCACTTCTGACGTCCGAGACGGCAATGGCAAGCCACGACGCAGTAAACACAAACGTCACAATGATAATGAAAGAACGCACGACACAGTGGTCAACGCCGGATTCAGCGGCCCCAAACCCGGTCAACGGAAAAAGCCACTCAAGGCAAACAGAGACGGACCATCCAATTTAGACAAGATATTGGATCGGCCCTGCCAGATTCATGGCAACCCCGACAAACCAGCGAATCACACCAACAGAAGCTGTTGGGTCTTCAAACAGGCCGGCAAGCTCAACGCCGAACACAAGGGGAAGAGGCCGCCCGGTGATAGCGACGGCGAAGAGACTCACCAACCAAATACCGGGGGGTCAGAATCAATTTCGCCCTGAAGTAAAAACAGTGAACATGGTATACGTGACACACACCTCTATAGGGGAGAATGAGAAGCACTCCCTCCAGACTGAGGATCAAAAAGTACAAAGCGGTCCTATTAAACCGCATAACTTGTTGGCCATTAAGCCGACGGTCTCCATTTAACAGGACCGACCAATTTCGGAGCGGGACTAGCAGTTCGGCTTCCGCCGTCCGCCTCATACACCTGGGAAATCTGTACCGCGCATACATAACTATGCACTTAAAATACCCTGGGCATCGGTGGAAGCACAATACGGACGGGCCTACAAGTACACCCATAATCTCCTTCCTTTTTCTTTTCTAACTACTCTTTCTTTTTCATTATCCATTACAACAGGTGGCTCAAAGGGTGGTCATCTCATTGACTCTATCGGAGTTCGGGTTCGTACATTCACCCAAAGGTTATTCTTGTCAAGGAGTCCCTTTACCGAGCAAAGGTGGCGCAGACGTGCGACAGGAGGTCCGAAGTAACTTTTTGTTGACCGCACTCTCTATTTCGAGCCTGTAAAGTGCCTTTTTCCTCCGCCTTTGACCCCTGGCATGTCCAATAGCCGTGGTTGTGGTGTTGTTATCTGTAAAATAATGATTGGCATATCACTCAGGTCCCGTGAACATAACCCATATTTAGTACTTGCTTTTTTAATAACGAACTGAATTTTGCTCCTTTGGTTGTTTGACACACACACCTCAGCATAAAATTGCCAGGGGCTCGGTATGGGAACAAATGAGTTGCCGACAGGTCCGAACAGCTTTATAGCATACTTCGGCGTCGCGAGTTTGGCCTTATATGCATCAGCTCGGAATCATGTCTTAGGTCAATAGTTGGGTTGCCCGGCTTCTGTGCTTGCTACCTTACGTTCCGCTCTATCGGCTAGGGTAGTAAAGGGAGAACTACTGCGATTGTACTTCCGGTTCATCTGGTCAAGCACCTCAGTAGAGAAAGCCAAAAACTGACTGTCATGATGAGGCGAGAGCTAGTCAATCACTCGATGACGTATGGGAATCTTTCGCGATTTCATCCGTATTATACGAAGGGCCTTTTCTTCAGGTCATATATGTAACGCACCGTATTGAATAAGTTGCGTACATACCAGGGGTTATATCGTAGACCCACCATAAAACTCCTATGGCTAAGTGAAAGTGTTAACGCCTTATAGTCCGATTCCCTAGTTCGCCGCATTGACACCTCTTTCATGGACCAAGACGTTGGGTTAAGAGTGCTCAAATGCTTTTCCGGACACCCCCGTGCTTTACACGAGGTGGCTGAAGCCGCTGGAAAACTTTCAGATTATACAAAAACGGCCGCACAGGAGGAACAAAAGTTTTAGGTGAAACTAAAAATAAAATAGCCTTATCATAATATTGTCTTTTACAATTTTCTTACATTTCACTCGAATATCATGTTTTTCGAGCATTGACCCTGTATCAAGCGGGCACCCTCTAAGACATCCTCGAAATAATGCTCTGGTGCGTGATGGTCCTTGCCCCTAGGTGGACTCTTCGCTGCAACATCGGTGGCCTTCATCTTCGCCCAGTATGTCTTGACACGGGCAAAGGCCATCCATGCACCCTCAATGCACGACGATCGCTTAACGGCATCGATACACGGGACCGCATCAGCAAGTCACCGCACCAAACCAAAATAACTATCCGGAATTGGCTCGGTCGGCCACAGCCCGAGCACGACGTCCTTCATGGCAGAACCGGATAATCTGTGGAGCTCGGCCCATTGGGCCATCTGTTCGTTCAGCAACAGCGGGCGCCTTAACGCACCGAATTATGACCAGAAAAGCTTCTCCGTTACATACCCTTCTTGCGCTTGGTAAAATTGCGCCGCATTGGAAGCACTCTTTGGCAAGTCCAATAGCGCTTCTGGAGAACTCCACACTTGATTCTGCGGGGCATAATTCGGATCACCGAACTTAGTTTGTAGTAAAAAGGGCTTACCAGACGCGATCTCCCCAGCTTGCCGGATCTCCTCCCGGACCGCTCTAGATTCGGACCGCGCTTCTTTTGCCTCTCGTAAGGCCTTGTCAAGATCATCCGCTTTGGCTTTATTATCCTTCTCGAGGAATTCGCAGCGGCTAGAGGCATCCTTTAGCTCACGCGCCATCATGGATATTATCTCCTCGTATTGGTGCCGAGCAGCCAGTTCGGCCTTTAACTTGGCAGATGCCTTTTCGGCAGCCGCATTACTGACCCGGGCCTGCTCCTTGGCCCGGGCTAGCTCAGCCCGCAGGATCTCAACTGCGGCGGCACCATCTGCAGTTATGCATATCTCAGTATACAATCCTTGGCGTCATGATTAAAGGATGTAATGACTGCCCCAAATACATACCTTGTGCCTCGTCAAGACGCCTGTTAATAAGCGTGATGTCATCATCCGCATCATCAATCTTCTGTTGCAGATCTGCAACCTCTGTAGTGCGGGCAGTAGCCAGGGAGGTAACAGCCTGTGTTCCAAATAGTCAAATTAATTCCTGGGCATATCTTTTTGATCCTCTGATGGCCTCCCTTGGGAAGCCAATTAGAGTCTCAGGGGCTACTATCTATACACAGGTGCATTTTGTGAATAAAATACAATAAAAAACATTGAAGTACAAACCTCGAAGCCTCTTAGTAGGCTCGCGAAGGCTTCATTCAATCCGCTTTTGCGGACAGAACCCTCTCAACCACCGTACCCATCACGGTATGATGTTCCTCTGAGACGGACGCTTGTCGCAGCATGTTCGTGTCTGGCGCTTCTTGATCTCCGGAAGCCGCTGTATGAGTATGGACTCCCTTTGAAGGGATCCGTTTATTCGTCCCTAGAGTTGTCTCCGGCTGTAAGCCGGACCATCCAGGGCCTTTATTGTTGGCCCCCGGACCCTGGGCTACGGAAGTATCACCTTCGGGTAATGTCTTCATCACCCCTCGCACCACTTGTTGATCAGGAGAGATCCTCCGGGACGACACCTCGAAGACGTCCGCCCTATTGGGCGAGGAGACTGGTGGTGGCGTCTCGCTTTCCATCATCTCCGGAAGAAGAGCCCCCGAGGAAGAGGATTGTTGAAGAAGACTGTGTGCCAAGCTGCAAAAACACATATTCCAGATGTTACCTTTATAACATGAAAAGAACAAGATATGTTTAGAATACCCTTGTTCACTTACGATTTGGCTAAGGGCTTGTAATCACTATGGGAATGTGCAACGATGTCGTCCTCCAAGCCCGAGCCGCCCGACAGGGGCATCTTGCCTCGCTTGGAAGCCTTTTCCTCCCAATCTCCGGAGGCGGCCCTTTTCTTACCATGGGGAGGAGGGATGTTGGTTTCTCCTTCATTTTTGTCTTCGGGCGATGGGATTTTGATCTCCCCGGACACAACGTCTGATATACCTTCGGGATGCAGGCCACCTTTGGTCCTCCCGCTCTCCATCTTGTCCTCCTTCATATGCATCTGGTACGGTGCCGGAGCCAGCATCCTTGTTAATACGGGATTTGTTGAGTCTTCGGGAAGGGGGGGCGTGAAGGAAATATGCCCTAGAGGCAATAATAAAGTTATTATTTATTTCCTTATTTCATGATAAATGTTTATTATTCATGCTAGAATTGTATTAACCGGAAACATAATACTTGTGTGAATACATAGACAAACAGAGTGTCACTAGTATGCCTCTACTTGACTAGCTCGTTGATCAAACATGGTTATGTTTCCTAGCCATAGACATGTGTTGTCATTTGATTAACGGGATCACATTATTAGGAGAATGATGTGATTGACTTGACCCATTCCGTTAGCTTAGCACTTGATTGTTTAGTATGTTGCTATTGCTTTCTTCATGACTTATACATGTTCCTATGACTATGAGATTATGCAACTCCCGTTTAGCGGAGGAACACTTTATGTGCTACCAAACGTCACAACGTAACTGGGTGATTATAAAGGTGCTCTACAGGTGTCTCCGAAGGTACTTGTTGGGTTGCCGTATTTCGAGATTAGGATTTGTCACTCTGATTGTCGGAGAGGTATCTCTGGGCCCTCTCGGTAATGCACATCACTTAAGCCTTGGAAGCATTGCAACTAAAGAGTTTGTTGCAAGATGATGTATTACGGAACGAGTAAAGAGACTTGACGATAACGAGATTGAACTAGGTATTGAGATACCGACGATCGAATCTCGGGCAAGTAACATACCGATGACAAAGGGAACAACGTATGTTGTTATGCGGTCTGACCGATAAAGATCTTCGTAGAATATGTGGGAGCCAATATGAGCATCCAGGTTCCGCTATTGGTTATTGACCGGAGACATGTCTCAGTCATGTCTACATAGTTCTCGAACCCGTAGGGTCCGCACGCTTAACGTTACGATGACAGTTATATTATGAGTTTATATGTTTTGATGTACCGAAGGTTGTTCGGAGTCCCGGATGTGATCACGGACATAACGAGGAGTCTCGAAATGGTTGAGACATAAAGATTGATATATTGGACGACTATATTCGGACACCGGAAATGTTCCGGGTGATTTCGGAGAAAACCGGAGTGCCGGAGGGTTACCGGAACCCCCCCCGGGAGAAGTAATGGGCCTTAGTGGAGAGAGAGAGGGGCAGCCAGGAGGGGCCGCATGCCCCCTCCCCCTCTGGTCCGAATTGGACTAGGAGAGGGGGGGTTGCGCCCCCCTTTCCTTCTCCCTCTCCCCCTTCCTTTCCCCCCTCCTAGTAGGAGTAGGGAAGAGGGGAGTCCTACTCCTACTAGGAGGAGGACTCCTCCTCCTGGCATGCCAACAAGGGCCGGCCGGCCTCCCCCTTGCTCCTTTATATACGGGGCAGGGGGGCACCCGATAGAAACAACAATTGATCTATTGATCTCTTAGCCGTGTGCGGTGCCCCCTCCACCATATTACACCTCGATAATATTGTAGCAGTGCTTAGGCGAAGCCCTGCGTCGGTAGAACATCATCATCGTCACCACGCCGTCGTGCTGACGAAACTCTCCCTCAACACTTGGCTGGATCGGAGTTCGAGGGACGTCATCGAGCTGAACGTGTGCTGAACTCGGAGGTGACGTGCGTTTGGTACTTGATCAGTCGGATCGTGAAGACGTACGACTACATCGACCGCGTTGTGTTAACGCTTCCGCTTTCGGTCTACGAGGGTACGTGGACAACACTCTCCCCTCTCGTTGCTGTGCATCACCATGATTTTGCGTGTGCGTAGGAAATTTTTTGAAATTACTACGTTCCCCAACAGTGGCATCCGAGCCTGGTTTTATGCGTTGATGTTATGCACGAGTAGAACACAAGTGAGTTGTGGGCGATATAAGTCATACTGCTTACCACATGTCATACTTTGGTTCGGCGGTATTGTGAGATGAAGCGGCCCGGACCGACATTACGCGTACGCTTACGCGAGACTAGTTTCACCGTCGCGAGCACTCGTTGCTTAAAGGTGACCGGCGGGTGTCTGTCTCTCTCACTTTAGTTGAACCGAGTGTGGCTACGCCTGGTCCTTGCGAAGGTTAAAACAGCACCAACTTGACAAACTATCGTTGTGGTTTTGATGCGTAGGTAAGAACGGTTCTTGCTAAGCCCGTAGCAGCCACGTAAAACTTGCAACAACAAAGTAGAGGACGTCTAACTTGTTTTTGCAGGGCATGTTGCGATGTGATATGGTCAAGACATGATACTGAATTTTATTGTATGAGATGATCATGTTTTGTAACCGAGTTATCGGCAACTGGCAGGAGCCATATGGTTGTCGCTTTATTGTATGCAATGCAATCGCCATGTAATTGTTTTACTTTATCACTAAGCGGTAGCGATAGTCGTAGAAGCAATAGTTGGTGAGACGACAACGATGCTTCGATGGAGATCAAGGTGTCACGCCGATGACGAAGGTGATCATGACGGTGCTTCGGAGATGGAGATCACAAGCACAAGATGATGATGGCCATATCATATCACTTATATTGATTGCATGTGATGTTTATCTTTTATGCATCTTATCTTGCTTTGATTGACGGTAGCATTATAAGTTGTCCTTCACTAAATTATCAAAGTATAAGTGTTCTCCCTGAGTATGCACCGTTGCGAAAGTTCTTCGTGCTGAGACACCACGTGATGATCGGGTGTGATAGGCTCTACGTTCAAATACAACGGGTGCAAAACAATTGCACACGCGGAATACTCAGGTTAAACTTGACGAGCCTAGCATATAACTGATATGGCCTCGGAACACGGAGACCGAAAGGTCGAGCGTGAATCATATAGTAGATATGATCAACATAGTGATGTTCACCATTGAAACTACTCCATCTCACATGATGATCGGACATGGTTTAGTTGATATGGATCACGTGATCACTTAGAGGATTAGAGGGATGTCTATCTAAGTGGGAGTTCTTAAGTAATATGATTAATTAAACTTGAACTTATCATGAACTTAGTACCTGATAGTATCTTGCTTGTCTATGTTAATTGTAGATAGATGGCCCGTGCTGTTGTTCCGTTGAATTTTAATGCGTTCCTTGAGAAAGCAAAGTTGAAAGATGATGGTAGCAATTACACGGACTGGGTCCGTAACTTGAGGATTATCCTCATTGCTGCACAGAAGAATTACGTCCTGGAAGCACCGCTGGGTGCCAGGCCTGCTGCAGGAGCAACACCAGATGTTATGAACGTCTGGCAGAGCAAAGCTGATGACTACTCGATAGTTCAGTGTGCCATGCTTTACGGCTTAGAACCGGGTCTTCAACGACGTTTTGAACGTCATGGAGCATATGAGATGTTCCAGGAGTTGAAGTTAATATTTCAAGCAAATGCCCGGATTGAGAGATATGAAGTCTCCAATAAGTTCTATAGCTGCAAGATGGAAGAGAATAGTTCTGTCAGTGAGCATATACTCAAAATGTCTGGGTATAATAATCACTTGATTCAACTGGGAGTTAATCTTCCGGATGATTGCGTCATTGACAGAATTCTTCAATCACTGCCACCAAGCTACAAGAGCTTCGTGATGAACTATAATATGCAAGGGATGGTTAAGACGATTCCCGAGCTCTTCGCAATGCTAAAGGTTGCGGAGGTAGAAATCAAAAAAGGAGCGTCAAGTGTTGATTGTCAATAACACCACTAGTTTCAAGAAAAAGGGTAAAGGGAAGAAGAAGGGGAACTTCAAGAAGAACAGCAAACAAGTTGCTGCTCAGGAGAAGAAACCCAAGTCTGGACCTAAGCCTGAGACTGAGTGCTTCAACTGCAAGCAGACTGGTCACTGGAAGCGGAACTGCCCCAAGTATTTGGCGGATAAGAAGGATGGCAAGGTGAACAAAGGTATATGTGATATACATGTTATTGATGTGTACCTTACTAATGCTCGCAGAAGCACCTGGGTATTTGATACTGGTTCTGTTGCTAATATTTGCAACTCGAAACAGGGGCTACGGATTAAGCGAAGATTGGCTAAGGACGAGGTGACGATGCGCGTGGGAAATGGTTCCAAAGTCGATGTGATCGCGGTCGGCACGCTACCTCTACATCTACCTTCAGGATTAGTTTTAGACCTAAATAATTGTTATTTGGTGCCAGCGTTAAGCATGAACATTATATCTGGATCTTGTTTGATGCGAGACGGTTACTCATTTAAATCAGAGAATAATGGTTGTTCTATTTATATGAGTAATATCTTTTATGGTCATGCACCCTTGAAGAGTGGTCTATTTTTGTTGAATCTTGATAGTAGTGATACACATATTCATAATATTGAAGCCAAAAGATGCAGAGTTGATAATGATAGTGCAACTTATTTGTGGCACTGCCGTTTAGGTCATATCGATGTAAAGCGCATGAAGAAACTCCATACTGATGGACTTTTGGAACCACTTGATTATGAATCACTTGGTACTGGCGAACCGTGCCTCATGGGCAAGATGACTAAAACACCGTTCTCCGGAACTATGGAGAGAGCAACAGATTTGTTGAAAATCGTACATACAGATGTATGTGGTCCGATGAATATTGAGGCTCGTGGCAGATATCGTTATTTTCTCACCTTCACAGATGATTTGAGCAGATATTGGTATATCTACTTAATGAAACATAAGTCTGAAACATTTGAAAAGTTCAAAGAATTTCAGAGTGAAGTTGAAAATCATCGTACCAAGAAAATAAAATTTCTACGATCTGATCGTGGAGGAGAATATTTGAGTTATGAGTTTGGTCTTCATTTGAAACAATGCGGAATAGTTTCGCAACTCACGCCACCCGGAACACCACAGCGTAATGGTGTGTCCGAACGTCGTAATCGTACTTTACTAGATATGGTGCGATATATGATGTCTCTTACTGATTTACCGCTATCGTTTTGGGGTTATGCTTTAGAGACGGCTGCTTTCACGTTAAATAGGGCACCATCAAAATCCGTTGAGATGACGCCTTATGAACTGTGGTTTGGCAAGAAACCAAAGTTGTCGTTTCTTAAAGTTTGGGGCTGCGATACTTATGTGAAAAAACTTCAACCTGATAAGCTCGAACCCAAATCGGAGAAATGCGTCTTCATAGGATAACCAAAGGAAACTATTGGGTACACCTTCTATCACAGATCCGAAGGCAAAACTTTTGTTGCTAAATTCGGAAATTTTCTGGAGAAGGAGTTTCTCTCGAAAGAAGTGAGTGGGAGGAAAGTAGAACTTAATGAGGTAACTGTACCTGCTCCCTTATTGGAAAGTAGTTCATCACAGAAACCAGTTTCTGTGACACCTACGCCAATTAGTGAGGAAGTTAATGATGATGATCATGAAACTTCAGATCAAGTTATTACTGAACCTCGTAGATCAACCAGAGTAAGATCCGCACCAGAGTGGTACGGTAATCCTGTTCTGGAGGTTATGTTACTAGACCATGACAAACCTACGAACTATGAAGAAGCGATGGTGAGCCCAGATTCAGCAAAATGGCTTAAGGCCATGAAATCCGAGATGGGATCCATGTATGATAACAAAGTATGGACTTTGGTTGACTTGCCCGATGATCGGCAAGCCATTGAAAATAAATGGATCTTCAAGAAGAAGACTGACGCTGACGGTAATG
This sequence comes from Triticum aestivum, assembly GCF_018294505.1. NCBI lineage: Eukaryota > Viridiplantae > Streptophyta > Magnoliopsida > Poales > Poaceae > Triticum > Triticum aestivum. The sequence goes on along the minus strand of NC_057802.1, from coordinate 5,077,095 downwards.
TTACTGTCTATAAAGCTCGACTTGTTGCGAAAGGTTTTCGACAAGTTCAAGGGATTGACTACGAAGAGACCTTCTCACCCGTAGCGATGCTTAAGTCTGTCCGAATCATGTTAGCAATTGCCGCATTTTATGATTATGAAATTTGGCAAATGGATGTCAAAACTGCATTCCTGAATGGATTTCTGGAAGAAGAGTTGTATATGATGCAACCGGAAGGCTTTGTCAATCCAAAGGAAGCTAACAAAGTGTGCAAGCTCCAGCGATCCATTTATGGACTGGTGCAAGCCTCTCGGAGTTGGAATAAACGCTTTGATAGTGTGATCAAAGAATTTGGTTTTATACAGACTTTTGGAGAAGCCTGTATTTACAAGAAAGTGAGTGGGAGCTCTGTAGCATTTCTGATATTATATGTGGATGCCATATTGCTGATTGGAAATGATATAGAATTTCTGGATAGCATAAAGGGATACTTGAATAAGAGTTTTTCAATGAAAGACCTCGGTGAAGCTGCGTATATATTGGGCATCAAGATTTATAGAGATAGATCAAGACGCTTAATTGGACTTTCACAAAGCACATACCTTGACAAAGTTTTGAAAAAGTTCAAAATGGATCAAGCAAAGAAAGGGTTCTTTCCTGTGTTACAAGCTGTGAAATTGAGTAAGACTCAATGCCCGACCACTGTAGAAGATAGAGAGAAGATGAAAGATGTTCCCTATGCTTCAGCCATAGGCTCTATCATGTATGCAATGCTGTGTACCAGACCTGATGTATGCCTTGCTATAAGTCTAGCAGGAAGGTACCAAAGTAATCGAGGAGTGGATCACTGGACAGCGGTCAAGAACATCCTGAAATACCTGAAAAGGACTAAGGATATGTTTCTCGTTTATGGAGGTGACAAAGAGCTCATCGTAAATGGTTACGGCGATGCAAGCTTTGACACTGATCCGGACGATTCTAAATCGCAAACCGGATACGTGTTTACATTGAACGGTGGAGCTGTCAGTTGGTGTAGTTCTAAACAAAGCGTCGTGGCGGGATCTACGTGTGAAGTGGAGTACATAGCTGCTTCGGAAGCAGCAAATGAAGGAGTCTGGATGAAGGAGTTCATATCCAATCTAGGTGTCATACCTAGTGCATCGGGTCCAATGGAAATCTTTTGTGACAATACTGGTGCAATTGCCTTAGCAAAGGAATCCAGATTTCACAAGAGAACCAAGCACATCAAAAGACGCTTCAATTCCATCCAGGATTTAGTCCAGGTGGGAGACATAGAAATTTGCAAGATACATACGGATCTGAATGTTGCAGACCCGTTGACTAAGCCTCTTCCACGAGCAAAACATGATCAGCACAAAGGCTCCATGGGTGTAAGAATCATTACTGTGTAATCTAGATTATTGACTCTAGTGCAAGTGGGAGACTGAAGGAAATATGCCCTAGAGGCAATAATAAAGTTATTATTTATTTCCTTATTTCATGATAAATGTTTATTATTCATGCTAGAATTGTATTAACCGGAAACATAATACTTGTGTGAATACATAGACAAACAGAGTGTCACTAGTATGCCTCTACTTGACTAGCTCGTTGATCAAAGACGGTTATGTTTCCTAGCCATAGACATGAGTTGTCATTTCATTAACGGGATCACATTATTAGGAGAATGATGTGATTGACTTGACCCACTCCGTTAGCTTAGCACTTGATCGTTTAGTATGTTGCTATTGCTTTCTTCATGACTTATACATGTTCCTATGACTATGAGATTATGCAACTCCCGTTTACCAGAGGAACACTGTGTGCGCTACCAAACGTCGCAACGTAACTGGGTGATTATAAAGGTGCTCTACAGGTGTCTCCGAAGGTACTTGTTGGGTTGGCGTATTTCGAGATTAGGATTTGTCACTCCGATTGTCGGAGAGGTATCTCTGGGCCCTCTCGGTAATGCACATCACTTAAGCCTTGCAAGCATTGCAACTAAAGAGTTTGTTGCAAGATGATGTATTACGGAACGAGTAAAGAGACTTGCCGGTAACGAGATTGAACTAGGTATTGAGATACCGACGATCGAATCTCGGGCAAGTAACATACCGATGACAAAGGGAACAACGTATGTTGTTATGCGGTCTGACCAATAAAGATCTTCGTAGAATATGTGGGAGCCAATATGAGCATCCAGGTTCCGCTATTGGTTATTGACCGGAGACATGTCTCGGTCATGTCTACATAGTTCTCGAACCCGTAGGGTCCGCACGCTTAACGTTACGATGACAGTTATATTATGAGTTTATATGTTTTGATGTACCGAAGGTTGTTCGGAGTCCTGGATGTGATCACGGACATAACGAGGAGTCTCGAAATGGTCGAGACATAAAGATTGATATATTGGACGACTATATTCGGACACCGGAAATGTTCCGGGTGATTTCGGAGAAAACCGGAGTGCCGGAGGGTTACCGGAACCCCCCGGGGAGAAGTAATGGGCCTTATGGGCCTTAGTGGAGAGAGAGAGAGAGGGGCAGCCAGGAGGGGCCGCGCGCCCCCTCCCCCTCTGGTCCGAATTGGACTAGGAGAGGGGGGGCGGCGCCCCCCTTTCCTTCTCCCTCTCCCCCTTCCTTTCCCCCCTCCTAGTAGGAGTAGGAAAGAGGGGAGTCCTACTCCTACTAGGAGGAGGACTCCTCCTCCTGGCGCGCCAACAAGGGCCGGCCGGCCTCCCCCTTGCTCCTTTATATACGGGGGCGGGGGGGCACCCCATAGAAACAACAATTGATCTATTGATCTCTTAGCCGTGTGCGGTGCCCCCCTCCACCATATTACACCTCGATAATATCGTAGCGGTGCTTAGGCGAAGCCCTGCGTCGGTAGAACATCATCATCGTCACCACGCCGTCGTGCTAACGAAACTCTCCCTCAACACTCGGCTGGATCAGAGTTCGAGGGACGTCATCGAGCTGAACGTGTGCTGAACTCGGAGGTGCCGTGCGTTCGGTACTTGATCGGTCGGATCGTGAAGACGGACGAGTACATCAACCGCGTTGTGTTAACGCTTCTGCTTTCGGTCTACGGGGGTACGTGGAGAACACTCTCCCCTCTCGTTGCTATGCATCACCATGATCTTGCGTGTGCGTAGGAATTTTTTTGAAATTACTACATTCCCCAAAAATTGTTCCTAATTCGCTCCGCTTTCTTTATCTAGCCGTGGACGAAGATAGTTTGCTCAGTATCGTATTACGGCATACCTGACCAAAAATTGTTCGAGCGTCGAGTGCTTACCGTGGTATCTGGTTGGTTGTAGTCGAGGCCGATGTCCTTGGTGGTGTCCAGCCACTGTTTTTGTTTCCTGAGAAACAACTTCCACATTCCTTTGTGCGTAGTGCCGAAGAAGTGTTGGTGGGTCCGTGGTCCTTCCGGATTAAACTCCCACATACGGAGAGGCCATCGCTGGCACGGCAAGGCCCAGCGGACTAGCATTACTTGAATTACGTTGACGAGATCGATGTCCTTCTCCAGGAGGCTTCGGATGCGGCTCTGTAGAGTCTGCACTTCGTCAATTGATCCCCAGTCCAGCCCCTTGTTAATCCATGATGCAAGCTGTAACGGAGGGCCAGATCAGAACGCAGGTATAGGTGTCCACTTGGTACCGCGGGGTTCCGTGATGTAAAACCACTCCCGGTGCCATAGGATGGAAGTTTCGGTGAAAGAGCCTTTTGGCCAGAAAGTATTGGTAAGCTTGCTCACTATGGCACCGCCGCACTCCGTCTGTTTCCCGTCTACTACCTTCGGTTTCACACTAAAGGTCTTGAGTCATAAGCCGAAGTGTGGGGGAATACGGAGGAAAGCCTCCTACATGATGATAAATGCCGAGACGTGGAGGAAAGAATCTGGGGCTAGATCGTGAAAATCTAGTCCGTAATAAAACATACCCCTCGGACGAAGGGATGAAGGGTGAATCCTGGCCCTCGGAGGAAGTGAGAGATAAATACGACCCTCTCGCCGGATCTGGGAGCTAGAATAACCTATCCTTGAGTAGGAAGCCTATGAGGGATCTCTGCGGTCAGGTATCTGGCCGCCTGGAGTTTTGCAATGTCCTCCTCTGTAACAGAGGAAGCCACCCATCGGCCCTGTGGGATGGGTTCGGACATGATTGGGAAGCTGGAAGCGATGAAGTCGAACCTTGGGTGCTGGAACTCAAGGATGGAAGGGCTTGGCGTAAAAGAAAGAGACGGCCCTTAGCCCCTTTATAAAGGCGATGGATATCAAATGCCTCCTCCTAAACCCAGGAACCTGCCTATTCCTAAGGAATCATGCCGTTGGACGGTAGGGTTACCCACGTCCGTGTTGATAAGAATCCCGTAATAAGGGGACATGATCTCTGCATTGACAAGACGTGCCAATCAAACCGCGTCTCAAAACGTGGAGCGGCAGGCCAAGAAACGGTTCGAAATAATGACCGCGTGGTGACGTGGCATCACACTGCAAAAAGTTGTCAGCAGATTGGACTCATGAAATATTATACTCTCTGCGGTTGTGTCTGGTACTTGTGTTGCAGATCCGGACACGTTCGTCCGAAGACTATCTTGGAGTATTCGGAAAGGGGAACCCGCCTTGCAATGCCGAAGAAAATCTGCGCGCCGGACACCTCGTCACTGAAGCCTGGTTCCGGGGCTACTGAGGGAGTCCTGGATTAAGGGGTCCTCGGACGTCCGGCCTGTTGGACATGGGCCGGACTAATGGGCTGTGAAGATACAAGACCGAAGACTCTCTCCAGTGTCCGGATTGGACTCTCCTTGGCGTGGAAGGCAAGCTTGGCGTCCAAATATGAAGATTCCTTCCTCTGTAACCGACCTTATGTAACCCCAGATCCCTCCGGTGTCTATATAAACCGGAGGGCTAGGTCCGTAGAGACCAATACTGATCATAGTCATAGTCATACAGGCTAGACTTCTAGGGTTTTAGCGATTACGATCTCGTGGTAGATCAACTCTTGTAACACTCATATTCATCAAGATCAATCAAGCAGGAAGTAGGGTATTACCTCCATAGAGAGGGCCCGAACCTGGGTAAACATTGTGTCCCCTGTCTTCTGTTACCATCAACCTTAGGCGCACAGTTCGGGACCCCCTACCTGAGATCTGCCGGTTTTGACACCGACACTTCCCGGTTGCAATGTTGTATGGAAATTGCACCAATCCTATGAGCTATTTGAAAGCAGTCTGCAAGATTAGCTGAGTAGGGGATCCAAACTTGGATGGTTCCAGTAAAAGCTTGAACAATCTCCAATGAATCCGATTCTACAATGACAGGAACACATCCCAAGCCGTCAACAAGATTCAGGCCATACTGTAATGCTTTTGCTTCAGCCGTTGTCGCATCAAGCAAGTTTTGTAAAGGCATGCATGCTCCAGCTATAGATAGCTTCTCCGTTGCAGTTTCGCACCACTGCTCCTACTCCACCCGAACCATCACCCATGTATGCAGCATAAATATTCAATTTATAAGTGTCCTTTGTAGGTTTGCACCATTTAGTTTCCTTTGAACAGTACGTGAACATGCTGCCCCAAAATTACTCGTCAAGGCCTGAATTGCAAAAGCCGTGCGTGGTGGCTTAGCCACATGATTTCCTTTTACAAACTCCCTCCGCTCCCACCAAATATACCAATCTCCGACGATAACTAATTCTTTCAGACCAACATGACCAAGGACAGGAGATTTATTACATGGTCGTCGCAAAAGCTCCTCCAACACAATAGATCCTGATCTATCAATGTTTGCAGCATCTTGAATTACATCCGAAATGCCCAAAGAACTCCATACTTGTTTTGCTCGAGCACATGAAAACATCAAGTGTTTGACATCTTCAGGACCCATAGAGCAAACCGGACATTGTGATGTAGTGGGGATATGTCTATTTACTAGAACTGCCAATCCCGGTACTATTCCATGTAGAGCCTTCCATGCAAAAAATTTAACTTTACTAGGCACTTGTAGCTTCCATAAAATTTCCCAAACAGGATTGCATGTAGATGCTCCTTCACCATCAACCCTAGTAAGTTGGTGTCGATGAGAATGATCCCATTCAACATAGTAAGCCGAACGGACAGAGAAAGAATATGATCTAGTGTAATGCCAAACCACGAAATCATCTTCTTGATATTCACTGAGAGGTATTCGAAGAATTCTATCCACATCAATCCCATAAAAAATATCAAGAATTAGGACCTCATCCCAGTTACCTGTCATCGGATCAATGAGCTCATTTACTGTTTGCAGTAGTATTTGTCCCTTCAAGGTTAGTACCATACGTGATGCGCTTCTTGGGATCCAATGGTCCTCCCAAATATTTATCATATGACCCGAGCCCACTCTCCAAATGTGACCTCTTCGAAAAGTGTTCAGACCATTCACAATACTTTGCCATGTGAAAGAGGAACCCTTCTTCGGACCAGCCTTGAGTAAATTACAGTTGGATAATATTTGGCTTTAAGAACTTGTGCACACAGAGAATCTGGAGTAGAGATCAATCTCCAGGATTGTTTTGCCAACATAGCCAAATTAAAAGAGTGTAAGTCACGGAATCCCATACCTCCATCTTTCTTAGGGATACACATTCTCCACCACGCCATCCAGTGCATGCGTTTCATTTCATCTGTATCACCCAACCAAAACTCAGTCATTGCATCAGTCATTTCCTTACAAAGTTTTTTGGGAATATTAAAGACTGACATAGCAAACACAGGAACAGATTGTATAACTGCCTACAATAAGATTTCTTTTCCTCCAATTGATAAAAACTATTCCTTCCAGCTTTTCAATCTCTTTATAATTCTCTCCAAGAGATGGACAAAACTATCACTTCTGTCGATCCCAACCATGGCAGGTAATCCTAAGTATTTATCTGATAATGCTTCAGACATGATGTTAAGCTCCATACAAATATTAGATTTTGTCTCAACACTTACATTTGGACTGAAATAGATGCTGCACTTTGCTTCACTTTCCAACTGTCCAGAACCTGCACAGTATTGGTCCAGAACCTGTCTCAACGAGGTTGCATTAGTCATATCAGCTTTCATAAGGATAAGGGAATCATCAGCAAATAGTAAATGCGAGACTGATGGTGCATTTCTGCAAACCCTAACACCTTCAATGCCACGAACCTCCTCACTATGAGCCAGGAGACTAGACAGTCCTTCTGCACAGATCAAGAACAAATATGGGGATAAGGGGTCGCCCTGCCGGAGGCCCCTTTCAGGTGCGAAAGCATCCGTTTCTTGATTATTGAATCTGACTTTGTATGTAACAGACTGGATACAGGCCATCAAGAGATTTACAAAATCAGTATGAAATCCCAAGCAAGTCATCATACTACGCAAAAACCTCCACTCCACACGGTCATATGCCTTGTGCATGTCCAATTTAACGGCACAGTAACCCCACTTGCCTTTCTTCTTATTCTTTATAGCATGGATGCTTTCATAAGCCAACAAAATATTATCTGTGATGAGCCTACCCGGAACGAAAGCACTTTGTACAGGGGATATAATATCATCTAAAACCAATTTCAAGCCGAGGGCTATCATTTTTGAGATTACCTTATACTGGACATTACACAAGCTGATGGGTCTATACTGAGTGATTGACTCTGGAGTTTCCACCTTTGGTATAAGCACAATTATCGTATCATTCCAACCTTCTGGGATCATCTTATTATTAATAGCTTCAAGAACCTCCGATGTCAAAGAGTCTCCTAATATGTGCCAACACTTCTTAAAGAAAATAGCATGGAGTCCATCAGAACCAGGAGCCTTCATATCTCCAATTGAAAAAAAGCGTTTTCTTCACATCTTCAGCAGAATAAAGTTTCAGCAGGCTATCATTCATATCTTGTGAAACTTTGGGAACCACTTTATTTAGTAGTTCCGGGTCTGGTTCATCAATTTCTGTACTGAACAGCCCCGCAAATTATTGGGAGATGTGTGGGTTCAAGGAGGTGCTACCCTCTAGCCATACACCGTTGTCACCCCTTAGTTTCTTTATCATGTTTCTATTACGTCTCGCTGAAGCAAAGTTTTGGAAATAAGAGGTATTTTTGTCTCCAAATTGCAGCCGGTCAATCCGGCTCCTTTGTGCATGGTGGATTTCCTCTTGTTCTAACAACCACTCAATCTCATGTGCTAATTCTTTTTCTCTCTGAAGACTAGACTCATTCATGGATCCACAAACAGCCTTCTCAAATTCTTTCTGCACTGATCGGATTCTTTTTTTCGTATTTTGGAGCACTGTTCGATCCCACTTGTATAAATGGTCATGGACTATAGCCAGCTTTCCCGCCAAGCTAGTGTTTGAGCTGCGAGCGCTAGCTTGCTCCCATGCTTCCTCTACAACTTGCCGGAAGTGGGCTTCTCTAAGCCATTTTGCTTCAAAGCGAAGAACTGCTGTTCCATGACTCTCTTGGGCACCAGCAGCCTCTAAGTTCAAGAGTATTGGCCGGTGATCAGACCTACTATACTCAAGATTAGTTAGAACAGCATTTGGGAACTTAAGATTCCAGGCTTCATTTGATAGAGCTCGATCAAGTCTCTCCCGAATTGGACCACTGTGCCACGTGAACTTTTCACCCACATATCCAAAATCTGACAAATTGCAGTCATCCAAAACGTCCGGAGATGCAGGTTTTAGATCAATGACTATTGCCACGGGCAGTTCTGGTGTGGTCTGAGGTATTTCTGAAACGGTCTCTAGGAGAAAATGCTATGATAGTTAGAGAAGTTAGAAATATGGCCGTGGCTTTAGATAAAGTCATGTATAAATTTGAGGGCAGAGAACTAATGGAGATGCCCATAGCATGGCTAGATTATTGCTTGATTTAGCTCCAGGTAGACATGGTTGGTTACGGGAGCCTCCGGGCTTTGCAAAATTTCTCTATCACTGATTTATAAAGCTTGGAGTGATGCTAAAAAAGGTAAATAAAAATGCTCCTTAAAAGCTGAAGGAAAGTTCGATCCACGGTCCTAAATGAGGATTGTGATCATTTTAAGTGAAAAAGCTAACGACTGAAATCCTCTGGAGCGGGGAGGGCCTGAGCGTGTTTCCCCGCATGTAACTGAAGGGGATGCAACCCGTTTTTCTAAATAATCTCTACTACTATTAAACAAGTAAACATATTCTTCGCTCCGCGCATTACAACATGTGTACACAGAACAACGAAGATGAATTACCACCACACGATCATCTCTACTACTATTAAACAAGTAAACACATTCTTTGCTCCGTGCACCCCAACACGTGTACACAGAACAACGAAGATGAATTACCACCACATGATCAGGCCTACTTAATTAGATCTAACCCTTCACATTTAAACTAACCTTCACCAAAAAGTACGCCTAGCAACTATCACGGGCGGACGAAACTCTGCCAACGAAAGACAAGTTCCGCCCGTCTGCCTCCGGAAAATTCGCGAGGAGGATTCAGCGGGATGATTTTCATACTCTGGGGATTTAGTCATAGAAGAAGAGAGGAAGATTAAACATGTTGTTCCGTAATTTTAGGACGTGGGACGCCCGGAACGAATCTGGGTGTTGCGGAGTGCGGATCTGATTTCTTCACACGAATCCCGTCGTCCCGTCCCACCCGCCGTCCCTCTCTTCTGTCATCTCCCAACTACCCTCATCGTCTTCCTTGCACACGCCACCCCATCGTCGCCGCCCAGCAAGCACCCTTGACGCCGTGCACACATGCCCGCTGCTGACCAAGCGCCCCGCCTCCTCGCGCACGTGGCACCGGGGGTCAGGCCTGGCCATACACCTCCACACCCGCAGCTGCCCACGAACAGCCACGCGTGTGCCCGCGGGACGGTGAGGGAAGGAGCCAACGCGGGGGCCACCGGCAGCCGCCCATCATGCTGAAATTTGAGATGGGCTCTAGGCCCATATAGCAATTTCTGAAAAATCTCTAAGGGCCCATGTGGGTTATATGGCACTAGGTCTAGTGGGAAGTTTAGTCTCATCCCGGAAGTGGAAGAGGAGTTGGACCTCCTTATAAGGGTTTCTATTCTACATGCTATTGGAGCTTGAGAAGAGAAGAGGCCCTCGCGCACTCCTCCTCCGCCGCCCGCCTCGCCACGCGATTGAGCCGAGCCGAGCTCACACCTACGCGCTTATTTTTGCCAGTCACTAACGGAGAGTTCTCTGACAGCTGGGCCCCGATTTGAGACGTCGGACGTGGGTCGAGCCCACGTCTCTCCATGCGGCTGCGCCTATATAAGTGTGCGGTGTCTCCTAACCCTAGCCGCCACGGACAGATCACATCTGCTCCACGCGCACGCCCACCGTCGTTCCCTTGCTGCTGCTGCCGCCGGTGACTCCATCCCGTCCGCCGTGTACACGGTCGACGGGAGAGCAGGTCTCCGAAACCACGCCCTTCTGGTTTCTATACGGGGTGAGGGGCGAATAGGTTTTTGGGCAGCGATTACGCGACTGCTCACTTCCGATCGTCTACTTCCTCTACGTCCGCGTCGCCTTCATCATCACCATGTCCACCGACGCCAAACGTGCTGCCGCCGAGAAAACTGAAACCGACAAGAAGGCCGCCGAGGACGCTGTTGCTGCCACCAAAGCCGCGCCCTCTGCATGGCCTACTGGAGGGTATAACTCGTTTATCCCGCTCCTACTGTTTTCTGTTTTAGCCATGCTAGTGTTATACGTAGATCTTTCTGCAATTAGCGTAGTTTGTGCTAGCTTGACTGAATATCAGTATGCGTTTATTTGTGTCAATGACATGCTAGTGATTTACTCGTGGATTAATTTAATTCAGAAATTGCCTATTTACTCAACAATCCAAAAACCTATTATGTGTAGGAATTTTTCGGCAAGTGGCTTTGCCGCTGCACTGAAACTGGATAAGTTTACCGGTACGTATTTTAAGCGTTGGCAGACTAAGACCACTTTATGGCTCACGGCTATGAATGTGTTCTGGGTCACCGGTGTCTTCACGGGAACGATTGCTCCTGAACAGGAGAAGGCGTTCAAGGAGGCCACCGTTGTGTTCCTCGGAGCTGTTCTTAGGGTGATCGGAGATAAACTGGTCGATGCATATTTACATGTGCATGTCGCCAAGGACTTGTGGGAGGCGCTCGAATCTAAGTTCGGGGCCGCCGATGCTGGGAGCGAGATGTATATTATAGAGCAGTTCCACGATTACAAGATGGTTAAAACCGTCCTGTATTGGAGCAGGATCATGAGATAATATGCATTGTTAAGAATCTTGAGCTTCTTAAGTGCGAGTTACCGGGCAAGTTTGTCGCGGGCTGCATAATCGCTAAGCTCCCTAATTCCTGGAGGAACTTTGCCACCACTCTGAAACATCAGAGGCGTGAATTCTCTGTGGAGGATGTCATTGGCCATCTGAGTATTGAGCAGAATTCAAGGGCAAAGGACTTGTATGGAAAAGGGGCCGAAGGGACTTCTATCGCCAACATGGTGAACCAGAAGAACTTCAACTCCCACAAGCCCAAGGGAAAGAACGGTGTCCAACACAATACCGACTTTAAGAAGAAGGGTAAGAAGACCTTCAAGAAGAACAAGAAGGATGAGGGCTGCTTTAGTTGTGGTTCGGTTGAACATTGGGCCAACAAGTGCCCAAACAAGTACAAGAAGTCAGGACAGGACTCCAAGTCCGTCAACATGATTGTGGGCAACAATGAGAATGGTGCATCTGGGTACGGTAATTTATTTACTGTTTTTTCAGTGTTTAAGCCCACCGATTGGTGGGTGGACACAAGTGCAGGTGTTCATGTGTGTGCTGACATTTCATTGTTCACTTCTTACCAGGTCACAGGCCACGGCTCCGTATTGATGGGGAATGGCGCGAGTGCTTCTGTTCATGGTGTTGGCACGGTCGATCTAAAGTTTACTTCGGGAAGGGTCGTGTAGCTGAAGAACGTGCAGCATGTCCCCGCCATCAAGAAGAACCTCGTTAGTGGCTCCCTTCTATGTAGAGAAGGGTTTAAGTTGGTTTTCGAGTCTAATAAATTAGTCATTATGAAATATGGACTCTTTATTGGAAAAGGTTATGAGAGCGGAGGGATGTTCCGCCTTTCCCTCGCAGATTTTTGTAATAAAGTCGTGAACCATATTCATTCGAATGTTAATGAATCTGAAGTTTGGCATTCTCGTCTTTATCACATTAGTTTCGGTGTTATGACGCGGCTAGCCAAGTTGGATTTAATCCCGAGTTTCACTTTAGCCAAAGGTTCTAAGTGCCTTTCTTGTGTGCAAGCTAAGCAGCATCGCAAGCCTCACAAGGCCGCGGAGGAGAGACACTTGGCATCATTAGAACTCATACATTCTGATCTTTGTGAGATGAATGGTGTGTTGACTAAAGGTGGAAAGAAATACTTCATGACATTGATAGATGATTCCACTAGATATTGCTGTGTGTATCTGTTAACTACTAAAGATGAGGCTCTACACTACTTTAAAATCTATAAGGCAGAAGTTGAGAATCAACTTGAAAAGAAAATTAAACGAGTCCGGTCAGATCATGGTGGAGAATACTTCTCGAGTGAATTTGATTCCTTCTGTGCGGAACACGACATTATTCATGAGAGGACGCCTCCCTATTCACCCCAGTCAAACGGGGTTGCCAAGCGGAAAAATGGTACTCTAACTGATTTGGTTAACGCCATGTTAGATACATCGGGTTTATCCAAGGCATGGTGGGGGGAGGCTATATTGACGGCATGTCATGTCCTGAATAAAGTTCCAACAAAGGATAATGAGATCACTCCCTATGAGAAATGGGCAAAGAGAAGGACAACACTCTCATACTTGCGTACTTCGGGCTGTTTGGCGAAAGTCAATGTGCCGATCCCAAAAAAGCGTAAGCTTGGACCAAAGACTGTGGACTGCGTTAATTTGGGCTACGCTAAGAACAGCGTTGGCTATAGATTTCTAGTAGTGAAATCTGAGGTACCTGACCAGAAGGTCGGTACAATTATGGAGTCTAAGGATGCTACATTCTTTGAGGATATTTTTCCTATGAGAGATATGCAAAGCACTTTTGGACAGGAATCTGAGGAGACTCCTGAGCCTGCCATTCCTATGGATTATTATGAACAAACACATGATGAAAATCCTGAGGAGGATGACGAGGAAACCCTGGGTAGGGGCAAGAGACAAAGGACTACAAAGACCTTTGGTGATGATTTCTTCGTGTACCTCGTGGATGATACTCCCACTTCTATTTCAGAAGCGTATGCCTCTCGAGAAACTGACTACTGGAAGGATGCGGTCCGTAGCGAGATGGATTCCATCATGGCTAATGGGACATGGGAGGTCACTGAGCGTCCCTATGGTTCCAAACCATTGGGATGTAAGTGGGTGTTCAAAAAGAAGCTTAGGCCCGATGGTACGATTGAAAAGTACAAGGCTAGGCTTGTGGCTAAGGGTTATGACCAGAAAGAAGAGGAAGATTTCTTCGACACCTATTCACCTGTGGCTAGATTGACCACCATTAGAGTATTACTCTCGTTGGCAGCCTCGCATGGTCTTCTCATCCACCAGATGGATGTTAAGACGGCTTTTCTGAATGGAGAGCTAAATGAGGAAATCTATATGCAACAGCCAGATGGCTTTGTGATAGATGGTCAGGAAAGAAAGGTGTGTAGGTTGCTGAAATCTTTATATGGCCTGAAGAAAGCACCTAAGCAATGGCATGATAAGTTTAATACAACTCTGACATCTGTTGGTTTCATTGTTAATGAGGCCAAAAATGTGTATACTATCGCCATGGTGGGGCCGAAGGAGTTATAATGTGCTTGTATGTTGATGACATACTGATATTCGGAACAAACCTCAAAGTCATTGAGGAGGTCAAATCGTTTCTATCTCAGAACTTTGAGATGAAAGACCTTGGTGTGGCTGATGTTATCTTGAACATCAAGCTACCGAGAGATAATGAGGGTGGGATTACACTTCTGCAATCCCACTATGTTGAGAAGGTGTTGAGTCGTTTTGGATATTCGGACTGCGCACCATCTCAAACACCACATGATCCTAGCGTGTTGATTCGAAAGTCCAAAGGCATGGCTAAAGATCAATTGAGATACTCAAATCATTGGTTCACTGATGTACCTAGCGAGCGCAACGAGGCCTGGCATTGCGTTTGCTGTGAGCAAATTAAGCCGGTTTGTTTCCAAACCGGGTGATGTACATTGGCATGCTGTTGAAAGAGTTATGCGCTATCTGAAAGGTACTATGAACTATGGACTTCACTATACTAGAGACCCATCGGTACTTGAAGGGTATAGTGATGCGAATTGGATCTCTGATGCTGATGAGATGAAGGCCACAACTGGGTATATGTTTACTCTTGGAGGTGGCACTGTTTCCTGGAAGTCTTGCAAGCAAACGATCTTAACAAGATCGACAATGGGAGCAGAATTAACAGCATTAGACACATCTGGTGTTGAAGCAGGATGGCTTCGAGATCTTTTGATGGACTTGCCATTGGTTGATAAACCGGTTCCGGCTATCCTTATGAACTGTGACAATCAGACTGTCATCACCAAGGTGAAGAGTTCACAGGACAACATGAAGTCCAACAAACACATAAGAATGAGATTAAAAGCAATCAGAAAATTAAGAAACTCCGGAGTGATAGCGTTGGACTATGTCCATACGGCTAAGAATCTGGCAGATCCCTTTACGAAAGGGCTATCACGTGTTGTGATAGATAATGCATCGAGGGAGATGGGTATGAGACCCACATGAGTTGCCATGGTGGTAACCCAACCTATGTGATCAGAGATCCCGTGAAGTAGGACCTGGGAAAACAAGCCAGTGGTGAACTGAGGAGAGTAACTATACTGACCCACTCCGTTGGAGATGCAATACTCTCGATACTGTATGGTAGGATGACTACTGTCTCAATGTGTTCCAAAGCTTATGAAAGCAAGATGCTATCCTACAGAGCAATCTTTGGAGGAACACACCTATATGAGCCCGACTGCTGGTCACAGTCTATGGGATTGGGGTGATCTCCAATAAGTTCATGAATAGGCCAGGAGTGTGGCTTATATGCTCCACCCGAGGGGTCAGCCTTCAGCAGCCTAGTACTAGTAAGACATGTAGTGACATTTCTTTACGCCAAACTGACAATTCAAGGCATAGTCCATTGTTCAGTTGTCAAGGAGTGTAGCTACTTGCTCTAGGTGAAGTTCAACCTTAACAGGTCTCCACTGAAACACTGGTAAATCGAAACAGCAATTGGAACAGAGGACACAATGGGCCCTCGAGATCTGGTGGGGGATTGCTGAAATTTGAGATGGGCTCTAGGCCCATATAGCAATTTCTGAAAAATCTCTAAGGGCCCATGTGGGTTATATGGCACTAGGTGTAGTGGGAAGTTTAGTCCTACCCCGGAAGTGGAAGAGGAGTTGGACCTCCTTATAAGGGTTTCTATTCTACATGCTATTGGAGCTTGAGAAGAGAAGAGGCCCTCGCGCACACCTCCTCCGCCGCCCGCCTCGTCACGACGCGCCGCGCCGCGGGTTGCGGGATTGAGCCGAGCCGAGCTCACACCTACGCGCTTATTTTTGCCAGTCACTAACAGAGAGTTCTCTGACAGCTGGGCCACGATCTGAGACGTCGGATCGTGGGCTGTCACGGACTCGGACGTGGGTCGAGCCCACGTCTCTCCACGCGGCTGCGCCTATATAAGTGTGCGGTGTCTCCTAACCCTAGCCGCCACGATACAGATCACATCTGCTCCACGCGCACGCCCACCGTCGTTCCCTTGCTGTTGTTGCCGCCGGTGACTCCATCCCGTCCGCCGCGTACACGGTCGACGGGAGAGCATGTCTCCGAAACCACACCCTTCTGGTTCCTGTACGGGGTGAGGGGCGAATAGGTTTTTGAGCAGCGATTACGCGACTGCTCACTTCCGATCGTCTACTTCCTCTACGTCCGCGTCGCCTTCATCATCACCATGTCCGCCAATGCCGAACGTGCTGCCGCCGAGAAAGCCGAAGCCGACAAGAAGGCCGCCGAACGTGCTGCCACCAAAGCCGCGGCCTCTGCATGGCCTACTGGAGGGTATAACTCGTTTATCCCGCTCCTACTGTTTTCTGTTTTAGCCATGCTAGCGTTATACGTAGATCTTTCTGCAATTAGCATAGTATGTGCTAGCTTGACTGAATATCAGTATGCCTTTATTTGTGTCAATACCATGCTAGTGATTTACTCGTGGATTAATTTAATCAAGAAATTGCCTATTTACTCAACAGATCAGCAGCACAACGGCTGCAGCAGTGCATGTTCGCCCGCAGCTGGGGCACTAAGGTGGGAACGTAGATCCTTGGTGGGAAGGCAGATGGATTTCGGCGGTGATGGTCCGCATGGCCGAGGTATTCCAGCCTTCTATGTCTGTCATTCACGCAGTTCAACCTCGCCTTCCTCACTACCTCGCTTTTGCTTCTGGGCACCACTTCTCCATTTGTGCAGTAACATGTTGTGCTGCAGCCGTGGTGTTCCAGGGACACCCCTCCGCTGATCAAATGCATAGATGCATGACGCTATCTTTATTAGCGCAAACACAAAGGTTAAATCCTATATGCACTTTATTTCTACTTGCAGACATCAAGTTCAGTCAAATATTGTCTCGCCCTCACATTTATGCTCACAAAATACTTTTTGATTTTTTTGTCTATTTACATGCTTGGAATACAATTTCAGTTACCTTCATTCAAATGCTCAAGGCTTTGGGTCGAATACAATTTACATGAATAACTCAAACAGTGTCAAATAGACAAAGTACATGAATAAATTTCAAATTTACATGAATCAAGGATTCACACAGGTCGTCCGCCAAGAAAAGGCATTAACACTGAACCCTATTTAAATACTTGCCAAATACTTTATCCGAAATTCTAAATACCTGCTTAATATGTGTCTGACCGCTATCATCAAGATTATATTTCCCCTCTTGCAGAATCCTTCTACAAAAATATATGAGAAATTTCATTTCTATCTAACTTCTGGTTTTGCACACATTTATTTTATCACAGTCTGGCGAGTAAGGCTCAGAGTCGTGCCGGACAAAGGGACGTCAAGTATCCTCAGCCTAAACTAAAGATTGGGTCTGTGGCATTTTTGAGGATCCATAGTGGCGCTTATCCCCAGCTTGTTGCTTTTGACTGAGTGGCTGCAGGCAACATTTTGGCCAATAAATGCAGCACAGAAGTAAGGTCTGGGATTTGGATGACACTCATTTCTTTAGTTAGTTAGATGGAGCGTTCTAGCTGTAGGAACTAACCAAGGGAAAGCTCAGGTTATACCCTGTTATTTTGTCACTGTTTTTAATTGATTATTGTTTGATAGACTTCCTCTTTATTTTTTTGTTTTATGGAAGTTCATTACCATACACATGAAATATTAAATGATGGATACATGGAGGTATGTGGGTAACTGTAATTACTGTACATTTTCTCCTTTTCAGCTTTTTGTTTCGAATCAACATTCAGTACAAATGCTGCTGAAGTATATGGAGGAACACAACTTCTAAAGCCTTCATCTGTTTTTCGTGCTTTGTTGGATGTTCTGCGAAAGGATGACATGCAACTAATGTATCTTGTAGTTAGGGAGATTTTGTATATTTGAACATTACTGTTTTCTTGCAATGAAGATTAGCACTTTTTTTACACGCCCTCCAAAGTAAGTTGTCATATTTGATTAGTTGTTGGAGTAACGTGAGCATGAACTTGACAAAGATAGCGATGATTGATCCAGTTTGTCCATGTGATTTAGTTTGTCTTCCAGCCCGACAAAAAATAATGAGACTGCTTGTTATCTGTGTGACTCGGAAGCTTCCTACAAACTAGGAATCTGAAGCTTTTGATCTTTTTTAGAGATGTGAACTAGTTCAGTTATGTGAACGAGCGTATGAGTTCTTTTTTGCAAGTCTTTGATCAGATTAACCCATTTCTCACTGAAGGGAAACTGTAAATCAGTTTTCACAAACAAAAAGAGTCATGTAAATCGTTGTCTGACCTGCTGCTTATTGACGAAAAAGGTTCTGGATTGCAAGGTTCCATGTATGTATAAATTATCCCTGGAATGCCACATGATTCTGCAATGTATTTGAAATTTATATCAGTATCTGAAAAATTAAGACCTAGAATGACTAGGAATGTACTCCCTCCGTTTCGAATTACTCGTCGCAGAAATGGATGTATCTAGAACTAAAATACATCTAGATACATCCATACCTGCGACAAGTAATTCGGAACGGAGGAAGTAGTAATCTGCAAGCAAGAAGCAAGTTATGTTTTCTGCTTGGTACTGAAACTTAATATCATTTAGTCCATGTGGTACTTTAGACGTGCGTTGCACGTGCAAACTTACTACTCTTCTATACAAACCAACATTGAAGCTAGCATCATGTTGAAGTACCAAATTATTTTGTTTTGAAATCAACCAAATAATGTGCTGACAAAAAGAGCATGGACAAGACGATGCCTCTGACAGCCAATCCACTTTGATTGAGGCAACACACTGCAGAACTCTTCTCTAGTTATCAGTATATTCTATTTATATATACAGGGTAATTGTATACATTTGTTTTAAGATGTTACTATCAAAATAAATGGCAGAGTGACAGGATAAAACAAAGGTAATTTACATGCTAAATGGTCTTTCTAACGTAAGTAACTGACATATATATGGCTGATCAACATGGAGGCTAACAACTAGGATTTTCTTGAAGGATATCATGACCTCCGCACACTAAATACTTTACTGAAGGTCTCTGAAATATCTTTGTCTTCTAAAAATAATTGAAATCAACTATATGATTCCACGTTGTGGAGCCCCCCTGTCGGTATCAAAACCGTCAGATCTCTGGTAGGGGGTCCCAAGCTATGGATCTCGGATCGATGGGTAACAGGAGACAAGGGACACGGTGTTTACCCAGGTTCTGGCCCTCTTAATGGAGGTAATGCCCTACTTCCTGCTTGATTGATCTTGATGAATATAAAGATTACAAGAGTTGATCTACCTCGAGATTATATGTTGTGGTCTAAAACCTAAGGGCATGATGAATAATGTCATAATGATCTAGCATATCCCTATCGACTAGCCCGGCCTCGGCTTATATAATGTACCAGAGGCCTAGGATAACAAGAGTCCTAGTCGAATACGTCGGTAGAGAGGAGTCCTTGTCTTGATCACCAAGTCTTGTGGAATCTTCCTCGTGTATACATCAGTTGTCCGAACTGGCCCATGAGTAAATAGCCATGGGGGTCCTCGGCCCAATCCAACTGATCGGGAGACAACGTGGTGAGTACCCATAGTTCAGGACACCGTCAGTAGCCCCCTGAATCGGTCTTCAAGTTGGGGACGCTCCTCGGTTCTTCCGAACTAATCTTCGTCTTCGGTCGTCGGCCTTGAAAACTGGTTCAACAAATCTTCCCATCTTCTATCCTGAGGATTGCCGAGCCAAATATGAAGATCTCACCCGCGGGTATCCGAGGAGCCCTTTAAGTCTGCGGCCTTTATCGATGCCTTGTTATTTTTATGCCACAACTCGGGTTTGAAGTGTTTGTCGTGCGGCAGTGTCCTCTTGCATCCAAGCTCCAACGTCGGACTGCTTCCGAGCTCCAACGCCGGAATGTATCCGAGCCCCAACGCCGGACTATGTCCAAGCTCCAACGCCGGACTGTATCCGAGCTCCAACGCCGGACTATATCCGAGGTGTCATAGATCACCTTGGTTCAAAAAAGTTGAAGGAGTTTAGCCGAGATTAATGCCGGAAATGTCCTCTATGGAACCAGCCACTTGAATCCGAGCTATATCCTGAAATTCTTTCGAGGTGGTTCAGCACCTCGGTCATGGGTTGATTGTTTGCGGATTTTATTTCTGATGCGTGTAAATTTATTTGATGTCAATATGTGTAACCAGTAGCCCTCAAGGTGTGTATCGGTCAAAAACCCGAGATGCACATGAAGCAAAACATGAAACCGCTGATCCTAGTAGCCCCTGAGACTCAGGTCAATTCGCGAAATCGGCCCGAGGATCAACTCCTAGCTCGGCCGCATACGTAGGAATAGAAACGCAGTGTAATATATTAGAGGTGATAGTGATCGGCAGACGGGCCCCTGAGAGAGGGTCATGAGAAGTCGCCGTGATATATTACCTTGATGCCGGATAAGTCCCAGATGGTACTTATTGTTGTTTGAAGACGCGCTTGTCCATAGTTCGGTCATGCCGAAAACTAAGACTTTGATTTTTGTGCATTGAATAGGCAATGCAGTAGCCCCCGAGACACTGGTCGGGTGGCAACACAAGATCAGAGGATCGTTGTGCCTCTTTTAATATTTATAAATAATGAGCGCAAAGCCCAGTAGCCCCCGAGTCTTAATGTGGACACGGGTGGCCGAATTAAGGATCGATATCCGTTTGACAGAAAAATTTGTTGTGTTTAACACAAACTTCTCAAAAAGAGAATAAGATCTCTTAAAGGATCTTAGAGCTGGTCGAAATCTGAGCTCGCCAAGGTAGGCCCCAAGTGGTTTAAAAGATGGGTTGCAGTAAATGGATTTTACTCGCAAATTTTTTTGTGTAATGATTCTAGGTATCCAAGTACTTTGACATCATTAATGCTCGGATCCGTATTGTATAAAACTTTGTTGACCGACCATCGGCTTCAACCTCCTCAGCCAGTAGCGGGGGAGTGTTTGTCCTACTTTATAAAGCCTTTATGAGGGCAAAGATTTACGACAAACAAGGCAATCCGGCCATACGGTTTTATAAACAAAGGTACACGGAGAGATATGTTATGTTACTATTAACGTAAGAAACATCTTCTAAAGAAAATAGTCTCGCTATCGGTTCCTTTCTATGGGTTGTCATGCTGAACATGATCATGAAACCTCACCTCCGATAAATGTGGGAGGAAAATATTGAGGATTTAGTTTGGGGAAAGTTCCCGAACTCTATGGTCTAATGAAAAAAAAATCACTTCCGTCGTTGCCGACCAATTATATCCTTTAAGATGGCTAGATTTCGGCTTCACCCAGTCTGAGGTACTAATTCGGATGACCCGGTAGTAACAATCACAGAAGTGCTTCCTTTATCGCCTAGCCGAACAATCAAGAACGTAGGGATAAGCACAGGAGCCAGGCAACCTAGCTTGGCCAAAATCTTAAGTCAAATTGATGCATATTTATGGCTTTATAACGATGATTACGGAAGGCCGCACTTGTATACTAAATACAAATGCTGATGATATGTTCATTTAGACTCCGTTACGACCGTTTATCAGTTGAAAGTGGCCCATCGTCGGCTTCTACCCCTTTGTAGATACTACGCAGGGTGCTTCCGCAATAACAAGACAACCCTTAGCCGACGTCTCGGTGCCCGGAGGTGGTTGTGTTAGCGGAAACGAGGCAATCAGATATGCGGGCTTTATAACCTTCACTTAGTCATAGGAGTTTAAAGTTGGGAGGCCAGCTACTAGCCCCTGGTAGTGTTCGGCAACAGCCGAGGACAAGCCGTGAACAATTCGGCTATGTTATGAACGGCCCGTCATTTAACACGGGGTGACCTCTATTGATCTTATAGTTTAATACAATCATTGGATCGCTGACCAGTTTACGCTTATTGTGACAGTCAATTTTCGACTTTCTCCACTGAGGTGCTTAACCATGCGAGCTGGAAGCACAATCGAAGTGGTTCTCCCTTTGCACTCCTAGCCGAACAAAGCGGAACAAAGGAGGCAAGCACAGCAGCCGGGCAACCCAACTATTGACCGAAGACACAATTCGAAACCGATGCATATATAGCAATATCCGAGAATGTTTTTACCGAATCTCTAAAGGTGTCCGGCGTTGCACTGCGAGACTTATGCTAGAAACACACAAATAGTTTAAAGGTGACATAGGCTTGGAAAACCAAAAAACTTCAGTAAAAACTTGACGTCCGAACTAGATCAAGTGTTCGGTGCCAATCTGAAAATTGGTCTTAAAAAAATTGTGCTTCTGTCGTGCTTTAACATGACACATCCTATCTCAAGACTTCAAGCGGGTCAGCCTATGGTTTCAACCTCCTATCCCGAAGACGGAGTACTTCTCGTTAGGCCAGTTTAGCAAACTAAACTCTAGCGGCTTTGAGAGAGAAATTAGGCTCCTCGGCTATTGACCACACACTCGCGTCAAAAAATGGAGTGATAGAAAAAAACTTTGCAACGACTAAGAAGAAGAAGACTTATTATAAAACAACTCACATGAATTTAAGAGCCCCCAGTTAACATGGGAAAGGAAGTGTATTTAACAACCAAAGTTTGTTGACAAAATATGTTTTTAACACAAATATAATGTTTGGTCGAACCGAACAAGAATTAAAAAAAACTGAGCATGGAAGCGACTTAGCTGGTTAATGTGCTCGGTGTCGATGCGCGGCCCGAGCTTTCAGCGGGACGAGGTCCCATCCCCCAAGCCGGTCCCGAGGAGGCAGAGCGAAGGGCTCGGCGCTCCGAAGTGACGACATAGCACAGCCGATGCAGGCCGGCACTGTGACGCCGAAGTACCCAGCGTGGGTTAATGAAGTGATTACGAAGCCCCCGGTCCAGCCAAGGTGACGCAGTATGTCAATACGTCGAAGTGACAGCGCTGCCCAACCCGGATCATTTACCTGAGCACAGAAAATAGTGCAAGCCGGAGATAATAGTAATAATAATATATTTTTTAAAGTTGCATTATTAATAATTTATGCAAAGTGAGTGATAAAAGAAATATGGCCCATGCGCCGAGCACCCGACGAGCTAGGACCCTCTTGATGATGTCGAAGTTCCCGAGGCAACAGAACATGTCGGTATGGCAATTCAATCAACAAGGTGATCATGCCAGCCGATTTATGCCAATTGAGACGACGACGTTGGCTTGCTAAAGAGACCGCGTGACACAATCGAAGTTGATCACCTACATACATAAAATAGTGCGGTCCAAAAAGAATAATATAAAATCCTTGCATAATTGCTTTTCGCAAAAAAAAATTATTTAAAGGGATGTGGCCTGGCGCCGAAGTCAATGTCGATGCAGAGCGTCGGCGCGACGCTGTGAAGGCGTGGCAAATCCTGAATTCACAGGCTGGTCCGAGTTCCGGATGCGGCGTTTCGCCGAATTGTGTATGGAAACTGACCGAACCACCACGCGGTCGTCGTTAATGCGGCCACCATTTGATAGACCTGTGTACAGATGATGGAACAAACCAGAGTAATAATTCCTCGGGAAAAATAAACCTAAGCAAGAAAAAATCATTAGGATTAATAGCACCTGGTTTATCTGTTGTAGCAATATGAATAAAGGTTAGTCCAAAATTGGGACTCGATCCGCACACCCATTGCCTGATGGGCGATGAAGCGACGACATGGCGATGCTGGCAAAGGTTGACTCTCCGAGGCAAAGCCCCCGGTCCAGCTAACGTGATGAAGCTGGTCGGCTGGTGACGCCGAAGTCTCCGGAGTAGGCTGATGAAGAGATGGAGAAGCCCCCGGTCAAGGCTGAGGTAGCTGAGCGGGTCGGTAAGGAGACGTTGCCGCTGCCATGTCAGCTGAGGTGTTGAAGCAGTTCGGCGTGATGGGCACCAGCTTGAAGAAGCAACAGTGCAGCCATGCCGACGCTCGTCATAACTTGTGACGCGATCAAAGCCGGATTGATGAAGTGACCGAGCGGCGATGTCGGCGCGCCTGACCCATGCAATCCGTGGGGCGATGATGTTGGTGATAATTTAGACTTCGCTATGCCGAACTCTTGTTCGGCTTGCCGAGCTGATGATCCGATAAGGCTGAGCTCGGCTCGATAAAGCAACGATCTGTCTAGTGCAGGTCGGCAGACGTGGAGTAAGGGCTGGTTTGACAGCGGCGTGACGGTGAAGATTGCCTCCGAAAAGGAGCAAATTTTGTGAGCATGTGTTCGGAAACAGAACACAATAATCTACAAAGAGATTCTTCCAAAAAGGTTGTCTAATATACCGTTCGTGGAGAAGGATGAACTCAGATCGGATTCGTATTCGCGCAGAAAACATATCCGAAAAGTGATTCGGAAGGTTTCCGGAGTTTGGACGGTCGGATCGAGCTGAAATTTTTAGAGGTGGTAGATATGGGAATTCCGCAGCCGATCAATGGTTGGATCTTCCAAAGGACGTTGCTCCAAACTCGTCCAGATTACCGTCCAGATTCGACAGGGTTCCGATATATCGGAGATCGGCGGAGATTGCTCCACCGGAACGCGACGAAATTTTACAGTGTTGTTGTAGACTCAATTCCACCGAAGGAATCGTCAAAGCAATGCTCGAGGCAGTGGTGGCAGCGGATACAAGTTCACCGTCCGGAAAAACAGCACGGTGGCTTGAGGGCAATGATGACGTTGAGCCCCCGAGCTACATGGATCATTCCTCCATGATCTTAATAGAGATCGGAGTTGATGTTGATAAAGGCCCTCGCCCGAACATGATGATCTGACGTGGAGCACAGTTCTCGGCCGAACCAAGGTGACCAGTCGGGCTGGTGACGAAGATGCCGACGTCGAAGTTAATCTGCGGACGAGCCATTGATCCTTTGTCGATCTCACATAGGAACTCTCAATGAAAGCACCATTGTCGGTGTCAAAATAGGCAGATCTCGGGTAGGGGGTCCCAAGCTATGGATCTGGGATCGATGGGTAACAGGAGACAAGGGACACGGTGTTTACCCAGGTTCGGACTCTCTTAATGGAGGTAATACCCTACTTCCTGCTTGATTGATCTTGATGAATATAAAGATTACAAGAGTTGATCTACCTCGAGATCATATGTTGTAGTCTAAAACCTAAGGGTATGACGAATAATGTCATAATGATCTAGCATCTCCCTATCGACTAGCCCGGCCTCGGCTTATATAATGTACCAGAGGCCTGGGATAACAAGAGTCCTAGTCGAATACGTCGGTGGAGAGGAGTCCTTGTCTTGATCACCAAGTCTTGGAATCTTCCTCGTGTATACATCGGTTGTCCGGACTGGCCCGTGAGTAAATGGCCATGGGGGTCCTCGGCCCAATCCAACTTATCGGGAGACGACGTGGTGAGTACCCCCCTAGTCCAAGACACTGTCACCCCCTCCCCCTCCCGGCTCCCTCGCGTCGCCCTTTCAAGTGCGCCGCGGGGGCGACCAACCCCTCCGGCTGCCTCCCCCCTCCCACTCGATCCCATCCCTCGCCGGTGCCGGGTCCCCCGCGCGGCAGTCGATGAGGGTGGCGGGCGAGGCCGTCGGCCGCCACGCCGCTCAGGCTCGAACCTAGGGTTTGAGGCGGCGGATTCTTCTACTGAGGGCGGCATCGTCCTAGCGGTGGGCGGTGCGTGCCGGTGCTGTGGGCCGCCTCCACTCGGTCGCGTGGGCGACGAGACGGCGGTGGATGCGGGGGTCGCGTGGAGAGCTTGCCTGCAGCCTCACCTTCGCAAGATGTGAAGACAACGCCTTCGTGTTGTAGCGTCCTCCTTGTCAGTTCGGTTGGATCCGGTGGCTGGCTGCGCGGATTTTGGGCAGGGAGCTCTGGATCGGAGTGATTTCTTTGCCGACTGCGGTGGCCATTACGTCGGCAGCGCTCTGGGCGATGTTCCCTTTTTGAAGGCGACTTTGAGGTCCAGCTACCTCCCCCTCGTCCTCCCCCTGCACCCGGGTGAAATCCCACATCCTTGGCTGGGCGGCGGCAGTGCCATGGCTCCGTCACCTTCTTGAAGGTGCCGCTTTGGGTTTGCAGGGAGGTGGGTCGGCTGCAGCGCTTTTTTCGGCGTTCTTGGTGGCGGTGGTTCTTTCTTCAGTGGTGACGCTTCGCCGTGCTCGGCCGGCTTCCTCTTCATGATGGCGTGTCCTTCTCACTACGTGGCCCGGTCTCTCTGGTGGGTTGACGCCCTCGGCTTAGGCGATAGGGGATAGTGGTCCCCTTGACGGCGAGTTGGACGCATCGAGAATTGAGGGATGGTTTCCTTGCGGAGGTATGGCTCTCCCGAGGCACTCCTGTTCAGTGGCTAGTGTCTTTGTCGTGCTTCTTGCTATGGGTTGTGGCTTGTGTCTCCGGTAGCTTGCTTGGTGTGGTGGTCCTGATCGGTGCCTCTTTCTTCCTGCTTGCTCTCGAGGGAGCAAGCCCCCTTTCCTATGACGCGACCGCATCAAGCCCCCTTTCCTATGACGCGACCGCATCAAGCCCTCTGTTAGGTCCCAAGCTGTAGCCTGTCTTCTTTGGCCGTAGCATTTTAGTCTTCCTCCAGCGCCATGTATCTGCTGCTTTGGGGTTGCATCCCCAATTCCTTTGCTTGTTTATGTTTTTGGTATTTCGTTGTAATCACGACTGGTTGAGGGCTCTTTGTTAATTTAACGCTAGGCAAGGTTCGAGCCTTTTTTTGGGCTTGGCCTGTGGCTTTCCTATAAAAAATGCAACTATATGTAGCTTAAAATATATAAGACTGTCTCTATCTAAAGCATTGTGCAAATTTGAAATCTAACTATATAGAGTTTTGGGTGCCTACACACTGAATATCACGTGTTTTTTTTTGCATGAACACAGTCCAAACGAAGTCGCTCACATACACGAGCATATATTTACCCATATGAACACACGCACACACACCCTACCACTATGAGCTCCTCCGAGAGACTGAACCGGCATAACATGTTGAGATTTTACAAAGTCAGCACAGGTGCCTCGTAGTCGACCTGTACGTCTCCTCCCACTGAACGAGCATCGCCGAAAGTCTAAAATAAATTCAGAAAAATGCGGGCACCAATGTCAAGTTTAAGACTTGAATCTTGGTGGTCTGAGGATCAGATATCATTGTCCTCCTAACCATTCAACCACAAGTTTGTTAAAAAAAATCATGTGCTTGAAAATGCTCAACGTGTATAAAAAAAGTTACACAAGTATATAAAAAATGTACAGCGTGTATTAAAAAACTGACATGTATTTGAGAAAAAGAAAAAAAGAAATCGATAAAGAAACACGTAGAAAAATATATAAGAAAAAACAAAAAAGGTTCTAAAGCGGTACATAGAACCATGGGAATAAAAGCGGTACATAAATGAATAAAAAAAGGTTCACATGAAAAATGAATAAAAAAGGTTCTAAAAGGTAGAAAAAGATATAAGAAACACGTAGAAAAAGATATAAGAAAAAAACAAAAGGTTCTAAAAGCGGTACATATGCTTGTTTCGTTCATATGTACCGCTTTTAGAACCTGTTAGAATCATTTATTCATGTAAATTTGAAATTTGGTGGCGAAATTGGGTATGTACTATAAAAAACTTAGCAAAATATTTCAAAAAAATTTGGAAATTTTGTGGATGTGATTTTGACCAAATGTTTCAGGTGCTTGCAAAATTTGGTGGTGAAATGACATCCGAGGAGCGTTGTACAAAAAAAACAAAGTTTGTGTTGGAAACATGTGAATAGTAACATGGGTGCAGTGCATCATTTGTATTTCATTTTGGATGGAGATCATTTGATGTTTTTTAGTGACCAAAGTTTGCAAGCATCTAAAACATTTGCTCGTAATCACATCCACGAAGTTTCAGGATTTTTTTGATTTAACTTTTAATTTTTCAAATTTACTGTTCACTCCGTGGGTGCACCGAAGGTGGGTGCAACCACTACTTTCCTATTGATAAAATAGATCAAATGTATTCTGTTGTACTGGCCACATGTAAGGAAACATTTTTTATTGATTGTGAGTGTCTGAGCTTCTCTCTCTCCTCGGGCCTGTGCAAGAAAAAAGATTGAGGCAGATGTTTCTATTCCTCTGGAATCGTAGGGATAGGCACATCTTATCTTAGGTTTACTGTTTGCATTTCCTTCATTCCGAACGGGTCGATGGGGAGAAAAACTATAGGAACTTGATTCCTTTGCTTTTTCCTGTAAACCGAACGGGGCCTAAATGCAAACTTCCTGCTGGAAGTTCCAGTTTGTGGCAGTTTGCATGCACTGCCACAGACTGATTTGCAACATATTCTGTAAAGTCTACTTAGGTATTTATGATGCAATGTAGATGCTGTCTCATATGGCACAGGTGACATAAACTGAAGAAACATGACATTTCTCAATCTTTAGTGAAACATCCCTATCTTTATTTCTGCCAGCTGTGCGGATTTTCCAGAGATGATACGATTCTTCATCACCTTGACATACTCCTTAAGTACATCTCCATATAACTGAACCATACCACTAACTTTTCCTGGATGGAATGCCATTTCAAACAATAGTTGGAACATTCTGTTTATATTCAACAACGTCCGTAGTAGAAGAAAAGGAGTGTTCTTCCTTCTCTTTGTATTGCATTGTATAGTTCTTACTTTATTAATGTTCGATTTGATGACGGCAAATGAAATCAGAAATGCAGTTCAATCTCTCTTAGCAGAAGAGAGAACAGCTACCAGGCATAAACATGTAAAAAAATTGAGCAAAAGAGAGGCCCCCCTCTCCGATTTCATATAATTAAACCCACTGGTCTTAGTTACAAGTAGCATTGTTTTAACTAAGACCAGTTACAAGAATAGACAAAATCAAACTTGTAATAAAAGAGGATAGATGAAATCAAACTTGGGGAAACTGAAACCCCTAGGATTGTAGGTATTCAAAAGCTTCTTGCTCTTAGCTAGACCAAGAACACATTATGTTGGTGTACAAAAGTAGGGGCACTCCTTTGTACCCCTTTACTTGTGCACGGGCATTCGGAGCCACGCGCCACGGCCACACTTTGCAGGGCAGGGGAGGGAAGCCGGAGAGAAGCCCAAGCCCAGGACAAACAAGGCAACGCCAAGACCAGAAACGCCAAAGAGCAAGAGGGCAAGGGGGACACCCCCGGCAAGGCCCTTGGCGGGCCGGCCTCCGCGGCCCCGGCAAGAGCCTTGCCGGGGCAACTAGCCCAACACCAATAGAGCGAGCCACCCTTGAGCCCACGGGTTCCGACCCAACCAACTATGTTGGAACCAAGGCTCGGGAGGCACCTCTGTGGTGACATGCAGATCTTTGTCAAGATCATAAACATGTGAGATCAGATGAGGACCAGAAGACGGCGACCCTCAGCGGGAACCCAGCCGAGGGAATCCACAAGACCCCCCGGCAAGCGCCTTGCCGGGGACGACTGCGATGCCACGGCAAGACCCTTGCCGAGGACATCAGCGGGGCCACTGCCAGGCCCGCACCAGCCAAGGCTCCACCGCCGTCCCCAAGCAGCTGCTAGCTCAACGAGCTGGGCAGGCACCTACGTGGCGACGGGCGGCCTCTACGCCAACTTAGCAAGCACCTGCGTGGTGGCATGCAGATCTTCGTGAAGGCTCCACCACCGCGCTACCTCAGCTACCTGCCTGCCTACATGGCACCGCACGCACCGCTGGCCTGTGCGCGTGTCGAAGCGAGGCGGAGCAGCGACGGACGGGACGGGCCTCGTTCCCGTCCCCGATAAAGCTAAGGGACACCTAAGCGATGCATTAAATGCGTCTTGTCCTGTAATACGGGCGATAAGCTCGCAGCACTGTACACCTTCCCACCTCCTGTGTGCCACTGTGGCGACCCCTTTTGCCTATAAAAGGAGGCCCGAGGCGACCAGGAGAGGGATTCGGCTCTTTTGGGCAAGTTGCGCCCCGTAGCTAGCTCAAGAACACAAGAACACTCAAGTACATCCACCAAAGTAGGACTAGGGTATTACGCATCCTCGCGGCCCGAACCAGGGTAAACGATCCGTGTGCTTCCTGTTAGACCTGCTCTTCTCATGACCCTGCGCCCCGCCAACCATAGTAGGGATTCCTGTGATCCCATGGGTGTCGTTTTCCACTGACATCTTTGGCGCGCCAGGTAGGGGGCACAGTCATGAGAATCCGATCTAGCAGTTAGCCTAGCGGTTCTTCATCGCCATGGCTCCCAAGAAGAAGACGATCACAGCGATCGGCTCGTCGGGAGCCGAACGGCCTGTGCCAGTGCGGACGAGCAGCGGGCCGGTTGCGGACAGAACCCGAGCCGCAGCCCGCGAGCACCAGCACCGCTCTGGCAGTCAGAGCCTGGCGAGCGGCGTCGTTCGTGCGCCAGACGACGGGCCGCGCATCGCCAAATCCAAAGACGGGGCTGGGCCCCCCGCAGGCGGCGCGGGGCCCTCCAGGAGTGTCGCTGTGCCACCCACGGGCGGCGCAGCAACCTCCAAGACGCCTACGCCAGCACCCACAGCGCGCTCTTCCCAGAGTGCGCGCGACGAGCAGCTCCACCACGCTGGAGACCCCGGACGCCGCCGTGGGAAGAGTCCTGTGCGTCATCTGCGGGACGAAAGAGTCCAGCATGCCCGCAGAAGTGCTGGCAAAAATGGC
This sequence comes from Triticum aestivum, assembly GCF_018294505.1. Classification (NCBI taxonomy): domain Eukaryota; kingdom Viridiplantae; phylum Streptophyta; class Magnoliopsida; order Poales; family Poaceae; genus Triticum; species Triticum aestivum. The sequence continues at coordinate 5,046,718 of NC_057802.1, read as the reverse complement.
ACGCGGCCGATGGGCCGTGATAGAGCTCCTTCTAACGTGGTTAGAAGTCGAAGCACGCCACGGTCCACGTAGCTGTCGCCACCACCCACGCTAGCAGAAGCTTTGCCGCGCGCGCAGCTGCTCCTCGACTTCCATCCTGCCGCGGAGAAGCTCGACGCGTGGAGAGCCACCATCTAGAGCGTCGTCGCCGTCGCCAATAAAGATGATCCGCGACCGGCGGGGCCCTCGGGCCGGCGCTCTGTCGAACCACCGCATGCCAGCGGTGGGGAGGCGGGGGTGCTGCGGCCACGGTGCACTCTCCTCCTCCACGCCAGCCACCGCGGGTGTCGATCCGTCGCGGTGACGCTTGTGATAACATTTCCATAGCGTCGCCCGACCCATGGACCCACCGCGACCAGCGCCAAGTTCTTCGGGAACGGGCCCACGAAGATGCTCGAACTACCATCGAACGCCGGCGCGATACACGCCACCAGTCGGAAGTGGGCGGGACCCGCTATGGACCACCCAACACCGGGGGGCTCCGGCGGCCTACCTTACGAGGTGGGTTGCCCAGCTTTTACCCGTGAGCTGCGGCAGTTCCAGTGGCCGTCCCACCGCACGTTCAAGCCCGACGTCGGCGAGAAGTACAATGGCAAGACCCATCCGTCAGAGTTCCTCAGCATCTACACCATCGCAATGCAAGCTGCCGGAGCTCGCGACAACAAGGTGCTTGCCAATTACTTCCCGTTCGCACTAAAGCCCAATGTCATGTCTTGGTTGATGCACTTGCCGGCGGATTCCATTTCTTCTTGGTCGGATTTGTGCCATGAGTTCGTTGGTGCCTTCACCGGGGGCCACCAAGCTCATGGCCAGGCCAGTGATTTGTATATCATTCCCCAGAAGGAAGGGGAAACCCTGCACAAGTACATCCAGAGGTTCAGCCGAGTGCAGTACAACCTCCCCGATGTTCATCCTGCCGCCGTAATTAGCGCGTTCCATCAGAACATGCGCAACCACAAGATGCACGAAGAGCTAGCGATGAACAAGGTTAAGGATGTGGCCGAACTTTATGTTCTGGCCGATAGGTGCGCCCGGGCTGAAGAGGGAAGGAAGTACCCCGGCGAAGACGCCGGCACGGAAACCGACTCTACTGATGAAGACACCGCTGCCCCGACGAAGAAGGGTCGGCGTCGCAACAGGAAACGCAAGGGCAAGACCGTGCTTGCCGGTGAGGGATCCGACAGCACCGGCGCCGCCAAGAAGGCTAAGGCAGACGACCCCGACAAGGAAATTGCTGGGTGCGCCGCTTGCCGGGCCTTGGCAGCTGCCGACAAGCCGGGGGGCTCCGACAAGCAGTATTTCAAGATCCATCGCACCAAGGGCCACGACCTCCAGAACTGCCGACAAGTCGAGCTGCTTGCTGAGAAGCAAAAGGCCGAGTATGAGAGGCGGGACAAGGAGAAGGGTCAGGATGGTGCCGAAGGATCCGGCAAAAAGCGTGGCGGCCAAGGAGGCCGCCGCGGCAAGGATAACCAATAAGAGAGGCCCGCTCGGGGCCGCGACAAGAAGCAAGAAGACGATGATCATGACGAGGACGACGAGTCCGGCAAGCAAAAGTTTCAGAAGGCTACAGAGGCCATGTGCGTCGATGGTGGCGCCTCGCTGCATACTTCTCACCGCCAGCTCAAGCAGTGGGCGCGTGAGATCACAGCAGCAGAGCCCTCGTTCGACGCTCAAAAGCCGCTGAAGTGGTCCAGCACGCCCCTCATCTTTGACGCCGAGGACCACCCTGACCACACAACTGCGGTCGGGTGATTTCCGTTGTTGGTCTCACCAACGATACGCAACCTCAAGGTGAACAAGATGCTGGTTGACGGCGGGGCCGGTCTGAATTTGATCTCACCCGTTGTGATCAAGAGGCTGCAAATTCCTGATGGAGACCTCGAGGAAATGGGCACGTTTCAAGGGGTCAACCCGGGAAGGAGCCAGCCAAAGGGAAAGGTCACATTTCCTGTGACGTTTGGAGGCTAGTTGAACTACAGGACGGAAAGGATTGTCTTCGATGTAGCCGAGACCCCCTTGCCCTAAAATGGGATCCTCGGCCGCCCGGCACTAGCCAAGTTCATGGCAGCGTCGCATTACGCCTACAACACGCTGAAGATGCCTGGGCCGATGAACATCATCACCATCCCCTCCGACAAGAAGGACGCACTGATCTGCGCCGATCTACTCTACCGGGAAGGAGTTGCAGCAGCTGCCGCCAAGGCACTTGCTCCTGCCGTTGAAGCCCCGGGAGGGAAGAAGAAGACTGGCAAGACCTCTTGCACCCACTCCGGCAAGCGCACCTCTTCGGAGTGTTGTGCTACCGTTGAGGACGTGCCAGAGAGCTCCACCGGCAAGGGCAAGAAATCCAGAGCTGCTCCACCAGAGACCAAGAAGGTATCCATCGGGGAGGATGGCACGGGAGGGGCTTTCACCATAAGCTCCACCCTTGACAGCAAATAGGAAAGTGCGCTCGTCGCTTTCCTGCGGGCGAATGTCGATGTGTTTGCGTGGCAAGCATCTGACATCCCCGGCGTTCCCAGGCAAGTGATTGAGCACCATCTTGCTGTCTGTCCCCATGCACGGCCCGTCAAGCAGAAGGTCAGGAAGCAAGCTTTGGAACGGCAGGAATTCATCACAGAGGAGATTAGAAAGTTGGAAGGAGCAGGCCTGGTGAGGGGAGTGCTCCATTCAACGTGGTTGGACAATCCGGTGGTGGTGCGCAAGGCAAACGGGAAGTGGAGGCTGTGTATTGACTACACAGATATCAATAAGGCTTGTCCTAAGGACCCCTTCTCGTTGCCGCGCATCGACCAGATTGTTGACTCCACGGCCGGGTGTGATCTGTTATCATTCCTCGACGCCTACTCAGGCTACCACCAGATCTTCATGACAAGAGAAGACGAAGAGAAGACAGCATTCATCACCCCCATGTGGTACGTATTGCTTTTTACGGATGCCTTTCGGGTTGAAGAGTGCTGGTTCCAACAAGTTCTTCGGTGCGTTCAGTCGGCCAAGAATTCCAACAAGTTGACGCCGAAGTGGGAAGGCCCTTATCGGGTAATACGAGTCACCAGGCCCGGCGCAGTCCACCTGGAGACCGAAGATGCTGTCCTAGTGAGCAACTCCTGGAACATCGAGCATCTTCGCAAGTTTTACCCATAAGGCGCGTCTTGCCGGGCCTCCCGGCAAGCCACCTTTTGTACAAGCTTTGCCGACAAGGCACGTAACCCTCTGTACAAAGCCAGGCGCAGACCCTGAGCATAAATAAGCGAAGCGCTGGCGTCCTAAGTTATAGCATGCATGCTAGGTTGTGTCTCTCCCTCGGTTAGGGTTGATAGTGCTTAGCGGCGACTAACCCTAGCCTAGAGGTCGAGTGTGCATCTTTCTGTCCTCTTTGGTTCGCAGGGCACGTGGACACTTCTGCTGAGCCACTTGGAAGAAAGAGAACGAACTGGCGCTCCGGCCCCGGCAAGCCAAGGCTGCCGGGGGCTGAAGACACAAGGATCCAACCACGACAAGCCAAGGTTGTCGGGGGTTGCGGATTCAGATAAGTCTTTCATCCCCTGTTATGCATTTCCGTATGGAACTGGGACATGTGAAACCTTGTTTATATTCTTAACCCACCGTGCTCCCCTTTTCCTGTACCCAAGGGCTATCCCCTGGGTCGGAACTTGGTCGTAGTCGCGGTGGCAAGGAAATGAATGAGGAGCCTAGCTCTACTTCGCCCTGCCTCCACCAAGAGCGCGAGAATGGTCGACCGAAGTGGGGGCAATGTTTATCTTAGAAATAACAAGGACTCGTTCCTTGGCATGGGCCTCGCTCACGCACAAAGAACCCGGCAAGCACCCTTTTTCATTAAAAACGTCCCATACATGTACAGTTCGTACGGAATAAAAAACATGAGCAAGGGGATTACAAGCTTTAAATCTAACAAGTGCCCGCAGGCTTACAAACTAAAAAGAGATAAGGTGCCCGTAATCCCTTTCTTGTCCCTCTCAACAGAAGGTGGAACAAGGCAGCAGCAGGGCAAAAGGGCGCCTAGGCGAGGTGCGAGGAGCAGAAGGCACCAAGAGAACATCTTGGTGTCGGGAAAGGAGCTGGAAGACGAGGCAGCGGGCCGGCAGTACGCGATGAAGGCGTCGGTGCCCGCGTACTCCGACTTGACGGCCGCCACCCGCCTTCTTCGCCTTCTCCGGCCCTCCTACGCCAGCCGCCCAAGGAGACGACAGGGAGCGCCCCGATGGATAGCTTGGCGAGGAAGGCCCTCGGCAGGGCGCGAGGCCGAGGGAGGGGCGGCGCGGTCAGTCGAAGTCGGCACCGGCATCCTGCCGCCCGACTCCCTCGTCGTCGCTGTCGCTGTCCTCCTCGTCACTCCCGCCCGAGGAGGAATCTTCATCGTTGGAGGAGCTCTCCACGCAGCACTTCAGGTGAGTTCCAAGATCTCCGAAGACCTTGACGGAGAGCAGGCCGCCCTCCATTAACTTGAAGTAGAGTGAGAGCCCCACCGTCAGGCTATGGATGCGAGCAAATGTCTTTCATCCACGACGGAGATACATGACGTGAGGAGCAGGGAAGTCAACATCGACCCGCGTGCCGCCGGTCCCGCAGCCCCTCATGTGCAATCTGAGGGTCTGGGGCGGATCGAGCTCCATCTCCTGAGCGAAGGGGGTGGGGAGACGGAGACGACGACGCGGTGGCCGGCGCAGCCTGATGAAGAGCTCGCGGGGCTGGTCCCCGACGTGACCCTCCATCGCGGGAGGCACCGCTGGCGGAGGCACGACCATCACGCCGCCTCGTCCCCCTCTCCCCTGACTGCCGCGGCGACCTCGGCCACGCCCCCTCCCCCTTCCTCTCGTGGCCGGCTCCGCCGCCCCGGGCTCGTGGAAAGGAGGGACACGCTGACGAGCAGCAACCCTCGCCGCCACCGTCGAAGGCCCAGCACCTCCTCTCGCCATGGCAAGTGGAAAAAAGGAGCGGAGGTGGAGGGGGATGGATACTGAAGGAATATGGGACGACGCCCCCCTCCCCCTCCTTATAAAGGGGCGGGGTTGAGGGTCGGCCGCCCCACTCAGCCAATCCAGCCATCGGAGGCGCAGGGAATCAGGACCGACCCGCTGCCCCAATCAGCGACGGCCCGGTTTCCCGCCTCCACCGCCTGCCACTTGCATGGAGGACGCATGGCGAGCGAGCAGGATCGAAAGGACGGGTGAGGCGACCATTCCCCGCCCCGTGACCATGGGGCGTGGGTGCCTTGAAGACTGCGACCCGAGTCCATCCAGTAAATGAGCCGCGCCTCCACGCCTCCCTCTTTTTATGGGGAAGGCGCGAGCCGCCTCTTTACCATGATGTGACGCATGCATGCGGAAACCGCATCGCGCATGACCCCCATGTCACGCACGCCCCTCCACGTCGCGCGTTCAGCGTGGGTCATGGGGAAGCGCAGCGGACGGAACAGTTACTGCGGTAAAATCCGCCCCATCTGCCCGCGCACCGTTCTGGGCCTGGCCCAACAACGTGTCGCGCTTATGTGTGGCCCAGGCCCAGGGCTCCTGTCGGTGTACAAAAGTAGGGGCACTCCTTTGTACCCCTTTACTTGTGCACGGGCAGTCGGAGCCACGCGCCACGGCCACACTTAGCAGGGCAAGGGAGGGAAGCCGGAGAGAAGCCGAAGCCCAGTACAAACAAGGCAACGCCAAGACCAGAAACGCCAAAGAGCAAGAGGGCGAGGGGGACGCCCCGGCAAGGCCCTTGCCGGGACAGCCTCCGCGGCCCCGGCAAGAGCCTTGCTGGGGCAACTTGCCCAACACCAACAGAGCGAGCCACCCTTGAGCCCACGGGTTCCGACCCAACCAACTACGTTGGAACCAAGGCTCGGGAGGCACCTCTGTGGTGACATGCAGATCTTTGTCAAGATCATAAACATGTGAGATCAGATGAGGACCAGAAGACGGCGACCCTCGGCGGGATCCCAGCCGAGGGAATCCACAAGACCCCTCGGCAAGCGCCTTGTCGGGGACGACTGCGACGCCACGGCAAGACCCTTGCCGGGCCCCCAGCAAGGCCCTTACCGAGGACATCAGCGGGGCCACTGTCAGGCCCGCACCAGCCAAGACTCCACTGCCGTCCCCAAGCAGCTGCTAGCTCAACCAGCTGGGCAGGCACCTGCGCGGCGACGGGCGGCCTCTACGCCAACTCAGCAAGCACCTGCGTGGTGGCATGCAGATCTTCGTGAAGGCTCCACCACCGCGCCACCTCAGCTGCCTGCCTGCCTACATGGCACCGCACGCACCGCTGGCCCGTGCGCGTGTCGAAGTGAGGCGGAGCGGCGACGGACGGGACGGGCCTCGTTCCCGTCCCCGATAAAGCTAAGGCACACCTAAGCGATGCATTAAATGCATCTTGTCCTGTAATACGGGCGATAAGCTCGCAACACGGTACACCTTTCCACCTCCTGTGTGCCACTGTGGCGACCCCTTTCGCCTATAAAAGGAGGCCCGAGGCGACCAGGAGAGGGATTCGGCTCTTTTGGGCAAGTTGCGCCCCGTAGCTAGCTCAAGAACACAAGAACACTCAAATACATCCACCAAAGCAGGACTAGGGTATTACGCATCCTCGCGGCCCGAACCTGGGTAAATGATCCGTGTGCTTCCTATTAGACCTGCTCTTCTCACGATCCCGCGCCCCGCCAACCGTAGTAGGGATTCCTGTGATCCCATAGGTGTCGTTTTCTACCGACACATTCTGTGTACAAGATTACGTCAACTTAAAAGGCGAGGCTTAAAAAAGGAACGACCCATAGTCAAGGAAATATTTCACATATTAACGTTCCAAACAGCAGTTACAAACCCAAATACATTCAAAAGTTGAACCACAAAACCAGATACGATAGAGTATTCAAGGCGACATAAGCAATTTTCTGGTTTTCAGATAAAATATAAAGTAGGTCTTCCAATACATCCCGCGAATTAAGTAACATTGCTAGACTAGGGCACATACTTAGTAAGTTCATTTTTGCAGATAATATATAAACAGCCAACCACATTGATGCCACACAACAAACTTGATGGAAATGCAGCAACCATTCCTTCACCTCGACAAAACAAAATGGTCAATCTGTTAGTACCTGGTAATAAAACACAAATTCCAATTGTCGAACCTATGGAGTATACGTGGTTTAACCATAGTGTGTGAACAGTACATATATGCAAACTCATAATGAGCTCAACAACATAAAGAAGATCTTTAAAAGAAAAATAATATCCATGGCAATATCTCCTAGGATTACCAACAATAACAAAGGAAATCTTTGAAACGCTTTGACACTGCAGTTTATTGGGTTGGGAGTGTTGAATGCCACATAGTTCACAAAAATTAGATGAATTCTATTGCTGATGTTTGTAATAACAACGTGCACTACTCTTATACTACCTTCAGCTTATCTATTCTGGAGCAGCCAAACCAAGGAGAACTCTAGAGATGGCCAGGTAGGCACACACTACCAATATCAACACCAACACTATATTCCACAGTTGGATATCATTTATAATTAAAAAAAGAGACATTTTGCCTCGGCACCGTCATCATTTTAATTGTTGCCAGTGTTGTACACATTTGTGAATTATTATATCCAAATGGAAAGGAATTTGGGGCTGAACGCTACCCACATTGGCAGCTGGAAATTCTTCATTATAAAATTAAATAAACGAAGTCAGAGAAACTATATTCAGACGATATTCTCACCGGTTGGACAAGGACACTCGATTGAGAGTTGTCCCACTAAAGCTGTGCACTTTTAGCGCTAAACTAAAACAACGATACCCCGCTATAACGCTAAATTTGGAGTCATTTTGCCCACTAAGATGCTATACAATGCCACGCTTCTGTATTATTTTGTATTATCATTTCTGGTATTTATGATACATTGATGCGATGCATGGTCCTTAAACTAGGACACCCGATTGGTGCTTGGACTTTGATGTGCGAACATGTGTATATGTCAAGTATATGCAATATATCATATATAATGCCTTATTGTATAATTATTTTTTCAAGTTTTCATGATTTCATTATTTAAGGAAAACGCTAAATGGATCTTAGCTTTGCTATAGCTCTGTTGTAGCTTTTCATAGCTTCTGGCTGAGACGCCGCTAAATGGCATAGCCTGCTATTTAAAACGTTGCTCGAAGCAACATATGAACAAGGAGTACGGGCATACAAGCTCATGATCAGCTCAGCAACATAATGTTGATCTATATCATAACTATTTAAAACATTGATCGAAGCAACATGTAAGAGCAATATAAAATTACTGGCTATGTAGGAAATAACAATAAACCCTTCAACCTTTTTCACACAAATGTTTTAGGGGATGAAGCTAAAGGAGGTGACTGATTTTTATAATACCAAAATGGGCCGCTAATATATTGCTTTCAGCTTATAGATTGTGAAACAACAAAACGTAGGTACAACTTTGGGCAGGCAACATGTGGATCATCTGCATATCATTTATGATCCAACATGAGTTTGTATTACTAAGCCTGTCCACCATTTTAATAGCATGTGTGAATCTCTAGAGCCGAATATACAGTAGTTTGAGGGTGCATGCTACCCAAACTATCCACCACATATCAGGAGAAAATCATCATTGTCCAAATCTCAAAAACTATATTCACAGGATCTTCTTACCCGTTAGCCTGTTTCAGCACATCAAACTAGACAATGACCCTACATATTGTGCAATATTTCTGCTTCATTAGTTCCACCAGAAATAGTTGTGCCTAGAAGCATAAGAACTCCAGCAATCAACAACAGCTCCACATGAAAGAAAAATGGATAGGAGAAGACAATATGATACAATTAGAAAGATGAGCTGACAAATATAACTTGGGCAAAACAATTCACTTATGCATCTTATTTCTGCAGATGTGTTGTAAGTCACTCTTGATACTAGCAGTAGATAAAAGAACACATCTGTTGTAATGCAAGGAATATTCATACATGCAGTATACTTAACTACCTCTTAGTGGAGAATTTAGCTTGCCAACAAACATGACCAATGATGCCAACAAAGTTTGATATTTGATTTGGTATCTTCAAATAAAGAAGACAAACACATTGTAATATAGCATATGTCAAAATAGTACACTATAAGTCCATCTAGCAAAGGTGCAATTGCTAACTAAGTTCTATCGAAGGAAATTGCTTACTAAGTTCAAGCTGTATATGTAACATTTAAGAGTCACAATTACCGTATGCGAGCAATCGTGTAGAAAACATAACAAGATATGATTACTTCCTAAGATATAATGACCAAAGATGAGAAATCACCTGGTGGGTAGAAACTCGTGAAAGGATAACAGCGATATGGAGAATGGGTCACATTTAGTTTCCTGGTTTGCATTGACTTGCGTTGAACCATATAGACACTGTCGTGGGTACCTAAAAAGATTACATCGGTAGCCTCATCATACCCCACCAATCGAAGACATTCCCTCTTTCTCCCAGTTCGAGGAGGGATGTTAATAAGGTTACGCAATGGAACAATCTTGCACGACAACCATATGGCATCACCTCGATGATTGACCATTCGCTGCCATAGTTGAAGGGTATTGTAAGACAACACGGCAATACCAACGGCGCCATCTTCTGCCTGGATGATTTGGAAATTGTCGGAATAATTCACACCAGGAGGCCCCTTTATCACGGTAAGGTTCTGCGTGTCCAAATCAAACTCATGTATCTTGTCGCCCTAATTGTGTGAAGGCCAGTAAAGGACACTACCAACAAGGGTGCTAGGACCAAAATAAACACAGTTATTACGTGAAGCCTCTATAGAGATGAGACCACTCCATGTGTTAGTCTCCGAGGAATAAACACGGGCGATGGGCGAGCCATAAATAGATCCGTATTTTCTGTACATGGGCACCAAAACCACATTAAAGGGGCTCGAATGACATGTGCCGTGTATGTGGCCCTGATCGCGGGCAGCGCATAGCACGGCCCCGTTGTACCACTCCCTCTGTAACTCCAAAGGGACGGCCACAGGGCACTGCTTGCCAGTGATGGGGTCACACACAATGACCTCTCTCCGCAAATGGTCTCCAATGAGAACAAGGCCGTGGCGGCACCCGAGCACATAGTTCTCAATGGGGAAGCGGAGCACGCTGTCATCGTCGTGGTGGCCGCCATATCGTAAAAGTTCGAAGGGGACGGGATGGATACAGTCGGGAGGGTCCAGAACTGGAGTGAAGATGATGCCTTCGCGGTACTCGAAGAAGCCAAGTAGGGGCGGCTTCCGATGATGCTGATAGAACTGGCGGAGGAACCTAGGATCAGCGGCGAGGTGCCGCCACCGCTTACAAACGATGGAGGTACGCAGGAGGGAGGACGGCTGCGACCGGAGGCGGAGGAGTATCTCCCAGAGGAGATCGTCGTCTTCCAGCACGGCCAGCACGGAGCGGCTGCGGCGGTGGCGGGCCATGCCGGCGCCCTCGCTCTCGCCCGATCGAAGACGCTTGGGGCAAACGTAAGGGTGGGTTTCTTTTGGGGCCCGATCCCTGGTGTCCTTTCTTTTCTTTGTGTACTGGATTTGATCTCTTGTTGCAGTCTGGTTTAAAAAAATAATCTCTTGTTGCAGTCGGAAACTAACTTGAACGTGGTAGGTAGACTCCTGCTCGTAGCTTCCTTAATTACACCGCGAGCTATATATTGTATTTGCTCGTCCCCAAAAAATCACTTCGTCCAGGAGCAGCCATGCATCGATGAACAAGCATTAGATGGATGCTGAAAAATGACTGTTCAATTCGGTGGTAACTCTGCATCTCAAGAAAAGACGGTTAGGAAATTCAGAACCACTATGTGGGGACCCGCCTGATCGGAGCCAACCGCAGCTCACTAGAGAATCATGCTCGGTCATACACTCGAGAATCGCCGCCTTTCAGCTCACAACAACAGTTTGTGGAATCATCGCCTCTTGGCAAGAACTCGATAACAGTCCAGTGGTTATTGTAATTGAGTTGGGATTTCAGTCAGAGTCATGGCGTACTGATAAGCTATGTACTGTCCCGTATCTCTGGAAATTCAGTCAGTGTTCATGTGTTGTAGACCTGCACATTCCAGTGCCGCATATATATATATATATATGGACCAAACTAGTTGACAGTATATGTTCTTGCAGTTTTGAGTATTAATGTGGACCCGCTGCCGTCCATTCCCATATCTTTTTTTTTTCGAGAATACGCGAATCGTGTACCTTAACTTTATATAAGAAAAGCAACAAGATTACAAGAGATGGCAATGAGGAGATGCCCGCATCCCTCCTTGGCAACACCCGAACACACCCTACACCATTACAAAGCATACTCTCTCACAAAGCGTGACAACCCTCCTACCCCTAGACCTGCATCCCTCCACTCGCGAATTTCTCTTAAGATCACTTCCACCAGCTCCGATGGGGCTAGCTGTTGGGCCGTTCTATTGAAGAAACGCGCGTTGCGTTGTTTCCACAAGGTCCAAGTCACCGCTATCAGCAGCGAATCAAAACCTCTCTTGAGATCTTTCCGGAACCCTCTCCTTGCCTCCAACCACCAGTGCAGTAACTCATCCTCTCTGGTCGGTCGTGCCACGGTCAAGTTAAGCTCATGGAAGCAACCGTGCCACACTTCCCTAGCATAAACACATTGGACCAATATGTGTTCAGCGTTGTCTTCGTCCTGTAAGCATGTGAAGCAGTTTGAAGGGCGGTCCTGCAGCCCATGCCTAGCTCTCCGGTCCGAAGTCCAGATGCGGTGCTGAATAGCCAACCAGCTGAAGATTTTGCACTTGAGGGGTGCCCAACTCTTCCAAATGCAAGAAGCATACGCCACCCGCTCAATCCCCTGGCACAAACGGTAGTACGTCGATCTTGCAGTATACATCCCCGACGGATCGGCCGGCCAAGAGAAACAGTCTGCCCTGGCTGCCTCCCTGGGCACTGTGCTAATGGCCAGATTGAGGTGAACTAGCTGCATATGTCCCATGAATGTGAGAACGCCATCCATATCTTGCAGCCATCTCCAACGCGTCTCTCGCCGTGCGCCGGTTCCTGGTACGGGTATCAACCATGCTATGCAGCAGAGGCGCGATGTCAACTACCGCAAAGCCATGGATCCATCTATCCCTCCAGAATAGGACCTTACTGCCATCTCCCACATCGATCTTGACTAGGCTGTCAAAAACCTCTCTGGCATCTCTATCCTCCATCATGGTCAGACCCTGCCAGGGCCTCGTGGGATCCGTCCGCTTAAGCCATTCCCATCTCACTCTCAACGCAAGTCCTTGCAATTCCAAATCTCTGACACCCAACCCACCCAAATATGTGGGTCTGCAAATCGTACTCTAGGCCACCAAGCACTGTCCACCGTTTACTTTATCCTTCCCTGCCCAAAAGAACGCACGCATCCATTGATTGATCTCTTCCAACAGCCACTTAGGAGCTTCCGCAATCATGAAATGGTGAATGGGTTTAGCTGCAATCACTGACTTGGCCAGAACCAGCCGGCCCGACCTCTGGATCAGACCCCGTTGCCACGCCGGGGCTGCCTTCTTCGCTTGATCGAGCAGGGGCTGCCACTCCGCCCTAGTAAGCTGGTGGATCGCCAACTGCAGGCCGAGGTATCTACAAGGGAAACTCCCCACCTCACATTGCAGAATAGCCTCCACACGCCTCCTGTCCTGAGCATCTCCTTGAATCAAAACCGCCAAAGATTTTTGATAGTTGATCTTGAGCCCCGACGCCTCCCCAAACACCCACAGTGCTTCCTTCACGAACCTCAAATCCATCACCGTGGGCTTAACGAACAGCGCCACATCGTCCGCATAGATAGAAATGCTTTGTTCCGCCGAGATCCCCGTGAATTTGCTCATCACTCCCATACTCGCAGCCTTGAACATGATCCTGGACAACACGTCCATCGCGATGCCAAACAACAACGGTGACACTGGGTCCCCTTGCCTTAGTCCTTGCACATGAGCGAAACTTCTTCCCGGACACCCATTCACCAAAACTTTCGTGTTAGCTGTCTTGAGAAGTATGGAAACCTATGCCATCCATTTGTCACCAAAACCCTTGTGAGCCAAAACCTTGAACAAGAATGGCCAAGCGAGCGAATCAAACGCTCTGGAAATGTCTAGTTTTAGGAACACTCCCGCCTCCTTCCATGCATGGATCTTCCTCGCCACTTGCCGCACCAAGATGAAATTGTCATGTAGGTGTCTCCCACAAATAAAGGCCGATTGGTTCGCCGTCACGATCTCCTTCATCCTCCTCCTAACTCTATTCGCGAGCAGCTTAGCGAAGATTTTCGCAACACTGTGGGTGAGACTGATGGGACGAAAATCACCCACTTCCTCTGCTTCCGGCTTCTTCGGGATGAGCACAATGTGCGCTCGGTTAAGCTTGTTGAAACCTCTTCCGTCCCCCACAAACAACTTCAGAAGCACTGCCATGACATCATTCTTGATAATGTGCCACGCCTTCTGGTAAAAAGCCGCAATAAAGCCATCCGGTCCTGGGGCTCGATTCGGAGGCAACTCTTTAATGGTATTCCACACTTCCTCCTCGGTAAAGATCTCCTCGAGCTCCGACAAATCGTGGGTCTCCATGTCTAAGAACTCAAGATCCACATCTGCCTCCCTCGCGTGAGCTGTGCCTAGTAGCTGCTTGTAGGCCTCCGAAAAGATGTCTTCCTTCCTCCTCTGATCCACAATCAACTCGCCATTGTGTCTCACATGAGGGATAAAATTCTTGGAGCGACGGCCATTTGCCACCGCCTGGAAAAGTTTCGTATTGGCGTCCCCCTCCCTGATCCACTTAAGGCGCGATCGCTGCCTCTCAATGGTCCGCTGCAAAGAGGCCAGGCCCAACAGCGCATGCTTTAAACTGCCCCGAAGCCATCTCTCTTCTGCCGAAAGATCACGATCTTCCATTGCCCGATCCATCTTCAGGATAATGTAGTTTGCAATGGCTAACTGGATTCTAATGTTGCCCATCTTCTTCTGACCCCATGCCTGAAGAGCGGTCGCCGTGTTGCGAAGTAAGAAATCGAGTCTCTTAAACGGGTCAAAGATCTCTTCAGGGCACACCCAGGCATCCCGAACCGTTTGCTCGAACCCCTCCAACTTGAGCCAGCACAACTCAAATCGAAATCTCTTCTTCGCGCAGAAAGGCGCCGAGGTTGTTAAGTGCAATGGTGCGTGATCAGATATGTTAGAGCTCAGCTCTTGAAGCAACATCTCCGGGTAGGCAAGCTCCCAATCCACCGATACCAATACCCGATCGATTTTCGTGAGCACTGGTTGCTCTCTTTCATTAGACCACGTAAATCTCCTTCCATGCAGATAAGGTTCCTTGAGCTCGCAATCGTCCACGAATTCCCTGAAACTTCTCATAATCCTACGGTTCAAGTTGTTGTTGCTCTTCTCGTCCGCTCTTAAGATCATGTTAAAATTGCCAAGCAACATCCATGGCCCCGGACACATCGCCCGTCTATTGTGCAGTTCAACAAGAAACTACATCTTCGCCTCGTCACCTTGGGGGCCGTAGACCACCGTCACCCACCGATCGAAGCCATCCTTGGAGTGAACCCTCCCCGTGAGCGCGTGAGAGTCCACGGCAATGTTATCAATGCTCAACACCGTCGAGTCCCACCCCAAAAGAATACCCCCTCGGGTCTCCACCGCCGGCACGTAAGCGAAGCCATCAAAAGATGGCCCCAAACTTTGCATAGCTATATATGAGTCAATTACATCAAGCTTCGTCTCTTGAAGACCTACTATGTTAACCTTTGCCTCTCCCACAAACTCCCTCACCGCGTTCCTTTTGGCCGGATTATTCAGCCCCCGCACGTTCCAACAAAGTACCTTAGGGTTCCAATCCATCGATACCCATTAGGCACCACCCAACAGAACTCATGCCGCTCCCAAAACTACCGAAGATCCAGCGGCCATGTCTCTCACCGGTGGCATCTCCTTCCCGAACAAAGCAGCGATGACCCGGATGTGCTGCTCCTTTAATGGCGAATCAAAGATCTCAGCCAACTCGGCAATGTTATCCTCATTGCCATCCAAATCCTCCGGAACGATGCCAAGCACCCGCATGAGCACGTTCTCCGCCTGGGTCGCCTTGCACAATTTACTTGCTGGAGCCCTCCTGGATCCCCTGGTTGTACGAAGAGGGGTGAAAGGTTCAGCATCTGGCCTGAGCGACGACTGCACCTCCATGAGAAGCGGGGGAGCCAACTTGCCCACTAATGCGTTACAGAACCACTTGAGCTTGCCGTAAGCCACCGCCTCCTGGGGTGTCATCCCTGTCGTGCGTGCCTGAATCTGATTTTGCATGTCCAAACCAACGTGCCGATCAGCCTCAATCACCCTGCCCCCTTGAAAGGCCGCCACTTGTCCCAGCTCCAAATCCCGCTCCTCGCTCCCCGGGATCTGATCCTCAATCATTGGCAAAATCCGATCCGTAATCAGTGGCGGGGCCACCTGCCGGGTCCATTCCCATATCATCAGCACGAAATATCTTAGTTGCCGTGAGAACGACAAGTACTCTGGGTCATATATGAACCACTACAAATAACAGGACAGCAGCAGCAACCTCACTCCCAGGGCAAAAAAGTCCTGTTGCTGGCGACCAGATTTCTGCAGCATTATTGTTTCAGTCGAGTAAATACCAAAAGCAAAACCACACAAGGGAAAACTTATGCAGGCCACAGTTCTCTTCCTCAGCAACAATAAACATGTGGAATTTTTCCGATCCAACATTTGCTGCTTTTTAGAAAATCCAGAGCAACTCCCTGGAATACAGTTAGTTCAGACCAAATAACATTTTTTTCTCTCCCTCGTCTGGTACTGTGCAGCAGTTATCCCATTAATTTCCTGCTATTCATCTCAGGGCAAATGAAAAAACAAAACGGAGCACGGCTGGAAGATGACCACATTACATCTGACAGAGATGGCATGCTTTTCAAACAAAAGCTGAGAAGCACACTCAGAATAGACACACCTTTTGGCGATACTTGGGGCTGAAATTGTCATGGCCGAAGAGATATGAGCTCCCAAGCGCAAGCCCGTACATAAGCAACAGATAACAAAAACCAACTTGCATTAATACTAGGGTATTCAAAAGCGTCTTGCTACATTAGAAACATAGCTATACCAAGGCATATATGCATTCACTAAGCTTCTTCAGATAACATGTTTTTAACATTGCCAACCACACTGATGCGCACAAACTCAATGACAACAAAAAACTGCATCATCCATTTCTTCATCTTGAGAACACAAAAGTGTTAACTTGCAAGTAACCCAATACAGATAAAGATAATATTATCTAACAGAAGCACCTGTGTACAAAGTACAAAGTACAAACTGATGATCAGTTTAACATTACAAAATCATTAATCTACAAATAACCTGGTGGGAAGAAACTCGTGAATGGGTAACAATAATTTGGAGAACGGGTCACATTTTGTTTCTTGGTTTGCATTGACTTGAGTTGAACCATATAGACACCACCGCTCATACCTAAAAGGATTACATCATTATCCTCATCATACCCTACCAATCCAAGCCATTCCCTCTTTCTCCTAGTTCGAGGAGGGATGTTAAGTAGGTTACCCAATGCAACCGTCTTGCGTGACAACCAGTTGGCAACGCCCCGATGATTGACCTTCCTCTGCCACAATTGAAGGGTATGGGAAGACAACACGGCGAGACCAACAGTGCCATGCATCCTCTGTCTGGATGATCTAGAAGTTGCCGGAATCCTTCATACCGGGAGGCCCGTTGATCACGGTAAGGTTCTGCGTGTCCAAATCAAACTCAAGTATGTTGTCTCCCCAATTATGTAAAGGCCAGTAAAGGACATTACCAACAAGGGTGCTAGGACCAATATGAGAACACTTATTATGTGAAGCCTCTATAGAGATGAGACCACTCCATGTGCTAGTCTCCGAGGAGTAAACACGGGCAATGGGTTGTCCATAATTATCTGTGTATTCTCTGTACATGGACACCAACACCACCTTAAAGGGGGAGGGGCTCGAATGGCATGTGCCGTGCACGTGGCCCTTATCGCGGTCAACACAGAGCACCGCCCCGTTGAAGCACTCACCATGGAACTCAAAAGGGACGGCCACGCGGCACTGCTCGCTGGTGATGGGGTCACACACAATGAATTTTCTCCACAAATAGTCCCCGACGAGGACGAGGCCGTGGCGGCACCCGAGCACATTGTTCTCAATGGGGAAACGGAGCATGCTGTCGTCATCGTTGCGGTGGCCGCCATATCGTACAAGGTCGAAGAGGACGGGAGGGATACGGTCGGGATGGTCCAGAACTGGAGTGAACACGATGTCTTCACGGTACTCGAAGAAGCCAAGGAGGGGCGGCTTCTGGTGATGCTTGTAGAACTGGTGGAGGAACCTGGGATCGGTGGCGAGGCGCCGCCACCGCTTACAAACGAAGGAGGCACGCGGGAGGGAGGACGGCTGCGGCGGGAGGCGTAGGAGTATCTCCCATAGGAGGTCGTCGTCTGTCAGCACGGCGAGCACAGAGCGGCTGCGGCGGTGGCGGGTCATGCCGGCGCCCTCGCTCTCGCCCGATCGAAGACGCTGCCACGCTGGGGGCAAGGGTAAAGTTTCTTTTGGAGGCCGATCCCTGGTGTCCTTTCTTTTCTAGGAGTAGTTAGCATTTGATCTCTTGTTGCAGAGTCGGAAACTAACTTGAGCGTGGTAGCTAGACTCCTACTCGTAGCTTCCTTCCTGAAGTTAGGATCTGTTTCCTTAGTTTTTTTGTTTCCTGATAGGCAACCTTTAATTACAACGTAGTACAGAGGGTGACGGCAACAAAGCAGGGAGCTGCTACTATAATGAGCAAAGCGTTCTACAGAGGGTGACGTGCAGATTTATGTTGGATTCGAATGTGTGCAAAACAGATCCTCTTCTTGGAGCAAGAGCAACTGCACGTACCCAAGGAACTGACGCCAAGATAGTGATGGTGAATTTCTAAGGGCAACTCACACGCACGAAGCCAAACGGACGTCCGTTTTGTCCGGATTATGTCCGTTTGGGGCGACAAAAACTGCTAACTGAATGCCAGAAAGCTGCTTTAGATTTTTTTACAAATTCTGGATCTGTTGCATATTAAAACAGATCTGGACCCATTCGACCAAAACAAGCGTTTGTAGGCATAGTTTCGGTCTTTTTTTTTTAGTTTCGGTCTTGGACTACAAGTTATTTCGACGTTTACATGACACACCAGATTTTCTTGCCCTGGTAGTGAGGTAGGTTGGCACTGCTGCCCAGTACCTTGTAGTTGTTCTTATGAGCCAGAGGACTCTATTCTCGCAGCAGCTGTTAACTGCTGAAGATGCTGGACTGGACGGCAGAAAAGTGAGGTTGCATTCTTATCTTGTAATTTTCTGCTGGACTTCCAGGTCATTCAAAAAATTTACATGGCTGAAATTAACGCAGGTAAAATCAGAATGTTGTGGTAGTAAGAAATTTGACTTAGTTTTCTTACCCTGGGACTGAGGGCTACGATCTCGGACATCCTTTTGGTGACCACTACACTGCAACTGGGTAATGATCCGACCCCTCCTCCCGCTAGGGTGTCCGCCGCAGCCGGCGGCCCTCCAGCCCCTTCCCGCCGCCGCCGGCCGCTCGGCGCGCTCACCCCGGCCCGCCCCGCCCCCCTCTCCCCTCCTCCCCGTCCCGCCGCTTCCGCCGTCTCCCCGGGAGGCGGCCGGGGCGGCGCGCGCCCCCTTTCCCCTCGTCCAACCCCCTCCTTCCTTCCTCCTCGCCGCCGCCGGCGGTCGCCCCCGGATCTGGTCGGGTAGTGTCGGCGGCGGGTCCTCCCATTCCCGCGTGTGCTCCTCCTTCACGGGCGGGGGGAGGCGGCGGTGGTGCTCGGCCGGTGGCGGTCCGGCGTCTTGGTGGCGGCGGCCAACGGCGCACGTAGTGGTAGTGCCTCCACCTGGCGACGGGGCGGTCCGGTGGTGCTGAGCGGTCGGCGGCGTGACCCCGGCCCAGATCTGGGCCCATAGGGCCCCATCTGGGTCCTCGTGGCTTGGGGGTCGCAAAACAGAGAGCAAGGCACCCAAAGCAAAATGTTCTTGGCTTGCGCCCTCGCCGGCGTCGATTTGTCCCCAAGCTGTGTGTGCCACGAGGACCCAGATGGGGCCCTACGGGCCCAGATCTAGCATGTGGGTACGTCTACATGCTGGAGCTATCGGACGTCGGGTACGTCTACATGCTAGTGGACTTGGTGTGTTACGATGCCGGTGTTCGTGATTGACTCAAGCATGTAGACGTACCCGACGTCCGATGGCTCCAGCATCTCCTAAAGCCCTTCCCAGCCCTCCTCCTGACGGTGCTTGTACTTCCGCTCGGAGTCCTCCATGACGGCCTACACCAACCGCTCCTCCTCCTCGGCCGTCACGGTGGAAGAATGCGGGGACAGTGGAGACAGGGAGGGAAAGGGCATCGGGGTCAGACCACGCACCCGCATGCGGCCACGCCACTCTGGGTGGCCTCGGTGTGCAGACGAGACACACTTTGGGGCATATGAGGAGGGCTATGAGCACGGCCGGCAAAAAATGGTTCCCGGTGCATGTCGTGCTCGTCCTGGAACCATGTGCCCCCGAGGGCCGAGTCGACGTCGTACCTGCGATCGGCGCGGTGCTGGCGCGGGATCATGGCAGCACGACGAGCGACCTCCTGGAGGCGGCGTGATGAGCAACCTCCCTCGCCGCGACAGCTACCTCCGCAACCACACCGATCCGCCCCAGAACTATGAAACGTCTACAGCTGCTCTAGGTAGCCATCTACCGTGGAAACCATTTTATGTTTAAGTGGAAACAACGTTAATTGGTGTCCATTGATGCAAATTTAATTTTCGGTGGAAGCAAAAAAAAATTGACGACCCGAAACAAATTATTGCTTCATTGGGGATGCAAAGTAAACATTCATAATGGACGCATCTTTCAAAATTACTGAGTTTATGGAAGCACATATGTGAGTTATAAATTGGTGAAGAAAAGAAAGTATCAATCCTGGAAGATCTCATAGATGGAAGCACTAAATTGGAAGTAAACCTTTTTTACGTGAATTGGAATCGATTTTTTTAGGTTGAATTGGAATCAAATTTCTTTCCTGAATAGGTAATTGGAATCAAACTTTTATGGGAAACACTCCTTATGTTAACTCTAGGGAAGTTTCTTCATGTTACTTAATTAGCTCCTTCACTTGTCTACTTGCTACCATGAACACACATATTGTCCTACTTCTAAAATGTTTATGTTCTCTTCCAGCTCAGACATTGAGCGGATCCTGAACAACTGTGTATATTCTCTCCACGAAATAGAATATTTTTCTAAAATAATTGTTGAACCATGCAACCGAGTGTACATCTTGCTGTGCTAGTTCATGCGGGGGTGTGGGGCCAACCTTGGCGCTGACCTCAAGGCCGCAAAAGGTCCTATGGGGAGGCTGATACGGCCGATGATTGGCTTTGACAGTACGTACTCCCTTGAATCTTCGCTAATGGAGATATTCAAGGATGAAAAACCATGTTGGAAATGTCGTTGGGGCCAGAAGTGGCTCCTCCAAGCAGATGTCAATACCGCATACTTCCAGCCGATTGCCAACGGGCAACATTGGTAGTGCTCTATTCCATGTCTCTGGGAGAGTGACACACTCTTGGAACACCCGGATGAGATTAGGTCCCACATCTAATCCTTCTTTAAGACGCTCTTTACAATGGAAGCCATGGTGGGGTGTCTTTGGCGAAGGACTTCGGGCCGGCTACGGATAGACTCTCCGACACTGAGAATGCATAATTATTTCTCCCATTCTCGCCAGAAGAGGTGGGTAGGGCTATCGCCTCTATGAAGCCGAGTTTAGCCCTCAAGCCAGATGGCTGTCGGTGGCCTTCTTCCAGAAATTCTGGAATGTCCTGAAGCAGGTGATCATGTCGATGTTCCATGAATTTTACATTTGGACATTTGACATGTCCCAAATAAATTTTTTGTGTCATCACCTGATCCCCAAAGTAGTTGGGGCTACGGGCATTAGACACTTTAGACCTATCACGGTGATTAATGTCCTCAAACATATTTTTGCTAAAGTCTAGGCGACACGACTAGCTCCTCTGGCGGAGCGGCTGGCTCATCCCCTCCAGATGGCGTTTATGAAGGGCCTGCAGATCCATGATGGGATCCTGGCCCTTCACGATATTTCTCATGAAGTGAGGACGCGAGGCTATATGGGCGTCTTCCTAAAGTTGGGCTTCCAGAAGGCTTACGACGACCTGGATTGGTCCTTCTTGCGATTAGTGCTTCAACATCGGGGCTTTCATGACAGATGCTGCTCTTGGATCATGTAGTTGGACCAGTCAGGTGATACGACGATTAATATTAACGGCAAGGTGGGACCATTCTTTAGGTCATCTATGAGAGTGAACCAAGGGGACCTGATCTACCCTCTCCTCTTCAACCTCGTTGTTGATGCTTTTGCTTGCATCCTAGATAAAGCTAGGATGGCAGGTCACCTCTCGGGGGTAGTTGGCCATTTGATCCCCGGGGGAGGTGTCACCCATATACAATATGCTGACGACGCCATGATTATTGTAGAGGGGTCTGACCTTGATATAGTGAATCTTAAGTTTCTCCTCCTTTCTTTTGAGGCAATGTCAGGGACGAAAGATCCACTTTGATAAGAGTGAGGTCGTTGTCCTAGGATTGCCTGCGAAATAACAACAATGGATCATAGACAACTTAAACTTCATGATGGCCTCATTCCCCATCACATACTTGGGTATGACGGCGGCCCACTCAAAAATTCTGACGAGTGCATTCGACCCGCTGGTGGGGCGAGTTGGATTTAGGGTCGAGCCGTGGTGTGGGCTGTTTACCTCCAACGGGAGCAAATCGATCCTTATTAGCTCTAACCTTGCGAGCCTCCCCATCTACATGATGTGGTTGTCTATCCTACCGGAGGGCGTCCATAGCTTGTTCCTTAAGGATGTCACTAGGTTCTTCTGGCTGGCCGCCAATGGCCGCCAGAAGTACCACATTGTCAAGTGGGAAGACATCTGTATGCCCAAGGACTGGGGAGGAGGGGTGCTGGGTATTATGGCTTCCCGGCGTATGAACATCGCGCTCATTTTACGATGGGTTTGGCGGATCGTGTGAGGCAAGGGAGGCTTGTGGCTACAACTTATTCTCACAAAATACCTTAGGGATGGCATGTTCCCGCTCGGGGCTTCCCAGGTTTGGAGATCCATCCAAAGGCAAGGAGGACATTGGTCTAGGAATCTTCTTCACTATAGGAAATGGGGATGGGACCCAATTTTTTCTAGATCCTTGGGTGAGTGACGAGCCACTTAGGGTCAGCATTCCTAGTCTATTCTCAATCTGCGCGGACCCGCTACTACTCGTCTCCGCCGCTTCCGATCTGGGCAGTGGAATATCATGTTCCGTCACACATTTGGGCAGGCGGAGGATGAGGAGTACACTAGACTACGGACAACCCTACCGCCGGTGCTACCGGACACCGTGTCCTGGCATTTCTCACCTTCGGGTGAGTTCTCGATGAATTCATTATGCCATTCACCCACCATCTCCTGGATTTCTCCCTGCGGAAGGCCCCTTTGCCCTTGAAGATTATGATTTTTTGTGTGGCAACTAGTACGAGATCGCATCCCTTGAAGGACCAAGGTGTTTAGGCGGCATAGCATGGGTGACGGCATGTGCTTCCTGTGCGCGGTACCGGAGACAAGGACTCACATCCTATTCTCATGTACGGCAGCACGGGTCCTATGGATGTTCGTCCGCGAGGCACTCGGGCCCGACTGGGAGGCCCTGGACCTCACGGAGTTCCTCCAGATCAGAGCTACCCATCCTGGGCGTTATCACCGCTTATTCTGGATTATCTTTGCAGCGATGTCGTGGACTCTATGAACGACACGTAATAAAATGATGATTGAGCGTGTCTTTCCATGGCAGGCGTGTGACTCCTTCGAATTCCTTGCTTTTCTGCAGCACTGGCACCTGCTCTCTAGGTAGCACGACCGCGATCGACTTCGGCTCATGCTGGATACACTTTTGTTTACCACGTGGACTATCATCTTTGTAGGGCCGCAAGTCGGCAGCCACTAGGTGGCGTTTTTCCTATTTCCCTTATGTTCTTTGGGTATGATTGTGTTGTTGGCCAAGCCGTCGTTTATGATTCGGAATTTGAATGTTGGTTGTATGGATCGTTGCTATATTTATAATAAAGCGTGACAAAAGTCTGTTTCGAGAAGTAAAAGTGGTACAACTACTACTGTTTTCCAATCTATTTTTTGCCACATGTTGCACAATCCAATATAAGCTTTCTATCTTTCGTAGGGTGGCACAGTGAAGGGAACAATTCCCAAAAGAAAAAATCCACATCTTTAATAACAGGCTTCACGAAGGAGTGGTCTTAGAAAGAGATGCAGGCAAGATTGTATTCTGTAAAATTATAATCCCAACTTCATATATGTGTCATAAACATTCAAATGTACTCTTGTAGTGATCTAAACACTTACATTTTTTCTAGGAGGGATTAATTGATAAGTTCACTGTTATCATTGGTTGTATATCTATATATTCACTGTCCAAACATGCAATGTAAGCTATCAACCTTCCTCCCCTACTTGCAAACATGCTCTGAGACAAAACAAACAATTGTATAAATCATAACCGACGGAACAATGGGCACTGGTGCTGGTACGGTGTGACGCCACGCTTCCGGTGCTAGTACAAATTCACAGTCCCACATACTCGCCATCCCAGAATATCCATCTATGAGTTGTTGTGGTTCGACTAACGTCCGGGTCAACATCAAGTAAGTTGTGTTGGGACAAACCCTAGACGAACCCTGGCTAGCTCACTATCACTTGCTGCCGAATGGAGGTGAAAGTAGGAGAGGTGGGCAATGTAATTTTCCGGTGACAAACGCCTCGCCAATGAACAGCGCCACACCGACAAATGGCCTCACTATTTTTTTAACCTGGGCACATACCACCCTGCCAAACAGCACACCGGGAGAACATATACGCAGGCTAATCACCCTTCCGCTGCGCAACATCTGTTCTGCTTGGCCGCGCGCATGACACAGGCCTGGCCAACAGACCCTACGTGCATGCAGCTCCACTCAACAGCTCGGCCAGCACACACAGCTAACTACGGCCACGCTACGGACGCCAACGAATGGTGACTCAAACTCGAGCACAAACGCAGCCACGCACCTGCGTCGCGGTTTATTCATAAGAAATTACTGCGAAAATGTTGATTCCTTTGGCACATATGGACCGTTACAAATCAGTGAGCAGCTGTAGACCTGTAGTAACCTTAGTCTCAGCCTCCCAGGGAAGAAATTGAGTTGGAATTTCAGTCCATCTCTCTGGAACTTCAGTCGGCGCTTAATTTCAGCCAACGCTATATATGGACCAAAGGAGTGGACAGCATGAGTAGCACTAGCAAACCCAGTCTCATGTAAAAATATTAAGTCCGATTTCTTGCTGCTACATCTTGCAATTGTAGTTCAGTAGAAAACTACAAGATAAGAATGCAACCTCCTCGGCTGTGTGTTTCTTGCAGTTATGAGTACTATTGTAGACTCGCTACCATCCAGCCGCGCATCGTGAGCAGTAAACATCTGCAGCGAGAATGACTTGTAGTTCAACACAGAATGCCCTCTGGCTCAACATTACAAATAACTGAACAGCAGCCGCAATCTCTCCCAGGGCAAAGAAAGTCCCGTATCTTTCATCCAAATTTCAGTTGGTAAACATCGAAATGACTTGTAGACCAAGACCAGGACCAAAACAAATGCTTATGAAGGTTGGTCTTGATCCGAGACCGGGACCAAAACAATTTTAGGTGACACATGATGCTGAAACTCTCATGGCTCAAGAGAAGTGCTATATCAAGCACAAGCACGGAGCAAAAACAAGCCACAATGGAATCGGACTAGAGTATTATAATAATAGGGTAAGCTCAAATTCCCTGGATTATGTATTCAAAAGCATCTTCCTACGTTAGAGACTTGGCAAGATTAAGGCACAGTTGGCTGATTTTTCCTTTTAGGTAAAATATAAACACTGGTGAACATAGTGACAACTAAAACCGCAACAATCCTTTCTTCACCTGGAGAAAACAAAACCATCAAACTTGTTAGTAGCCTGATACAGATACCGGCAGAAACTAACATATATCAGCACAATCTTGTTAGTAACATTGTATGAACAAGCCATGCGTACAGACTCATGATCAGCTCAGCAACATAAGTAGAACTATATCAATATCGCCTAAAAAAAGAGTCATATTTCATATTACTGGCTATATATGAAAAAAATCCTTTAGCCTTTTAACACGGTTTGTTTAGGTGATGAAATTGAATGAAGTGACTAAGGTGTAATAGAAAAATGAGCTACTAATATGTTGCTTTGAACATACAGATTATGGAAAACTTGACCAAGGGAGAATTCTGGACATACGGCATTTGGATCATCTGCCTATCATTTATGATTCAACATGAATCGTTTCTTACTTAGCCTCACCACCATTTTAGTTGTTTCTGTGTTATCAGCATGTGGAAATCCATATAGCCAAATGGACAGTAGTTTGAGGGTGCATGCTACCCACACTGGCCACCACATATCTTCCAAAGAGAAAATCAAACAGTCCAAATCTCACAAAATATATTTAGAAGATCTTACCCCTTGAACCATTTCAGCACATTAGCACATCAAACCAGAGTCATCCTGACATTTCAGCTCCATTAGTTCCATCGTCAATGCTTGTGCCTAGAAGCATAAGAATTACAACAATTAACAACAAATGCACAATAAGGACAAATGGACAAGAGAATGCAACATGAGACAGATAGAAAGATGAGCTAAAAAGTATGTCTTGAGCAAAATAATCACCTATATAACTTATTTCTACAAATGTGTTATAAGTCACTCTTGAGTCTTGGCACTAGATAAACAAAACCACATCTCTTGTAAAAGGCAAGGAACAATCATACAAGCAGAATACTTAGCTACCTCATAATGTAGGAAAAAAAACTAGATATGTAAATTTTCTCATGTGAACTCAAATCCTCGTAATGTCAACCCGACAAAATTATGTCAAAACAAACTCCAGAAACAAAAGTGTTTTTTGGCTATTCTGTTTTAAATGAATGGATTCCAAGACAAGAAATGCAATTATTTCTATGTGCTACAAACATAACAATCACCTCTAGAAGGGGTCATGAACAAATGAGAAATCAAAATGATTTATGGAAGTATGAATTCAACAGAACAATAGAGAAACTATCTAGGGTGCTAAAAACTAGCAAACTAAGTAAATCATTTCACATTTGATTTGGTACCTTCCAATACAAAAGACAAGCAAATTGAATACATAACATATAATAAAGTAATATGTTGATAAATTTGTCCATCTAGGAAAGGTACGTAACATGTACAGAAGATAACTAGATTGGGTTACTCATAACTCGCAAGATATAAAGACCAAGTATGAGCAATCACCTAGTGGATAGAAACTTGTGAAAGTATAGCAGCGACATGTAAAGCGGGTTCCATCAAGTTTTCTGGCTTGCATTGACTTGGGCTGAACCATATAGATAACATCGTGCACATCAAATAAGATTACATTATTATCCTCATCATACCCTACCACTTTGAGCCATTGCCTTTTCTTAGTGATTTTAAGAAGTTTACGCCATGAAATGGTCTTCCACAAAAACCATATGGGAATACCCTGACAATCAATCTTCCTCTGCCACAATAGAAGCTTAAGGCAAGACACTCTAGCAAGACCAACAGCGCCATCCTCTGCCTCAATAATATGAAAGTTATGTAAATCAATCATATGCATGTCAGGAGGCCCCTTAATCACAGTAAGATTCTGTGTGTCCAAATCAAACTCAAGTATGTTGTGTCCTCGCATATTTAATGGCCAGTAAAGAACATTACCAACAAGGGTGCCACGACCATTAAGAAAACACCCATCATGTGGAGGCTCTGTAGAGATGAGACCACTCCATGTGGCAGTCTCTGAGGAGTAAACGGAGGCAATAGGTTGGCCCTCACTGTATATCATTACCAAGACCACCTTGAAGGGGCACAAGTGGCAGCCGCCGTGCACATGGCCCTGGTTGCTAGCAGCACAAAGCACTGCTGCCTTAAAGAGGCGCCCGTTGAACTCGGGCGGAATGGACACGCGGTGATGTTTGCTGGTGATAGGGTCACACACAGCGACCTCTCCAAGCTGCAAGCCTTTGACGAGGACGCGGCCGTGGCGTGAATCAAGCAGAATGTGGTTGCTGTAGTGCCCAAGGGAGAAGCGCCCAGGGGTGATGCAGTCTGGAGGGGCCAGGACGGGCTTGAACACTATCTGTTTGCTGCTGTAATGGAAGAAGCCGAGGAGGGGTGGCTTGCGGTGGTGCGCATGGAACAGACAGAGGAACCTGGGGTCGACAAGGATGCCTCGCCACTGCTTGCAGACGGCGGAGGCGCGGTGAAGCGAGTATAGGTCCTGGGGAAGGCGGAGAAGGATCTCCCAGAGCATATCTTGGTTGTCCGGCAGGGAGGCAGGCTGCTCCGGCGAGGTGCCGCGGCGGCCGGACATGTCGTCGCCGTCCTTGCTGGCACGGGTCTGGGGACGGAGGCGCTTACCGCGGCGATGGGAGGTCACTCCGGCGCCATCCTCATTGGCGTGGATCTGGGGACGGAGGCGCGTGGTGCGTGGGTGGGCCAGTCCGGATCGCTCGTCGCCCGCGTGGATCTGGGAGCGGAGGCGGGAGGGCATCCCGGCGCCACCCTCGTCGGGGTGGAGGTGGCTCATGCCGACGCCGCCAATCCTCTTTTTTTTTGAATCTTGCCAAGACCTAGCTATCTGGTTTTTTCAAGAGAAAGTTATCTGGGTGGAGGAACGCACGAGACTCTCTGGGGTTTCTTTCTGTCCGCGGCTGGATTGGGTTGGGCTTCTAGAGGACCGGCCCGGTTGGTTCTCGTCCTGCTAGACCCAGTGAACAACTACTCTTCTACCTTCTTATTCTTCTTCTTATTCCTCTTATTCTTCTTCTGGTGTGCTAAAAAAATTCTTCTTCTTTATCTAATAATAAAGGACGGAAGCTTTCATAGTTCTCCATACGTCATTCTTTTATATCCGTTAATTTTATGTTAATCATAAGACTTGATGGTTAAGATTTAAAAGGATTTATACTATCTTCTTTTATAAAAAAAAAGTAGCAGAGAACGATCGATCTTTCCATGCTGCAGGGGATCTCGTCTCTTTTTCCATCTAACGGATTGCAGGCAACCATTAATCTCTCGATGCCCCTCGATCGATCTCTCAATTTTTTTTATCAACCCACAGTAGCCCAGCCAGCTTTGAGTCCTTACCAGCCCACAGGAGCCCAGCAGAGTCCTTTTCTTTTCATCCGTAGAACAAACCAAGGGCTATCTGAGTTGGACAGGGAACAACCAAGTAGCTTTATGCCTTATGTACGTGTATTTAGGTAGTCAATTCAGATCACTACTAATAGCCATCTAATGTGTCCTTTCGTTATATACGTGTATTTATATACGTGTAGGGAAGCATGGGCAATGATATCTCTTACCTAACATTCACTACTAATAGCCATCTAATGTGTCCTTTGCTTATATACTCCTTCTGTAAAAAAATATAAGAGCGTTTAGATCACTACTTTAATGATCTAAACGCTCTTATATTTCATTACGAGGGAGTACATATTAGTTGCGAGCATGTGGTTGGGAAGGTCCAGGAGGTATGCGGACACGAACAGGACCTGCCCTTCACGTTCAAAGTTGACCAAAGTATAAGGCAGTGAGGGTGGTCAAATCAAGAGATTAGTTGAAATCAAATACTCGACCTGTATGACCCAAAGCCGCCAAGTCGCTCCTCCTCCTCCAAGAAAGAAAGCTAGGGTTTCTGCCTCTCGCCGGCGCCGCCGCAGGTCCTCCTTGTCTCCGGTGGCGCCATGGGGCGCGGTGGATCCTGCCAAGGGCCGGCGGGAGGGCTCCGTTTTCAGTGTTTTTTCCTGTCTTGTTAGGCTCTGTGTCATGCTCAGGAAGGCGAGACGGCGGCGGCTCCCTGAAGATGGAATAAAGGTCTCCCCGTCTAGCCCCCGTTCCGGCGGTGCATCTAGCATCGTTGGTGGGCGTGTGGAGGTGTGTCTCCGGCGGATCTATCTTTGGTGGATTTGCTCGGATCTCGTCGTTGTTCCTCTACGTTAGTGTGTCTTCGGGTTGAATCCTTCCAACCTACGTTATTCTTCATCGGCGGTGGTTGCTATTCTGGTGCGCTGGTCCTATGGGGCCTTAGCACGACGACTTCCCGACTGTCTACTACAACAAATTGTGCCCGACTCCGGCGATGGAGGGGTGATGACGGCGGCGCGCCTTCGGCTCGCTTCAGTGCTTGTAGTCGTCGCTAGGTGGTCTACGGATCTGGATGTAATTTTTATTTCTGGTGTTCGTTGTACTGCCATGATTGAAGATGAATAGATTGGAAGTTTTTCGCAAAAAAAAAAGAAATTAGTTGAAACATCCCAGTGCCCTGCCGCGGTTCAGTGATACGTGTCATGAGGTGGCCAAGCTCATCACCTTCAATGGATCACGTCTGCACACTTGTGACCTGGTGGACAAAACCGCCATCTTCGGTAAGGGCGGAAAGATGGACGAATGGGGTGCTGATAAAATAGAGGACGCGGACTGGGTTGGGGGGGGTGTAGGAGATATGCCCTAGAGGAAATAATAAATGATATTATTTATCTCCGAGTTCATAATTATGTTTATGTTCCATGCTATAACTGCTATGGTTCTCGAGTCTGCAATAACCACGAGGCTCGGAGGAAGACTCATATGCACGTGTGGAATAATAAACGGTAAAATGTATTCCTAGTCTAGCCTCTAAGACTAGCTCAAGTGTTGCATGATGGTTATGTTTTCCTGATCATGGGCATGTCTATGTCAGCAACCTTGAGGGCATAATGTTAAGAGAACATTTGTGTTGAATCGACCCGGCATGATGTTATGCTATGAGATTCATTCGTCACAAGTTTATTGGTACATAACACAGAGATGGTTAACGTTTGCATGATTCCTTAGACCATGAGAGTATCGAGTTTCTTCATGCTTGCTTCATGAACTTTGGGGTTTGTTAAACGTCATCCGTAAATGGGTGGCTATTACGGCGGCTTACGGGTTCATGGAAAAGTGTGTCAAGTAACTTGATAGCTCAAGATTGGGATTTGCTCCTCCGACGATGGAGAGATATCTCTGGGCCCTCTCGGTGTTACGGTATCCATCATCGTCTGGCCAGACACTTTGTGATTTGATCACGGGGATGCCGGAACACGATAACGAGAAAAGAGAACAATACCGGTAACGAGGTAACTAGCATAGTGGACAAGTTGTTGATCCACGGGAATGCCAACATGTCTCACCTCGGGTATTTGTAACATATCGCGAAGCAACAGGAATAGCACACGGCAACTGGAGGTTCACTCGAATATTTATTCGTGTGGGTATAGGGGTCAATATGGGTGTCCACGGCTCCGATGTTGATCATTGATCGGAAGGGGTTCCGGGTCATGTCTATACTTCACCGAACCTATAGGGTCACACGCTTAAGGGTCATCTATCTGCTGAATACTAGACAGGGAGTCTGAGAGAAAATCACCAAAAAGTTTCGGACACCGAAAAGTTTCGGACAGCGGAATCGTACCGCAGAGAGAGGTCATCGGATAAGTTTCGATGATACCGAAAAGTTGTTTCGGGATACACCATTAAGTCAAATTGGTTTCGGCACATGCCTGATAATTCTTGGAGGATGCCAGAATCATTCTGGAAGCTTTTTGGAATTTTCTGAGATAAAAACCGGAAATGTTCCGGAGCTGCCGGAGCCACTTCAGATGCGTTTCGCAGATGAAAATCACTAAAACCGGAATTGTTTCGGAACGCGTTGAAAATCATTTTAGTGGGTACTGGAAATGTTCTTAGCCCACATAAATATTTTCAGTTCGATCAGACGCTGAAAAATGTCGTCGTGAATAGTGAAAATCAGCTTTATGGTTACTTTATGGAAAGCCACCTTTTGGGGCTTTGCTCCAAAAGATCTTGGGGATGACATGGATGGATAGGAGCCATTTTTTGGGCCCCTCATGGGGGTGTGGCCGGCCACATGGGGTATCCCCCCTTGGGGACCCTCTTGTTCCTTGGTTTCACTCCTAGGTCCTTGTGGAAGGACTTCATTCATGTGCATTTTGGGTTTTTTGTGAAACTATCCTACCCCCTTGGGATTTCCTATAAATAGAGGTGGAGGGGCAGCCCTCCACACTCATCCCTTGCTCTCATACACATGCCATGCATTATCTGGCTTCTTCTCTCCCTCCCACGAAAAGAGTTTCGTAGAGCCGTAAGGCTGTCTGGGTTCCGGCAGGAACTAGTTCTGGACGGCGAAGCCCTGCCGAATAGATGACACCGTATGTGTGCAACTCTGTAGAGAGATCGTAGTTTCGGTCTTAGTTCGTGAGTGCCTCCCGAAGGGCTGTCCGTGTGACCGTCCGAGTTTCGAAGGTCCTCCCGAAGGGCTGTCCGAGTGACCGTTTGAGTTTCGAAGGTCCTCCCGAAGGGCTGTCCGCGACACCGTCCGGGGGGCTGTTCGACCGCCTCCTGGAGGGCTGTCTGAGGAGCAGATGAGGGTATACATCCTCACGTTGGGAGGTTGTAAATCCTAGCTGCGGGGATCTGCACCGCCGATCGTCATCGACTCTACTTCCCGCTGCGCTACGAGTCGGTAACGAAAAAGATCAAACCATGTATGCAGTCTCCATAGTGGTCCTGGGCTGGTGCGTAGGTCGGAAAAATTTTGTTTTCTGCTGCGTTCCCCTACAGTGGCATCAAGAGCCGTGCTATGCGTAGATGCAGGTTTCAATCTAGAATACATAGAGATGTATGGGTATTGCATAATATAATTAGGTAGTAGATGAGATCTATTGCTGAAAATTATTTATGCGGGTGACAGATGAAATCTGTTACCCGACGTTCTTGTTGCTTCCCTAGAATTTGCGTTTGCTCAATCTCGAGACAGCATGGTGGAATTTGACAAAGTTCTGGCAATCCGTGATCCTGATTGATCATGGAAGTGCTATCAGTTCTTTGGGTTCTGCCGTAGTCAAAAGAAAGATGAAATTCGCAGATGAAAGGGCATTGCAGATATGATCTGCACGGGGGTCATGCGTATGACGAAGTTTAGTATGGGGCTCGAGATTTAATTATCTCAGGTTTCATACACCCCGAGATGTTAATCTAGCAACTTGAATAATCATACTTGATGATAAAACGTTGGTAGCTGCGGTTTAAGTCAAAACCTTAGAAGCCACGTAAAATAAATTTTTGCATAAACCGATTAGAGGCGTCTAACTTGGTTTTGCAGGGTGTGCATGTGATGTGGTATAGCAGTGCTCATACTAATTCGATTATGTATGAGATGACTATATGATGTAATTTGATTAACATGACCTGCGTGTCATGATTCGGCATGATGGCTGGAGCCATATGATTGCATTTTAATGACCTGCGTGTCAACCTTGTTGTAATGCATTATTTTGTTAGCTATAGAGATAGCGATATTATCTGGTGCATCGACAAGGTGGTGGCAATCTTCGTGAAGGTGACCACCGACGCGAATGCCGAAGACGAAGAAATGAAATACTTCTCCGTCAGAAAGGGCTATCCATATCATGCTATTATGAATTGCCTGAGATGTTTATCCCTTATGATGCACCCTTCTTGATTGCGCGGTAGTCGCTTTTATTAGGGTGATCTCTCACTTAAAATATCAAGTAGTTAGTGTTCTCCCAAGTGTAGCACCGTCACGGCACCTATCTTTTCGGGGTGCGCCATGGATGCATGGGTACGAACGATTAGAGAAGTGTGAGGCGGGTGAGGTCAGACCTCGCAGCAAGATCACTTGGTTGTCTTGACGTTCATGGCAGGATCGTCCTGAGCTCGGAACACACGCATCGAAAGATGAGCAAGAGTCACATAGAGATGTGATCGGCAAGTTGGCCTACCGATTAAAATTCCCGTTATGAGATGATGATTCTATGGCGATGAATTGAAGTCTGGATCTTGTATCACTCAAAATTAATTGTGAGAGATATTGATTTGAGTGGGAGCGCACTGTTGAATTAACATGTTTAATTCTCAGTGCAATTAATTATGAACACTGTCTAAGTGTTTCTTGCATAATAGTTGTAGAATAATGGCTCGCATTTCCACCTTCCCTATTAAAATTGAATAGCTGTTAAATATCTGGTTAAAACTTTACGATTGGTAACGTAATATGAGGATTGTCCTCAAAAGTGCCGAGAAGGACTTTGTCCTATCGCATGCTTTCCGTATCCTCCCGCTAAAGCTATGGATCATGTGACTCTCGTACTTCGATCTAAAAGCTATAATTCCGTTTCAGTCAAGTGCAATATGTTTGCTTCCATGAAACCCAAACTTCGAAACTTGGGATAGTTATATGATATTCATGGAACTGAAAATTATTTTCAGATACAAACAAAGCAATGTTTGTTTGCAAGTATTAGTAAAAGTGTTTACTATGCATTTGACTGTTGGGAAAGGGATCCAGAAGAACGCCTGTCATATAATGAAAGGTGAATAAAACAACAACTTAAAGAGAAAGGAAGTGTCCAAAGGGTGTTAGTATGACTTACACACCTAGGAAGTCCGGGGCTAATACCACTCTTAAGTTGGGTGCTTCTTCTGAGAGTAGGAGAAATACTAAAAGTTAAACTGTTAGAAGTATAAAGGCAAAAGGAAAGAAGACTGGAATATCCAGCTCATGTATGAATGTCATACAAGTTTTTGATGTATAGAAGGCTGGTCAAAGATATAGTTCTTGCGAATTATGGTTAAACATGTTAATCACTAATTCTTGGGTATTGTGAGTTCATCACAAAATTGCCCGCTCGATTGCATTCTGTTGCAACTCGATGTAAGAACTACTATGGCCTGAAAGACTAGCTAGAAATGAGGTTAAGGTATACACAGGGAACATAGTAAATGTTACTATACCTTCCATCGGTGTATTGCCGTCTATATTTATTTTCATAATTCATTTAGAGTTTTACAAACTCTATCCCATTGCATAAGGTATCTTGCAAGAAGGTTGTTCATAAGAGAACTTTTATGTTCGATGTTATGAATAACACAAGGGCCATACTTTCATTATGAATGAGATGTATGTAATGAATATTGATAATAATACAATACCTCTGGGTTTACTTTCATAATTCATTTTAGAGTTTCATACACGCTAGCCCATTGCACAATGTTTGTTGCAAAAGAGTTGTTCATAAAAACAACAATTGTTGTTAAGTATTATGAATAACATGAAGGGCCATGCTTCCATCCAAGATGGCATGTATGTTATGAATATTGATGGAAATATGATACATCCATAACACTGACGCTAAATGTCGCAAGACTAAAAGAATACCACACAAGTGTGGCACTACATTTGGTCACATTGGAGAAACCCGCATGGAAAATTCCATTATGATGGATTTTGAAGTCTTTTTGATTTTGAATCATCTGACACTTGCAACTTTCCTCCGAAAAGTGAAGTGACTAAAATACCGTTCACAGGCCATAAGGAACGAACAACAAACTTATTAGTGATCATACATTTGATGTGTGTAGTCCGATAAGTGTTGTTAGTGGTGGATTTATTTATCTTCAGAAATGACTCAAGTAGATATATGGATATTTACTTGATGAGACGTAAGTCTGGATCTTTTGAAATCATTCAAAAGGTTTTCAAAAATGAAGTAGAAGTTATTGTAACAAGAAAATTATGTTTCTGCAATTTGATTGCACAAAGGAATATTTGAGTTACATGTTTAGCGAATGTCTGATGAGTTGTGAAAGGGGTTTCATAACTTGCACCTCCCGGAACACCACTGCAAGTGAAAAGTCCGTGGAGATGTAATCTAACCATTTATGACATGGTAAGGTCAAAGATGACATAAATAAATTTGCCATTATCCTTTTTAAAGTGATGCTTTAGAGACTGCGGCTTTTACACTGAAAAGAGCTACATCGGGTCTGTTGAAATGAAGCCATGGTATGGTACGCCCAACCATGTTATATCTTTTCTTAACATTTGGAATATGGGGCTTGTGTAAAAGGTTACAAACCTATTCCAAATCAGACAAGTGCTACTTTGTAGGTTATACCAAAATGTTGGGTATTCCTCCCTCACTATACCGAGGCAAATAGTTTTGCCGCGAAACGGTGTGCTTTTAAAGAGAATGGTTCTTTCAAAAAGGTGAGTGGGAGAATAGTGCAACTCGACGAGATAAACAGTATCTAAGTCATCAGATCAAAGGAAAGAGACCTTGGAAGTAATTCCAGAGTTTCCTACTGCGACTGATACGGAAGTCTCTACAATAAAATGTATGAACTTCGGTCGAACTTGCAGCTGGACCACGTAGGCAAGGCTCGTGCAAACCTCTCAGGTGCGCAAACGAGATATTGTTGTTAGACAACATTATACCTACGATACACAAGGAAGCGTTGATGGGCCCTGACTCCGGAATTGGCTAAAATGCCAATACAACCCAAGTTAGTTTCCATATAAGTGATTCAAGATTAAAACCTTGATACACCTTTCGGAAGACTTAGAGTCTAACGAATATTTATGGAACTTAAAACTGATATGGATAAAAATGTTTTATCCATAAAGGTCGACTTGTTGAAATAACAAGTTCAAGAATTGACTACGATGAGGTTGTTTTCATCGTAGCGATGCTTAAAATCGGTTCGGGTTGAACTAGCAATTAATACATATTTCAATCATGAGATATGAAACATGGATGATAAAAGGATTTCCATCTGATGGAAATGAAAGCTAGGACTTGTATATGATACAGTCCAAAGTAATTTGTCGATCCAGAGGATGCTAGTAGGTATGCAAACTTCAGAGTTCCAGCAATGGACAGAAGAGAGCAAAATGGAGTTGGAATCTTCGTGTTTTGATGAAATGGTCAAAGGGGTTTTGACTTCATCAAAGGGTAACGAAGATGCTTGTAATTCAAGAAAGTAAGTGGGAGCGTAATAATATTTCTAAAAACCTTATGTGCTTGGCACATTGGTAATTGGAAATAAATTTCTTGACACGAATTAGGACTTCATTTGAAAATAGTTTTTCGATGAAGTGCTTAGGCTAAATAGCCTCAATATTAGGCATGATGATCTATGGAGATAGATTTACCTAATGGGGCTAAGCAATGAATACATATTGACAAGATGCTAAAACCTTTTAGCATTTAAAACGCCAAGGAGTGATTCTTGCCAAAGTCACATGGAAGGAGTTTTTGCAAGACTCGGTGTCCCAAAACACTGATGAGTAAAATACATGATGCAGATTCCACACACTTTTGTGTTTGGATTAATCATGTATTCCATGGTATGTAAAACAACCAGATATGTCCGATACTCCCAAGGTGTTGCGAGTATGGATACTAAAGTGATCAAAGTACTGATCGTGGGACAACAGTGAAAGATGTCATTGAGTACTAGAGTAAGTACTGATGATATGTTTTCTTGCAAGCGGAGATCATGAAGAGTTCGTTGTAAAATGTTACATCGATAGTCTTCATCTTTTCACCGTGCGATTTTCGATTTAAGTTAAGGGTTTTGTGTAACACACAATGTGGTGGCACAGTTAGTTGGAATTTGTTCAAACTAGTTACTGTGGTGAATTCTATAACAAGGGCTAAGTATGTTGACGCTTTAGAAGCGACAAAGAAGATGTTGAATCATATAGTTCATTCATGCACTTAGTATAGTTCCAAGATGGCTTTTGACAATGGGACACTACTGCAGGTAGTTGCTCCATAACTCAGTCTGAGGAATCCAGGTTCGACCTGTGATTCACATACATACAAAGCCAAGTCCACACAAAATATGAATTTTGTGAAAACGTGAAAACGCGAGGACATGCAAAGATACACACGGAACTGAAGTCGTCAGATCCGTTGGACATCAGGCTATACCACAAGCGAAGCATATTTACACCGGTGTGCCACAGGTGTAAAGTGCATTAGCATTAACTAGATTATTGACTCTAGTGCAAGTGGGAGTCTGTAGGAGATATGCCCTAGAGGAAATAATAAATGATATTATTTATCTCCGAGTTCATAATTATGTTTATGTTCCATGCTATAACTGCTATGGTTCTCGAGTCTGCAATAACCACGAGGCTCGGAGGAAGACTCATATGCACGTGTGGAATAATAAACGGTAAAATGTATTCCTAGTCTAGCCTCTAAGACTAGCTCAAGTGTTGCATGATGGTTATGTTTTCCTGATCATGGGCATGTCTATGTCAGCAACCTTGAGGGCATAATGTTAAGAGAACATTTGTGTTGAATCGACCCGGCATGATGTTATGCTATGAGATTCATTCGTCACAAGTTTATTGGTACATAACACAGAGATGGTTAACGTTTGCATGATTCCTTAGACCATGAGAGTATCGAGTTTCTTCATGCTTGCTTCATGAACCTTGGGGTTTGTTAAACGTCATCCGTAAATGGGTGGCTATTACGGCGGCTTACGGGTTCATGGAAAAGTGTGTCAAGTAACTTGATAGCTCAAGATTGGGACTTGCTCCTCCGACGATGGAGAGATATCTCTGGGCCCTCTCGGTGTTACGGTATCCATCATCGTCTGGCCAGACACTTTGTGATTTGATCACGGGGATGCCGGAACACGATAACGAGAAAAGAGAACAATACCGGTAACGAGGTAACTAGCATAGTGGACAAGTTGTTGATCCACGGGAATGCCAACATGTCTCACCTCGGGTATTGGTAAGATATCGCGAAGCAACAGGAATAGCACACGGCAACTGGAGGTTCACTCGAATATTTATTCGTGTGGGTATAGGGGTCAATATGGGTGTCCACGGCTCCGATGTTGATCATTGATCGGAAGGGGTTCCGGGTCATGTCTATACTTCACCGAACCTATAGGGTCACACGCTTAAG
The DNA here is from genome assembly GCF_018294505.1 of Triticum aestivum. Classification (NCBI taxonomy): domain Eukaryota; kingdom Viridiplantae; phylum Streptophyta; class Magnoliopsida; order Poales; family Poaceae; genus Triticum; species Triticum aestivum. The sequence goes on along the minus strand of NC_057802.1, from coordinate 5,008,523 downwards.
GGTCATCTATCTGCTGAATACTAGACAGGGAGTCTGAGAGAAAATCACCAAAAAAGTTTCGGACACCGAAAAGTTTCGGACAGCGGAATCGTACCGCAGAGAGAGGTCATCGGATAAGTTTCGATGATACCGAAAAGTTGTTTCGGGATACACCATTAAGTCAAATTGGTTTCGGCACATGCCTGATAATTCTTGGAGGATGCCAGAATCATTCTGGAAGCTTTTTGGAATTTTCTGAGATAAAAACCGGAAATGTTCCGGAGCTGCCGGAGCCACTTCAGATGCGTTTCGCAGATGAAAATCACTAAAACCGGAATTGTTTCGGAACGTGTTGAAAATCATTTTAGTGGGTACTGGAAATGTTCTTAGCCCACATAAATATTTTCCGTTCGATCAGACGCTGAAAAATGTCGTCGTGAATAGTGAAAATCAGCTTTATGGTTACTTTATGGAAAGCCACCTTTTGGGGCTTTGCTCCAAAAGATCTTGGGGATGACATGGATGGATAGGAGCCATTTTTTGGGCCCCTCATGGGGGTGTGGCCGGCCACATGGGGTATCCCCCCTTGGGGACCCTCTTGTTCCTTGGTTTCACTCCTAGGTCCTTGTGGAAGGACTTCATTCATGTGCATTTTGGGTTTTTTGTGAAACTATCCTACCCCCTTGGGATTTCCTATAAATAGAGGTGGAGGGGCAGCCCTCCACACTCATCCCTTGCTCTCATACACATGCCATGCATTATCTGGCTTCTTCTCTCCCTCCCACGAAAAGAGTTTCGTAGAGCCGTAAGGCTGTCTGGGTTCCGGCAGGAACTAGTTCTGGACGGCGAAGCCCTGCCGAATAGATGACACCGTATGTGTGCAACTCTGTAGAGAGATCGTAGTTTCGGTCTTAGTTCGTGAGTGCCTCCCGAAGGGCTGTCCGTGTGACCGTCCGAGTTTCGAAGGTCCTCCCGAAGGGCTGTCCGAGTGACCGTTTGAGTTTCGAAGGTCCTCCCGAAGGGCTGTCCGCGACACCGTCCGGGGGGCTGTTCGACCGCCTCCTGGAGGGCTGTCTGAGGAGCAGATGAGGGTATACATCCTCACGGTTGGGAGGTTGTAAATCCTAGCTGCGGGGATCTGCACCGCCGATCGTCATCGACTCTACTTCCCGCTGCGCTACGAGTCGGTAACGAAAAAGATCAAACCATGTATGCAGTCTTCATAGTGGTCCTGGGCTGGTGCGTAGGTCGGAAAAATTTTGTTTTCTGCTGCGTTCCCCTACAGGGAGGGGAGGGGTCATTGAGGCATGCTTATTAGATAGTGGCGTATAATTTATTTTTTCTCGTTGCAACGCATGGGCATATTGACTAGTCTGATGTAAAGGAGAGAAGTTTTCCTAAGAAAAGGAAAAGAACGAGTGAACAACGATGTACAAAATTACTCAACAATTGGATTTTCAGTTTCCTGTCAGACTATACACCGGCATCTTACCCTCTCCATTCTTCTTTTTTTAATGAGGGAGATGAAAATTTGCTTCCAAATAATCAACCAATAGTACCCAACCAGTAATAAAATGCGTGTGCAAGAGAGAGAAAAATATTGGAACGAGTACCTTCTTCTTCTGTTGTCTCGAAACCTTATCTATGTGCATGCATGTCTACGTATTTTTTTCCCGCATAAATAGAACACACCAGTTGAATATAATCTCAATTGTACTAGTGGGTCATGTACAAATTCCTCACTAGTTGTTTTTTCTTTTATTTTGCTATTTTTTATAAAGGATGTATTTTATTAACTCAATATGAAGTATCAAGTGGATACAAAACACAATAAGTACACAGCTAGCACCAACGCACACACGCAAAACACGCTGGCAAAAAGCAAAGTCATACAAGACCAAAGCTATGCCTAAGCGAGGAAAAAAAACAAGTGACCAAAACAGCGATTGACAAAGCATATTAATTCTAGGGAACTTTCTTCATGTCGCTTAATTACCTCATTCACTTCTTCATTAAGGGAAAGTTGAACAACTGTGTATGTTCACCTACAGCATAGAACATTTTTCTGTAAATAACTGTTGAACAATGCAACATCCGTGGCAAATACATCTTGTCCAGCCACGAACAGGTTTTCGACTCACTCGGTCCGTCCACCCTGAGCCGCTACCCTGGAGTGGAGGGAGCAAGTGACTGTTAGAGCATCTACAACGCGGCTCCTCAAACTCCCCTCAAACCGACGGGCGAACGGTACGGTCAGAAAAAAGACCCAGATGGCGCCTCAAAACGGCCTTAAACGCCCGAGTTGGCCGGCACCTCACATACTAGCCCAAATGTAGGGCAGATATGGGGAGGCCCGGGCGCAATCGGCGTGTTCTCAATGTCGGACCCGGCCCACGCTAGCCCATCCAGCCCCACATATATCCGTACCCATTCGCTCCCAGACCAAATCCTAGCTTAGCCACTCAACTCCACTGTGTCCCCCAAGCTCTCGTCCAGCGAGTTCCGGCCTTCCTCAACATGGTGGGCAGCGGATTTGACTCCGACCAGTCCAGATCCGTCGACTCGGGTGTCGTCCCGTGCAGGGTTGGAGGACGCAAAGGCCGTCTGCATTACCCTCCTCCACTACCGGCAGGACTGCACCCGACCGACGGCGAGATTTGTCGGTGTGAATCCATTGCATTGGCGAAACGGACGATGAGATCCTCCGGGGCTGGATCATCGCGGTCACTTTAGCTTCCCCGTCTTCGCCGGGGGTGGGGGGAGGGGGCAGAGTATGAGAGCTATCTGGATCGGTGGGGCGAGGTGGGAAGGAGTAAGTCAGGGTGGCCTAGGTCCGCCTTGCGTGCCCTCGCCCGGCAGCAGAATCGGAAGGTTCATGCCATGCCCGGACCCCCCCCCCCCCCCCCCCCAAGAGGAGAAGGAAGACAACGACGGGTCGGACAACTATGGCGGTGAGCAGATCCGGCTTGATCCATATTACGTTTTTTACCGCTACTTCCTCGAGAAGGACGACAAGGGTGTCGATAAGGGCAAGGGCAGTTGTGGATGATCTTCTTCATAGCTAGTATGTAGGTAGAACATGCCAAATTTTGGTAGTCCGATGGCATGTTCTGAAGTAGTAGCCGGACGATGTGTGTTGCATTGTTTACGTACATTGCATGACTTCGTATGGATTTGAGGTATATGCTAATTGAGATGTCCGACTGTGAGAAGGAAAATTTCAAGGTGTGACCGGTTAGTGTCCGCAGACGCGTCGAGCGCATCTGCAGGCTTTTAAGAGGCTGGATTTGCCAAGTCTGGCTGTAAATGCTCTTACTACCTCATGACTCCGTTTTTTGAATGATTGACCTATATTTTTCTTCTTCCACCATTCTCTGCTCTTTATGGTTTGTACTACTAGTATCAAACAATATAAAAATCACACATGGCTTTGTATGAACGACTCACTATCTCATGACGGGTTGTACTAGTATCAAACAATATAAAAGACACAGTTTGTACTACCTCATGACGGGTTGTACTAGACAAAGCAGTAGTGGTAGTTTTTATATAGGAGGGGTTTAGGCAATTAGTTCAACTAAAATAAGGAATTAGATCGGCATTAGTCATTGACAGAATTGCTAACTGAGTAATACTCAATATCTCAAATGAATGATATTTTCTTAGCTGCCAATTTTTTCGTCCTTGTTATTTGTCATTGTCATATAAGGCACTAAATTCCATGTTACTGTGACTAGGATAGGCTTGGACCACTAAAGGATGACATTGTAGTACACGACTCTTCCGTTAATCAAGTGGTCCGGAGTGAAGAACATCACATCACATAGATGGGCCAGTAGCCGGTATGTAATCAGTTAATCACCCATCTTTAATTGGCAGCAAATATCTAAGTCTCCCAGCCAGCAACATCACAGTCATGTAGAGGCACTAGTTGGCATTCAATGGCTCTCCTTTGGAGTTTTATTTTTAACTTTGACAGTCACTCCCTTATCTGGCCATTCATTTGCACGTCTGTGCTTCTGTGAACCAGTCTGCCAGGGCGATGCCTGCTGCTCTCAGGGCCTTAACTGTCTTGTATGTGCTTGCAGTTCTTGCTGGAAATCAGGTGGAAGGGCGGCACCATCAGCCTGATTGTCCTTCTTTCTCGTGCGGTCTTCTTGGAAACATATCGTCTCCATTTCGTCGGGCAAGTGATCCACCTGGGTGCGGCTATCGATCTTACGAGCTGGTTTGCAGTGATACCAAGGCTACGATATGCATCAGCGGTGCAACTTACTATGTGTCTGGTATCAACTACAGCAATTTTTCCTTCTGGGTTGTTGATGCCGACTTGGATTTACACAACAGCTGCCCTCTACCTCGGTGGAATCCTCCATACCCACACGACAACATGGAAGTCGAATTGGACCCCCTTGTAGATACTCGGGCTTGCTTTGTAAAATGCTCTCAGGAAGTAAAGGGCACTGGTACGTACATGCCTGTTGCTTGCCTAAGCACCAACGATTCTTTGTTACGTACATGTCTGTAAATCTGGGTTGTTCCCTTGTTGGACTACTAGACCTTGAAAGCATGCGTTGCTGCGCCCATCCATTCTATAAAAAATATGATAGAAAGTTTACACAATAATAATTACAATATGATATATTTGTATTTTTCAAGTTATTGTTCACAGATACAAATATTTTGGGCATACTCACTCACAAATTTTGATATGATCATAAAAGGAGAAATCAGACGGCTGATGTCCACAATTGTAACATAACAACTGTTGCCAAATTATGAATACCATATTAGAACAAGGTTAGAAATCATTTTGGTTATCAAATCAAAATCAACAAACCCCATGTCTACGTTTACGTCAACGGGAAGTTACAAACACTGGAAACAGAGGAAATAGAGTTGATCAACTGAGAAAAACAGAGGAGCATTCACACCTCATGGGAGTGCAATGGGAACCGCCATGGATTTCATGGAAATGATCTTTATGTTGTTATCATGTTCAGTCCTGTGCGATGGCGGAAAGAGTCGTACCTCTACTCGAGGGGACGTCGTACTTATTTATAGGCAGGGGCGCACCTCCCTAATAGCGCATACAGTTGAGATACGATTACATCTTGGAGAGGAAGCTAGATAGAGATAAGATTACAATGAGAAGATAAACTCTAGCTAACAACCTACCAACTACGTAAGATATGGTGCGGCAGCCTCCTTGTCACGTACATATCAATATGTTGTTTGACACCCTCCCTTAATCACAATTTCATCAAGTTGAGATTATATTTGAATTTCTCAAAGCTTCGTATGGGCAAGGCTTTTGTAAACCCATCTGCAATATAATCTGGTCCTTGGAATGTATGAACCGAATGTCTAGGAGTTTATTAGCAACTCTCTCTCTGACAAAATGAAAGTCTATCTCAATATGTTGTGTTCTTGCATGAAAGACTGGATTTGCTGAGAGATAAGTTGCACCCAAATTATCACACCACAGACATGGAGCTTGAGTAGTTTTCACACCAAGCTCCTTAAGAATGGATTGAACCCATATAATTTCTGCCGTAGCATTGGCCAATGCCTTGTACTCTGCCTCAGTACTGGACCTGGAAACAGTAGCTTGCTTTCTGGCACACCAAGAAATCATATTAGGTCCAAGAAATACTGCAAAGCCACCAGTAGAGCGTCTATCATCCAAACATCTTGCCTAATCTGAGTCAGAGAAGGCACTAACAAGAGTGGAAGATGACTTGCTAAAATTAAGACCAATGCTCATAGTATCTTTCACATATCTGACTATACGTTTTGCGGCAGTCAAATGAACTGTGGTTGGCGCATGAAGGAATTGACACACTTTGTTGACAGCAAAAGAAATATCAGGTCGTGTGAGTGTCAAATATTAAAGTGCACCCATAAGACTTCTGTACCTTGTACTGTCTTCTGAACTCAAAGGTGTTCCTTCTGTGAGAGACAATTTTTCCGTACTAGACAAAGCAGTAGTGGTAGGTTTGCAACCTTGCAGCCCAACTTTTCTTACCAAATCATTTGCATATTTTTCCTGGGAGAGATGAAGTCCATCCTTGTGCTTCTTTACTTCAATCCCTAGGAAATAGTGCAAATCTCCAAGGTCCTTTAGGGAAAACTCAGTGCTTAAGTCCTTCAACAGTCCTGTTATTTCCTCATCAGATGAACTTGTGACAATGATATCATCAACATATATAAGAACAAATATTGATGTGTTGGACTTATTGTAAATAAACAGTGAGGTGTCATACTTTGAAGGACAAAGCCAAGCATCTACATCTTTTTAGTGAGACAAGAATACCATGCCCTAGGAGCCTGTTTCAATCCATACAATGCTTTATCAAGCTTGCATACATGAGAGGGTGCATGTTTGTTTTCAAACCCAGGAGGTTGTTTCATGTAGACCTCCTCTTCCAGAACACCATGAAGAAACGCGTTATGTGCGTCTAATTGTCGAAGACTCCATCCCCTGGAAACAGCAATAGACAAAACAAGACGGATGGTGGCAGCTTTTACAACTGGACTAAAGGTGTCCTCGTAGTCTATGCCATACCATTGTTTAAAGCCTTTAGCAACTAGCCTTGCCTTATAACGATCAACTGTTCCATCAGACTTCCTTTTGATCCTAAAGACCCACTTGCAGTCAATAAGATTTTTACCTTGTCTTGGAGGAACCAAATGACATGTTTTGTTTTTCTGTAGTGCCACATATTCCTCATGCATTGCCTTTCTCCACTTCTCATCACCAAGGGCCTCCTCAAGCGGCAACCTGGCACGTGGCAGTTGCAGATTCGCGCGGGCTGGTGGAGCCACCGCTGCCAACCACAACTGGTCGCGTGGCCGACGCGGAGACGGGAGCTACTGGCGCGCCTGACGCAGCACCGGGCGCTGTCGCTGCTGACGCGCCGGATCCCGAGGCAGATCCTCCTACCGCTGCTGGTGCACCGGATCCCGAGGCTGATCCACCTGCCGCTGCTGACATGCCGGATCCCGAGGAGGATTTGCTCCCTCCACCGTGACACATATGATATGGGCAGACTGTTGCACCGTTTTCTTCATTGTTTTCACAGTTTTCTTCGCTGTTTTCACCGCTATGATCTCCTGTGTCATCACAAGGCTCATGCATGTGGTTAGGAGGATTAGTCAACAAATGATCATCACAGTTATCATGTCCCCCTTGATCATGACCGGAGAGGTGAGGTGGAAGAAGAAGGATCTCTTTGCGAAGTAAGGCGCCGGCATTAGGGTGTAGATCAGCGAAAGGGAATTTTATCTCATAAAAAACGACATCTCTGGAGATGTAGACACGACCAGTAGAGATGTCAAGGAATTTTAAACCTTTATGCTGAGCGCTATACCCAAGAAACACACACTGTTTGGAGCGAAACATAAGCTTGCGGTTGTTATAGGGCGGAGATTCGGCCAGCAAGCGAATCCAAAAACACGAAGAGATTTATAATTTGGTTTTGTGTGGAGAAGCCTTTCTATGGGAGTTTCATTATTGATGACCCGACTAGGAAGCATGTTTATGATGTGTACCGCAGTGAGGAATGCTTCGTCCCAAAATTTTAAGGGCATAGAAGCTCCGGCCAAGAGAGCAAGGCCAACCTTAATGATGTGTCTATGCTTATGTTCCGCAGACCCATTTTGTTGGTGAGCGTGAGGGCATGACACATGATGGGAAATCCTAACCTCTTTTTTAGAAGGTAGAGCCAAGAAAACTTGCTATAGTCATCAATGAAGCTTACGTAGTATGTGTGTCTACCAACGGAGCTTGGGGCAGGGCCCCACACATCAGAAAAATTAATTGCAACGGTTGAGAAGAAAGTGGAAACAGGGTAAGGAAGTTGATGACTTTTTGCTCTCTGACAAGAATCACAAATGGTTTCAATATTGCGCTCACCAACAAACGGGAGCTTATTTTTTTTAAGTAAACGATCAACTAAGGAAAATGAAGCACGCCCTAAACGGTCGTGCCAACGTGTGGCTGAAAGCTTGATAGCACCACAAGCTTGTTTATTGTATCTTCGAAGCTCCGGAATCAACGTGTAAAGGCCTCGAACACATCTACCTCGATAGGGAGTTTTCCTCGTGACCCGATCCTTGATCAAAAAGAAGAAGGGATGGAATTCAATATAAACATGATTATCAAGGGTGACTCGATGGACTGGTAGAAGATTTTTGTCAGTGCTAGGGACATGCAAAATTTTCCTAAGATGAAATTTTTGACGTGGGGTACGAAAAACTGAATGACCAATGTGACGTATCCTCATACCTGCACCACTTGCGGTGTGGATCTGGTCCTTGCCATGATATTTCTCCTTGAGTGTCACCTTCTCTAGTTCGCCGGTGAGATGGTTCGTTGCGCCGCTATCAAGATATCAATTGGTATCGACGCCGTATGAGCCGTCAGCAGCAGCAGCAGCAGCAACCTTTTCTTCATCTTCAGAAGAGGCCTCATCCTCATCGAACTGGTACCAGCAGTCCCTCGCCGTGTGACCCGGCTTGCCGCAGATCTGGCAACGCACCGCGTCCGGGCGCGATCTGGAAGACCCGCCGTGGCGGCCCCTGGTGTTGGCGGAGTTGGGTCGTCCGTTGCGGGAGTTGGACCCGCCGTTGCTGCTGCTACTCCCCTGCTTGCCCTTGTAGCGAGGAGGGCCACGATGATGTGAGTAGCCGTCGCGCCCGCACGTCACGGCGTTAGCCGACGACTTGAAGCCGCCCGATCCCTGGTACTGCACCACCCTCTGATCAAAGTTGCTAAGCATTGAAAAAGCTCATCGATGGATACCGGGGTGATGCGGGCATCGAGGGCGGAGACGAGTGGCTGGTAGTCCATGTCGAGGCCTTGCAGGATGTAGGAGATAAGTTCATCATCCTGGAGAGGCTTCCTGGCGGCGGCCAGCTCATCGGCGAAGCCGCGCATCTCGGCGAAGTAGGTGGCGACGGTCTTGTTGCCCTTCTGGGCATTCACCAGAGAGGTTCTGATGTTGTTGACGCGACTAAGCGACTGCGAGGAGAACATCACCAACAGCGCCGTCCAGAGCTCGCGCGCCGTGGTGATCGCGGTCACCTGCACGAGCACCTCCTTGGTGAGGTTGTTCAGCAGGTACCCGAGCACCTGCTGGTCCTCTCACACCCAGATGGAGTAGAGAGGGTTCAGCTCAGTTGATTCCTTCCCATCTTTGTCCTTGGTGGGGAGGATCCTGGCCGGCTCCAGTGTAGTGTCGTCGACGTAGCTGAAGACACCCGCGCCCCTCAGCTACGGCGTGATCTGCGTGCGCCAGAGGACGTAGTTGGTGCGGGAGAGCCTCTCCGTGACTTGGCCGTTGGGACCAGCCTGGGAGGTACCGGAGGAGGACGACATGGTTGCACTGGATGGAGTTTTAGGGTTTAGACATTGTGGAAGAGAAGGGCTCTGATTACCATGTGCTATGGCGGAAAGCGTCGTACCTCTACTCGAGGGGACGCCGTACGTGTTTATAGGCAGGGGCACACCTCCCTCATAGCGCATACAGTTGAGATATGATTACATCTTGGAGAGAAAGCTAGATAGAGATAAGATTACAATGAGAAGATAAACTCTACCTAACAACCTACCAACTACCTAAGATATGGTGCGGCAGCCTCCTTGTCACGTACATATCAATATGTTGTTTGACAAGTCCCACAACTAAAATTACCCCCCTCGGCATGCTACAACAATTTAGCAGTTGTGTTAATGTCGGTCTGTTGACCTAGCATAGAACAAATAATGACAAATGGTAAAACCTGGAATAAATTATAATAGCTGAGAAGTATGTCACTTAATACACCCTCTGTTCTTAAATGTAAAATGTTTTGATAGTTCAATTTAAAATGTCAAGACATCTTATATTTAAAAACAGAGGTAGTAGGTACTATTATTTTTTTATTAGAACTATTATCACTTGCAGACTTAAACTTTACGATGTAAGCCAAAGCAATATTTCACAGAAAGTACATGTTTATTACTTACTTCCTGGATTATTGCCACAAAAATACAACAACCGAGGTTATTTGTAGGTTTGATTAACAAGTGATGAATGGGTAACTGGGGAAATCCAGAATTGGTATTCGGCCTAAAATTATGCCGTTGTGATACATACCATGACACATGTATCTATACCTGAATGATAATTCTCAACCTTAGAAGTAATAATAATAATGTACTTGCGATCCGAATATGCTTAAGAGAGCTAACATTATCTAGATTGTCATAGCACACCGTAATGGTACCAACAGATGAATGCGGTCTCATCACATGTTTTCAACTAATCATGAACATGCTACAACACCAAATCACGAATAATAGGGACATGGCAATACAGATGAGGGGAAGCGAGGCGAGACATAACCTAGGTGTTCTCATCTCCTTTTCTAAAAAAAGGTGTTCTCATCTAAATCCAGATCAATCGTCTGCTGCAGATCAACGAAGCCTTATTGGGCCGCTAGGCTAACTAAGAATAGCACCCACAAAAAAAACTAAGAACAGGCCATCGAGATCACACGTCACCAAAACAAGGCCCAGTGAACCATATGACAACTAAATTGGTTTTCGGAGCAGCAACCCATTTATGTGTGGCCGGGCGGGACTCGCGAAACAACGCGTGAAAATGGTCACAAGGTCGGCTCGGTGGGACGACCGGCAGATCTGAGACGTCCACAGTGTGATCGTATGGCTGAGAGTGCCAAATTGCTGTGGATGGCTGTAGGTGGCTCCGTTATACAGTTTCTTAATAGATCCTACCCTATAACGACGGTAACACTACACAACTAAAACTAACTCCACATGAAGGGTAGTCGATAAGCCTTCTTCTTAATTGAACAGCACAGCGTGATTTTGGCAACACCGTATGTGTTTGAGATGCGTTATGAGATCACACGTCACCAAAACAAGGCCCAGTGAACCATATGACAACTAAATTGGTTTTCGGAGCAGCAACCCATTTATGTGTGGCCGGGCGGGACTCGCGAAACAACGCGTGAAAATGGTCACAAGGTCGGCTCGGTGGGACGACCGGCAGATCTGAGACGTCCACAGTGTGATCGTATGGCTGAGAGTGCCAAATTGTTGTGGATGGCTGTAGGTGGCTCCGTTATACGGTTTCTTAATAGATCCTACCCTATAACGACGGTAACACTACACAACTAAAACTAACTCCACATGAAGGGTAGTCGATAAGCCTTCTTCTTAATTGAACAGCACAGCGTGATTTTGGCAACACCGTATGTGTTTGAGATGCGTTATGGGCCCAGTATGTAACTGGGCACCGTATGTGTTTGAGATGCGTTATGGGCCCAGTATGTAACTGGGCACCGTATGTGTTTGAGATGCGTTATGGCCCCAGTATGTAACTGGGCACACATATGTGATACTGTACTCAGTTTTTAACATGAGGTTGTTGGCGGCGTCGATTCACAAGATTATACCAACTACGACTAGCTACATCACAAGAGCACGTGGTAACTGAATTCTCGATCCTTCCCAAGCCCAATGGAATACTGAATACATGTATGCCCCCAGTTGGTACTTGGTAGCCAACCTGACACACAATGCTCCCCGTTGTATTTTCTCTGCCTATACTGCATCAAAGTGCTAGTGCATGATAGCTCATTTATATGCCATTTTGGATTAGGATGGACGTATTTACCTGCGCCTTAAATACGAAGATCCGCATTGGTGGCCGTCATCATAGTTGATATGTTGAGTAAAGTGATTTTGTCCTTGTGCAGGCCACACTTGAAAATAGTCAATAGTGCTACCACCATTTTCTATTTTGGATCACCGTTTTGTGTGCAGGCCACACTTGAAAATAGTTTTCTATGAAATCTACCAAATTTATGGTGCACTCTACCATGATAAATTTTCTAGCCCCATGGAAACATAAGTTCGGCAAATGTCTTCTTTCCTCAAGAAAATGTTAACTAGAAACTGGAGACTTCTCAAGCTGTCCATCACATATCTTCTCGGTGATCCGATATCCTAATCTAATCGGTTAATTGTCAGCAGATATTGAATTCGTATGAACTTCAAAGTATAGGCTTATATTCTAAAATTGAAGTATAATATAGGAAAATTACGAGCATGTCTTATTCTACAACTTCTTCATATACTTGCAAAGCAGGGTTGCCCATCATTAGGCCTTCACACACACCATTGGCATAGGCTCCAATATGAGATGCACATTTTATTACATATATGGACATCATATCAAGACACCCGGCCATTTTTTGGTTTTAAAAAATATATTTTTACTTATTCATAGAAATATATTTTTTGCAAAAATGTATTTTCTTTGTTATTAAATTTCCTAAAACATAGAGTACAATAACAAAAAGACAAGTTAATGAATAGGAGCTCTCTGTGTTCTCTCCGCCGTTTCACAACCGACCGTACAACTTCTGCGATGAGCGGCGATGTTTTTTTTTTTGAGAATCACGAGCGGCGATGCAATGCAAAAGGGGAGCAACTAGTTAACGAGCGCTCCTTCGGGAGCCTCGCAGCGATCAGCGCCACTTGGCGCGCTCTCAGCCATTCGTCACGTGTCGCGCTCGGGACGCTCCCTCCAGATTTTGTTTTTTATTTATTTTTCCACACGCGTTTTCGGCTTTTTAAACGGTTTTTTTCCTGGGTTTTTTCGACGTTTTGGTTTTTCCCCGGTCTTCCTTAGCGTTTCGACCCAAAAAAAATTGAAAAAAAAAAAATTTTGCGCGGAAAAACGCATTTACTTTTTTTTTCTTTCGTGAAAAGTCACTTTTTTTCGCGAGAAGCACGGTTGTGCTTTAGCGAGAGTCACGGCCGTGCCTCTCGGAAACGAAAAAAAACGCGTTTTCTGTTTTTTTTTCTTTCGCGAGAGTCACGGTTTTGCTTTCGCGAGAGGCACGGTTGTGCTTTCGTGAGAGTCACGGCCGTGCCTCTCGGAAAGGAAAAAAAACGCGTTTTCTGTTTTTTTTTTCTTTCGCGAGAGTCACGGTTTTGCTTTCGCGAGAGGCACGGTTGTGCTTTTGCGAGAGTCACGGCCGTGCCTCTCGGAAAGGGAAAAATACGCGTTTTCTGTTTTTTTTTCTTTCGCGAGAGTCACGGTTTTGCTTTTGCCAGAGGCACGGTTGTGCTTTCGCGAGGGTCACGGGCGTGCCTCTTTCGGAAAGGGAAAAAAACGCGTTTTCTGTTTTTTTCTTTCCACGAGAGTCACGGTTTTGCTTCCACGAGAGGCACGGTTGTGATTTCGTGAGAGGCACGGACGTGCCTCTTTCGGAAAGGGAAAAAACCGTGCTCCCGGTTTGGTTTCTTCGTTTGGTTTTTTCTTGAAATTTTTTTTCATCAAAACCTATCAACATGGGATCTAGTTTTGAAGATCTCGACGCGAGGAATCCAATGGTGAAAACGGTTTGAGATTTGGACACACGGTTTAAGAGATAAAACGTTTTGGATAAACAAATCTACGAAACAAGGGAAAACTCCCAGGATGCGACAAGTGGCGCGCTGCATGTGCGCCACTTGTCGTGACCTGGGAAGATGGAGTGTTCTTTGCAACGAGTACTTCTTAATTAGTGATTTCGATGCAAGAGCACGACCTGGGTGCCGCTCGGCCCGGGGAGTTTGAACGCTGACCCAGCCCAGCAATCCAGACTCCGGCCCATCTGAAAATCTGATTTCTTGCAGGGGAGCCCGAGCCATAAGCCCAACTCTGGCTTATCCACAATTTTTGCAACGGGGCCCGTTTATACCCCTGGTGGCTGCGTACCCCGCCTCCTCCCTCAAAAAAAAAAAAAAAAAAGTACCCCGCCTCCCTCGCGTCTCAGCTAAGCGCCCCCAATCATCTGCTCTGGTGAGGGACTCCGGTGGAAGCTCTCTGCTATGCCATGGTGAGTAATCCCCTTCGGTTTTGGTAGTAACTGGTCCAGTGGCATGCTTAGTTACAGGATACTCTTTTTTTTTCTAGAGTAAGCAGGGGATCTGCGCATCTCCGTGTTAGAAAGAGCTTACAGTATCTCTGCATTGTGATCCCGACAAGGAAATGGCTACTACTCTACTCGTACTACACTACAAAATGGAGTATGTATGAGGGAAAGGGGGAAATACTGAAGCGTTGAACCACAGAATAAAGCTCCATTTGAATGTTGAACTGTCAAAATGCAAAAAATACAGCTCCATTTGATTCCGGTATGCTGCAAATAGCTACTAGTACTATTCCGACATTCATGCATCAGTTGGCAGGTGCTAGTAGAGGGGGGAGGTCGAAACATACTCCATTCTAGTGCTATGGATATGGATTGCTGGGATTTTAAGGAACAGGGCAATGTACATTTCAGTATCTTCAGAAATGGCAATCAAAGGGCGTAATCATGTTTCCTCAGCAGTTCTGTGAGGAGCAATGCGCTGCAGGAGTAATCATGCTTCTTGAGGGCTTCTGTGAGGAGCAATCCACTGCAGGAAATACTGAAATGGAGATAAATCTCTGAAACAACAGACCAAGGTAACCAACAGATCACTCTATTTTGAACTGTTACAGTTTCCAAATAAAGTTCGATGTGGTTCTCAAATGTTCTTGCATATACCTAGTAGTAATATTAATTGCATCGGGACGGACGATTTTTCATACAATCAGGTGCTGCTAATACAGTGAATAGGTGGAAATATACTGCATGCTATATAGTGCTATGCATTGCTGTGCAGCACATGGACTAAGTGCATGTCTGCAATATGTACCAAATCATGGCAGCATGTTCTCCGTGCTTTAGGGCATAGGATGATTTCCAGATGAGATGAACGGCTTAGGTGGGATCTGTAGATTCTGCAGCCTCCCGGTTAACATGTTTACCACCTTTGTCATTGAAGGCCGGTTCTTCGGGTTCCACTGGATACACCACAGGGCCACAATAGTCAGCTGCCTCATCTTTTCTTTGTCTTCTGCTGTTATTTCTGAAGTGAGCTCACATTCATGCCCACTGATTACTCTCTCGTAGATCCACTCCGGGAGATATACCTCGTCATGGTTCTCAACACTTGGATCTGAGTTCCTCTTTCCACTGACCATTTCCAACACAAGCATGCCGAAACTGTACACATCTGACTTGTACGAAACCCCTCCAAAGTTCCGAGAGTATAGCTCTGGTGCGATGTATCCCATGGTGCCTCTTGCTGCAGTTAAGGTAATGATGCTCTGGTCCCTTGCACACAGCTTTGCAAGGCCAAAGTCTGAGATCTTTGGGTTGAAGTTGTAGTCCAGCAGGATGTTATGTGGCTTGATGTCAAAGTGGAGGATGCGCTGGTTGCAGCCTTGGTGCAGGTATTCCATCCCTCGGGCAATGCCTAAAGCAATATCTAGCATTTTTTTTGGTGATAGGAGTTGTCGAGAAATATTGGAAACATGTGGGAATATGTATTTCTCCAGTGACTCGTTAGGCATGAATTCGTAAATAAGAGCCCGTCTCATTCCTTCGGAGCAAAAGCCCAAAAGACGGACGATATTTGCATGGTGGATCAGTCCAATGGTTGCAACTTCATTGATGAATTCCTCCCCCTCTCCTGTAGAGCTCTCTAGCATCTTGACTGCCACAGGAACTCCATTTTGTAGCTCGCCTTTGTATACACTTCCAAATCCACCCTGGCCGAGTTTATCCTTGAACCGTCTTGCTATCTTCCTAACTTCGGGGAAAGTGTACCTTGTGGGTTTCGATGTGCCATATGCCTTGAGAAACATTTCGACCTTCTTATTTATCTCTTCATTATACCTTGACTTTAAGGAGAGGTAGAGCGTTGCGGCTACCACCAATGAAAGAGCTATAAATGCAGCTACAGATGATGCTGCTGATTAAAAATAAATGAAACTAGTGAGCTGCATTCAGATAAGAATTTCATTTATACTTTGAAACAAATAATAGTTGCATCATTACCTGCAATTGGGATGACATGTGTGCCTGCATGTAGGAAGAATATCATTAGTTTTGCCATGACTTAATGTAGACAGTGTATGTTTGGAACAACTAATTTCTGATTCCTGTTGACATAAGAAGGACATATATATGTGTTGGCCTCCAGTTGGCTTCATGTACATTGGACCTCAGACATAGGGTGTTATATTGATTAGTGCATCCCCTTGTTATGTGATAGCTCTACAATTGTTTATTCATCTTCAGTACTAAAAGACTAAAGCAATCTGAAAAATGGTCAATTAAGGTTTATCTCTTACTGTTTTATGAGAATTTTACAAATTAGTCAACCGTCATAAGTTTCCCCATATAATTTGCCACTTTTTTTTTTTGAAAAGGGGGAATTCCCCGGCCTCTGCATCAGGTGGATGCATTGCCACTTGCATCTCTAAATGAATGTTTTTTGGGGGGAACTTTCATGGTGTGAACCTAGAGACTATATGTGCTTGAACAAGTTAACAATTTCTATGATTTGCATTACAATTTTGTTTGTAAAATAATTGAGCTATAGGTGAAAATCCTGTTGAAAGATTTAAAACAGTTAACCCGGAATATAAGAGATTGATTTTTTGTTCCGAAATAAATTGAAACGCCAAGCAAAAGAAAGAATACCACGGGGCTGGCAGAATGCTTGACGGCTGCGTGAACTGAATCCACAGTGTCGACCTTCATGTTCACACTGTTGGCAGACATCGGTAAGGTTACTGAGGTGCCAAGTGAATGTTGTTTCACCAAAATTGATGACTGTACTCGCTTTTTTGTTGAAGACAAACTTGTTTCCTTTGTCTGGGCCATCTATATCATAGTTGTAGGGTATTGGAATGCCTCTAGAAACGGCCTCACAGTCCCGTGGTAGATCATATATGTATGCATAAGCTGACGCCGCCAAATACCAGAACTGGGTTGCGTTGTTACTGAGACAAGCAGCTGGGCCAGCTACACTGTATGGATCTGCAGGTATGAATTCGCTTGAACAACGTACCAGGGTCGTTGGTGATGGAGGTAGTTCGTACACATCAGTTGCTAAATTTGTTGAGATGAGCTTCTGAAGTGGGCACTGTGCCGCTGGTTCCACAAGCGGGGTGACGTTGATGACACGGTGTCTGTAATAGATCTCGGTCACTTTGCAGGAGCCAAGAACAGGGTGATCCAGGATTATGTCACCCCCGGAGCATGATAACTGCATGCCAGGTGCGCCACATGATGGTGGTTGAGTTGACAGCCGGAACGGGAACCGGATCTCAGGTCTATGTTTGCTGCACCTCTGAGATGAACATTGTTTGGAGAAATCTTCATCATCCGATGCTGCGCCCACATAGGTTTGATAGGTTAGAAGAGATAGCAGCAGCGGCGTCACAAGAAATTTAAGCAAATCCATGGGATGTATTGCATATGAAGATGGAAGAAGAGAAAGCCAGGAGTATTAAAAATGGCTGTTTGCTTTAACCTCTGGTGAGGAGTGGGGCGGCGCTTGTCTTGAAAGTTATGTGCCTGGGCAGGAATTCCAGCTGCCACAAAAACCTGTGCCATACGTGTTGTATGGCTCATATTGTTCCATGGCTCTATTACTGTTTAGACCATTCATGCCATTTCACCACACATATATCCTCTAGTACTCCAAGAGAATTCCAAACTTCCCTTCCATCCATTACATTAACCATTTAATTCCTGATAGGTCGTTTTCCATTGCATTATCTCCATGACGAACTTGTATTGATACATGTTGGCTTTGAAAAAGAAAGAGTTGACTGGATATTCGAGTCAAGCAACAAAAAACAAGAGGAGGAGAGGAGAAGAGTACAGGGTACTGGGAGTGGCGAATACTAAGTCTCGCTGTTACTGGAGCCACAAAAAAACTGCCGGACATGGATGGTTGTCAAGGGCGTGCTGTGATGATTAAGATGTTCCATACTTCCATGTAACGAAGATCAGAAACGATAACTTTGATAGAGCACCCACGAGTCTGTCAAGAGATCTTACCACGTCACGGACATGCAGAGTCTATAGCTGGTATGCAGTTACCATTCCCTTGCTATCAAGTGAAAACCATTTACCATCAAAATGCTAATTGAAGTGAAAACCAGTTAATATACAATAGGCATATATCAAAAAAAGATCAGACTCATTGTAGTAATTCTCATGAACTGGGCATGGTAAAGCACCGAGTGCTGAGTTTCACTTTACGATAAGGCTTGCTGATTTTTTTTGTGAGCTTGTAGTGTGGTCATCGTTGGAATTAGCCACATACTACGGAAATGCTTTCTGTTACTCCTGTAAAGAAAAAGCCTTCTACATATTTGTCTATTTTAGTATTCTATCATCCGTGCACAGTTGAAATGCTATCCATTCTAACTTATAATTTGCAGAAAATAGAAACCAGGAGAAATATCAAACGCATCTGCGCATATAATGTACACTTAGTGCTAAAGATATTAAACAAATTTTGGGAAGTTAGTTAAAAAAAGTAGAAAAACATGCCTTGCGTCGCACTAGGAAGCAGCAAACCGTCCGGGGTGCCTTGGCCGAGTACCGCTGGAGCGCGGACATCAGGGCGGGATGGGGGCTTGGGCTTGAATCCCTAGGCTTATGGCAGTATCCCATTTCCAGGTCTGGCAGTTGGTTCGTAGGGTGCAGCTATCGACCTTGACTGACATTCTCCTTGTTGGCACAGTCCCGTACGCCGAGTACTTTCCGGCGTACTTTGTACAACGCGATTCGGCGACCTGTGCTTTCGGCCGTCGCTCACACGTACGCACAAGCTGTCTTCTTCCTGGAGATACACACGTATGCAATAAACAGGCACACACACAGCTGGATCGATTCTCCCGTACGTAGCTAGCTAGTAACTAGTACATGCATGGACCTACGTACACGCCGCCGACACAACGCACGCACGCGAGAATACTGGACGCTGGATTGATGGCAACAGGAACGTGTCGGACGTCGCTCCGGACGAGTACTTTCCGCCGGTGCACGTACGTACGCAGCAGCCGCTAGTTGCACTAGACGGCCGTGTGGTTTCGCCAAGGAGACGCACGCACGTTGGAAGCTAGCTAGATCAAGCTAGCTATCGGCCGGCTGTACAAGCACGTACACGTACATGCAAAGTCGCCGCTGGATCGTAAAGAGGCAATACGAGGCCGCAAGTTGATGGCTAATAGGTGCGTGTCGCACCTATGTTTTGTATTACTTTGATCTGATCCTTACAGGGGGAACCACGTACAGGTATATATAACACTACCTATCTACCTATACACAGCCGACTCGGCCTTGGCTACGAGTCCGTGCCGGACTCAGATGCCTAATCGTGATTATCTCTAACACTCCTATGGTGTTCAGGTCCATGTTTGCTGCAGCGGCGAGATGAACAAGTTCTTACAAAATCTTGTTCTACCGATGCTGTGTCTACTTAGGATTCATAGGTGAGAAGATAGATTAGCAGCAGAGTGACAAGAGGCAAGTCCTTGAAATATACTGGAGTAAAGATGGAAGTCAGGGAGTATAAAAAGTTGCTAACTTGCTTCCTTGTCTGCTTTAACCTCCAATGAGACGTTTGCCTTGTTCTGTGGCTATGAAAATTCCATGGTCTCTGAAAATAAATGTTTAGTCTATTCTTTTGATTTCACCAGCTGGACGTCCTCATTTTTCTTCAGTCCTAAATGTTTAGTCTATTCTTTTGATTTCACCAGCTGGACGTCCTCATTTTTCTTCAATCCTAAATAACTAGCCTTTGACAGAATTGTACACATCTAACTAGATGAAACTTGCAATAAACGCATGAGCTTGACATGGTAAAGCACCATTCGCAGAGGTTGTCCGCTGGCCAAGATGAAGCTATTAAACACCTCTTTCTCGATTGTCCGCTGGCCAAACTATTATGGCGTTCAATTCATACAGCCTTTAATATCACTCCTCCAAATCAAGGGCGAAGCTAGAAAAAAAGTTTGATGGGGTCATGTCTATGACAGTGGGGTCATCTTCTATAAATGGGCAGTAATTAGTACTAAGCTAATGAAGAATTACCTAATTTCATTAGGGTCAATTGACCCCAATGCTTACATGGGAGCTTTGCCCCTGCTCCAGTTTGGGACGTGGCTAAATGGAGTAGAGCCAAATACTTCAAGACATATTCGGATAGGAGTATGCACATTACTTTGGGCTATATGAAACTGCAGGAGGAACCCCCAGGCGTCTCACTCGGTGATATAACAAAAAAGCCCTCCCCTTGGGCGACGCCAGGGGCCCCAGATCCCACGCCGCCAGCCCTCCCCGCTCCTCCATCCCCAGCTGTCGCTGCCGCCGGCAAGGGCCGCGGTGGTGGCGGGCCCTACAGATCCAGGGCGGGTGGTCGCCGCGGCAGATCCCGTGAGGCGGAGGCGGAGTCTCACTCGGGGAGGCCAGGGGCGGCAGTCAGGGCGACGCCCCTACTGTGTGGCGGTGATGGGAACCTACATCGCCGGCGGTGTGGTGGCCGCGGGCGCATGGGAGGCTCCAATTGCTGCGGATCTGACGTCCTGTCCAGATACCTCTCGGTACGGCCTTGGCCGGCCGGTGGCGCGAGGAGGACTGCTGAGGGGCGGCTGGAGGCTCCCTGCCGGCGTGCCGACGGCAGCCCTCGTCTCCACGGCGAGGCTCCGTTCGGTTCCAGCCAGCTGCAAGGTTGGGGGATGCGACTTTGGTCATGGCAGACGATGGTGGCGTCTTATGACGTCGTTCCCTTCTCGAGGCATCGTTGTTGCAGGTCATGGCACCCCACTCGTGATGCTCCAGGGGAAACCCTAGATCTGAATCTACCGGATCGGACGATGATGGTACCTTTGATGCCATTGTCCCTCCTAAGGGCATCGTTTTGGAGCAAGTGCTTGTTGGACAGGACAAGCGAAAGAGAGATGTCTCATCCATCGCAAGACCGACGGCGGATCCCGGTGGCATATGGTGCCGTGGAGGTTCGGCGACGAGTGCATGTGGACGGATACGTGCAGGATGGTGGAGTTGTCTGGCGCCGTGGTGGCGTCGACGGCAGGCCAGGCAAGGTCGATGGGTCAGTTTCGGCTCTGGAGATGGACCGGTGGAAGATGGCGGCAGCTGCCTCTGAGAGTGCGTCGGTCCGGTATGGGACCCAGTCCCGGTGTGTGGCTCGGCTGGGCATCCGAATTTAGATGTTAGGGTTTGATGCGATGTCCGTTTGGTATTAGGCCCGGATATTCGGCATACCTTCATCAATGGGATAAGAGTAGCAATAGGTGTTGCCTAGATGGTGGCTTCAGGCTGACCGATGTATTATTTGTACGGCCTCTGTGAATAATTAATAAAATGGCCGCATGCATCGTCCAAATGCAGAGCCCGGGGGTCTATCGTCCTTAAAAAAAAGAAACTGCAGAAAAAATATGTTTTTTAACAGACAAACTTGTATAAATTGTTTGCAGGTTATCTACAGGGTCACTATTTGGATCCGTATGTGGTCGTTACTCACTCCTGCGAAGGAGCCTTTGGTTACTGGGTTGACACGATGGGAGATGGTAGCTCGGGATATCTACAACCGATTTGGATGGCGGTCCAGTAATAGACTAGGTGTTTAGTCATCCGTCCTATTTTCGCTGGTTGTGGCAACTTTTCCCTTTTTTAATTACTTTTTTAGCTTTGAGCGAGCTTGCACTAGACCGCAGACTTTTCGGATACTTTGCTGCACGCATCACTAGCTTTGATGTAGATGCTGGCGGTGATCCTCCTTTTCTAAAAGAAAACCATTCGCAGAGGTTTGAATTGTGATAAGACTTGTTGAGTTGTTGTGATAACAGCAAAATTGAAGTCCAGTCACAACATCAGACATATTTGAACTGGCGTTATGGAAATGCTTTCAGTTAGTCCTGTAAAGAAAAAGCTTCCACTTATTAGTTTATTTTAGTATTCTTTCAGTCGGATGCGGCTTAAATGATGTCTATTATAAGTTGTATAATCTGCAGGCAATGGAAAACATGGTTTGAAGATAATCTGCAGGCAATGGAAACCAGGGGAGATATCAATGGAAACCAGGGGACATAATCTGCACGTGGTGTGAAGATATTCCGGGGAATTAGTTTCATATAGGAGGGGCTTTGGGAAGTTTTTCAACTAGAACTAGATACAAATGAGGATTCGATCAGACTTAGCTTTTCCTCTCTGCAAAACATGCCTTGCTAACCGGTAAACTCAATATCTCAAATGAATGATATTTTCTTATTTTCCGTTTTTTGGTCCCTGTTATTTGTCATTTTCTCAAGGCACCGAATTCCATGTTCCATGACTTGGACATGATTGGACCAGTACAGGATGCTATGGTAACACAATTGGACTCTTCTGTTAACCAAGAGGTCACCGGTCAAGAACATCACCATCACTTAGATGAGCCAGTAGATGGTATGCACCCAACTTTAGTTAGCGGCTAGTAGCCAAGTGTCCTAGCCAGAAACATCACGGTCATGTAGAGGTACTAGTTGGCATGTAATTACCATCCTTTGGAGTTCTATTTTTTTTACTTTGGCAGCCACTCACTTATTCAGCCATTCATCTGTGCGTCTGTGTGTCTGCCATGGCGATGCCCACTGCTCTCAAGGCCTTAACTTTCTTGTTTGTGCTTGCAGTTCTTGCACCAGATCAGTCAGAAGGGCAGCATCATCAGCCTTATTGTCCTTCTTTCTCGTGCGGCCCTTTCAGAAACATATCGTCTCCATTTCGTCAGGCAAGTGATCCACCTGGGTGCGGCTATCCATCTTATGAGCTGGTGTGCAGTGATACGAAGGCTACAATTCACATCGACAACGTGACATACCATGTCTCTGCCATCAACGACAGTGGTTCTTACTTCTGGGTAGTCGATGCCGACATGGATTTGTACAGCAGCTGCCCTCTACCTCGGTGGAATCGGCCTCCCTATTCCGTCGAGGTAGTCAATGACGACATGGAAGTCGAATTGGACCCCCTTTCACGTAGACAGACTTGCTTTCTTAAATGCTCTCGGGAAGTAAAGGACAATGGTATGTACATGCCTGTTGCTTGCCTTAGCAGCAATGATACTTATGTTTACGTGTTAACTGGTTATGGATCTTGTTCTATGGAGTATCTCGAGCCTTCTTGTGGGTACTTGGCCATGACTCCTTGGCCTTGTCACAGTCCATTTTGTTGGGACTGCGAGCCGCTAGAAAATGCAAGTTATGTAGATGTTGTGAAATCCATGAGGATCGGATTTGCCGTTCAATTCCCTTTCAGATATCCTTTTCAGGTGAGGAGCATAAACATCAAAGAATGCCTAATACTCCAGTTTCGGTGAGTTCGGGATTTTGATATCTGTATAGAGTGGTTCTGTTTATTGCATGTATACGTGTATATACATACCTGTCTTGTCCCAAAACCGTGGGCCCCTATTTCAGTCCTTTTATGTCTCGTTGGATGGTATTGCAGTGAATTCTCGCAAGTGTGTAGTGAAGGCGTCATGAATTGTGTTCTGGCAATTTTGTTCGATGGACCCTTCTGGTACTGCTTAGTGTATGCAACTGGATTTGGTGATTCTACCTCATCAAGCATACAATCCGTCTTCTCGTTTGTCAACTGCATTGCTGGTAGTTCCGAATGTTCTGCTCATAATTGCAGTTACTTCATCATCACATCTACGCATGTGTGTACCCACCCACCAAACCTATAAAACCTGTTTATGCAGTGCTATGCAGGTTTGTGTTGGCACCACTGGCTGTGTTGATCTTCCTCGCCCACATGTATTGGAAAACGAGGATCACGATCGATGCTGTCGAGAAGTTCCTCCGAATGCAACAAATGCTAGGTCCAATGAGGTATGCCTACACCGACATCACAGCAATTACAAGTCATTTCAGAGATAAGCTGGGCCAGGGAGGCTACGGCTCTGTGTTCAAGGGTGTGTTATTGCCAGGCAATGTTCATGTCGCTGTCAAGATGCTAGAGGGCAATCCTAACTGCAATGGAGAAGATTTCATCAATGAAGTCTCCACCATCGGTAGGATCCATCATGTTAATGTGGTGCGCCTCATGGGATTCTGCTCAGAGGAAATGAGGAGAGCACTAGTTTATGAGTACATGCCTCAAGGTTCTCTGGACAAGTACATCTTCTCAGCCAAGAAGAGTTTCTCCTGGGACAAGCTAGCCGATATAGCTTTGGGCATTGCAAGGGGGATCGACTACCTTCATCAGGGTTGTGACATGCAGATTCTGCACTTTGACATCAAGCCACACAACATCCTTCTTGACAACAATTTTGTCCCCAAAGTTGCTGATTTTGGTCTCGCCAAACTATACCCAAGGGATAACAGCTTTGTGCCATCGAGAGCCCTAAGGGGAACAATTGGGTACATAGCTCCTGAGATGATATCTCGGAGCTTCGGCGTCATATCGAGCAAGTCGGATGTTTATAGCTTTGGGATGCTGCTGCTAGAGATGGCCGGAGGAAGAAGGAATGCTGATCCAAATGCGGCGAACTCGAGCCAAGCATACTACCCGTCATGGGTGTATGACAGACTAACTGCACAAGAGGCGGATGCGATATCTCTGGTTGCTGACATGCATGAGTTGGAGAGAAAGCTGTGCATCGTTGGACTATGGTGCATCCAGATGAAGTCGCATGATAGGCCGACGATGAGCGAGGTCATAGAGATGCTGGAAGGTGGCTTCGATGGTCTGCAGATGCCTTCCAGGCCATTCTTCTGTGATGATGAGCACACTGCTGTCCCGGATTCTTACCCTTTGTTATCCGAGCTGACCGAGATCTCGGAGGAGGATGAGATCTCAGATTCTTATGTTTCTCAGGTATTGTGAACTTTTATGTGGAAACATGTAACAAAAATAATCTAGCAGTTGTAAAGAGAGGATGTAGAACTCCAACTGCTTAATTGGTTGATGTAATCATCTTTCTGGAAGACATGTATTATTCGAATATATATGAAATAACAGCTTGTGAAAGCTGAAGTGTTATTTGCGCTTTTGTATCAACTAGAGCTGCTGCTGGTGTTACAGTTTGTTGCTGCCCCAGTCTTTTGTAAGTCAAAACTTTTGTATGAACTAATTTTGCATTCTTTGTAAACGGCAGCCCAGCCTGTCCTGTATGAACCCTTGTGACTGATTAAAAGCTTGGGCACCTGGCTGGCTCAGTGTATGCATGTTACCTTCCTCCTGTAGCAAACGTACTCTTCTCAATGTATGGACTATGGAGCGTTGAAGACGATTGCGGATGGACTCGTCATATTGACTGCGAATGCAACCTCATGCCGTGCTCAATTTTTATATTTCTGCTGACCGAGTTCTTGTAACCATGAATGTGATTGTAGACTTGATAATCAAGCAAATTGCTGCCAAAATGAGGAGTCCTTTGGACCACTAGAAATCAGTGGACAGCAGTAGCAACCTCAGCCTCAGGGTAAGAAATTGAGCTGTGAAATTTCAGTCAGAGGCACGGTACATGGATAGCTCTCTACCTTATCTCCGGAATTTTGGTCAGTGTTCATGTGAGTGTAGACCTGCAGTCCAGTGTCTCGTATATATATGGACCAAAGTAGTGGTCAGCAGCAGCAGCCTCAGTCTCAGGGTAAGAAAATTAAGTTGGATTTCCTGCTGTCACACACATTCCGATTTAATCGGCGGTAATTTCAGCCATATAAAAAACATTAGAATGACCTCAAAGTTCAGCAGAAAACTATTCTACAGGCCAAGAATGCAACCTCCTGCCGTGCATATCGCTCCAATTCCGAGTGCGATTGTAGACTCAGCTGTCGTCCAGTCCCGCGTCTTCAGCAGTAAACAGCCGCTGTGAGGACGACGAGTCCTCTAGCTCATATGAACCACTACAAATAACTGGACAGCAGCAGCAACCTCACTCCCAGGGCACCGCACTCTCAGGGCAAGGAAAGTCCCGCCTCTATCATCCAAATTTCTACAGCAATAACTTCAGACATGTAAACATCGAAACGACTTGTAGGCCGAGAACAAATTGCCACGGCATTCCAATTTAATCTGCGTTAAGAATGTGACCTCCTGCCGTATGTGTTCTTCTGAGTACCAGTACAGCTGCAGACTCAGCTGCCGTATGTGTCCCGCATCTTCAGCGGAGAATCATGAATGTGATTGTGGACTTGCTGCAAAAATGACGAGTCCTTCCATGACAAAATCAGTGGACATCAGTAGCAGCCTCAGTCTCAGGGTAAATTCATAAAGGAAAAAAAATAAAAAATAAAATCCATCAAGTTCAGTCATATAAGCGATGCAGCAACTTGGAATTTCAGTCAGAGTCAGAGATCAATCCAGCTGAGATCAATTTCAGTCATAGCTCTCGAGGAATTCAGTGGACAGCAGTAACTACCAGTCAGTCTCAGGGGACAAGAAAATTCAGTCTTATAAAACACGCTCAAGACGTCTTGGAAGCTCAGCAGAGAATTACAGTTAAGAATCCAATTTCGAGTGCGACTGTAGACTCGCTGCCATCCAGACCCGCATCTTCAGCTGCCGTTGCCAGAACAACAGTCCTCTGGCTCATAAGTACCACTACAAAATAACTGGACAGCAGCAGCAACCTCGCTCCCAGGGCAAATAAAGTCCCGTATCTCTCAACCAAATTTCTACAGCAATTATTTCAGATGTCTAAACGTCGAAATAACTTCTAGACCAAGACCCAAACCATGCTTACAAGGGTTCGTTTTGGTCGAATGGGTGCAGATCTGATTTGATCTAGCATATAAACAGATCTAGAGCAACTTCCTGGCATTCCGTTAGCACAGCCATGCCAATTCTTCTCAAACAACGGCTGAATAGTACAGACAAACATAAAAGTCTAGGCTCAAGAGATGAGCTGCCAAGCACACAACATGTAGAAAAAAGTAAGACATGACGAAACCCAACTTAAAATAATACTAGTATAGGCCGAAAATCCCCAGATTACGTATTCAAAAGCATCTTAGTACATTACATACTTGACTCGATTAAGACACCATAAGTTTTTGCAGATAACATATATATAAACACCACCGACCCATTGATGCGACACGACAGACTCGGTGACAACTAACAACTGCAGCAGCCATTCTTCACCTGGAGAAAACAAAAGTGTTAATCTTCTAGTAACTCAATACAGACAAATATGAAATCTTATAATAGCACCTATGTAACATAGTGTATGAACAAGACAGTATAAACTAGCAAGCGAAAAAAAAGACAGTACAAACTCATGATGAGATCAGCAAAATAAAAAAGAGCAAGTATCCCCTAAAAAAAGAGCTATATCATAGTACTAGCTCCACATCCCAGAACACCACTGACACCAAAAGCCTTTTGACACATATTTGTTGGGTGGGGGAGTTGAATGATGAGAATGGTGATTATGCTAATAAAATTGGCTAGAAATACACGGCTTTCAACTTATAGAATATGAAACAACCAAATTACTTAGCATCTATATTGGCCACCACATATTTTCTGGAGAGAAAATCAAAAGGTCAAAATCTCAAAAAATACAATCAGAAAATCTTCTTACCAGTGCACATTAGCACAGCAAACCAGGTAGTCATGCTAACATTTCAGCTCCATTGTGTCGCCACTGTCCGATCATGAAGATCAAGTTTTCACCTGGAGCAGACCGAGAAAAGTGGGAGCAACCGCGACGGAACCTTCAAGAAGGGGAACGGCGTCCGCGGACACTGCCACCGACGGCCAGTGAAACCAGACCGGTTATGTACCCCGGCGCTCACACCCTTCTGGCATACCCATACTACGCCGAACACAAACATCCATGCCACCCGCATGGCCATGGCTGCCCGCCCGCAACTGTGATGCACGTTCCGCCCACGAACGCCGCGACTCCCGCCACAAGGGCCGCCGCCCTCCATCCAGACAGCCCCAAGACCGAGAAGGCATCGGCTTTGGTCCAAAACGGCCGCCCTAGAGACAAAACAGCAGCCCACGCCCTGCCTCGAACTTCACCGGAACGGCGACTGCGTGCACTCGGTCAAGGAAACGGGAAGGAGGGGGAGCGGACGCATCCATGACCGGCACACCCCTGTACCAGTGACGGGTGGCCCGACTGCGTGGGCACCTCCCATCCCTCCAGTCTACATTCCCACTGAACAACCCCTGTGTCGTCCCACCATGGCAGCCGTTACAGATCCACAAGAGGCCACCAAAGCCACCTGTCCACCGGCAAGGCGACAATCGACCACCACCACCAACCTTGAGAGTCACCAAAACTGTCGACCACGCCGCCCGTCAAAGTCCAGCTGCCGGAGCCGACGAGAACCCAGCCAGCACGCCCGCCAAAACCACCACTGTTGCGCCGCCACCCCCACTAGCCGAGCCGAGGTAGGGGTAGCTGCCCGCAGCCAATGCCCGCAGCCCATATCGGCTAAGACCCGAGTTAATTGCATGTTGGTACCACACTTCAGCACCTACTCACGAATTGATACCACTACTCAAAAGTTTTGCAGTTCAGTACCAACTCAGGGCCTAAGTGTTGCAAAACGGTCTAAACTGCGTTTACGTATTGATGGTGTATCTGACCGCTGGGACCCGCTGTCAGGGGCTGATGTGGCATGCTCTGCCCGTCAAAGTCTAGCTGCCGGAGCCGGCGAGAACCTGGCCAGCACACCCGCCAGAACCACCACTGCTGCGGCGCCACCCCCACTAGCCGAGCCGAGGCAGGGGTAGCCGCCCGCAGCCCATGTCAGCCAAGACCTGCACCCCTGGATGAAATGGGCCTAGAGCAGCTGTCAACGCCCTGGAGCAGCCGCTTCGCTGTCCACCCAATGTGCACCACCACCACCCGCCGGCCGCCAGGCCAGATCACGACCTCCAGCCCGTGCCCCTGCTTCCAGCGACCCAGCAAGGCCGCCAGCCACCACCCGCGTCGCGCATGGCCAGCCCGGAGCCAGATCCGGTCGGACCTAGCAGGGATCCACGCGCACACGACCACCCGATGAATCCGCCCACGCAGCCGCCACGCCACGAGCGAGAAGAAGGCTGACACAACACATTGAAGCCGCCTGCCGTCGTCGTCCGCTCACCGCCATGCCGGAGGGCCCTGCGCCAGCCCGCCACCCCTGCCCGACGTCATCCCGCGCCAGCAGCGCGCCACGGAGAGGGGAACCAGAGCCCCGCCGCCCGCCTACGCCGGTGGGGCTTTGCCCGGCGGCTCCACGCGGCTGCGGCGCGCGCGGGGGGGGGGGGGGGTGGCGGGGGGAGCCGGTAAGGGAGGTGGGGGCGGCCGCCGGTAGCTAGGGTTTGCCACCGGGCAGCCCCGGGGGCAACACCAACGTATGTTTTAATATTTCATTTGTTTAAATTTGGTAGAATCTTCATCTACAAGTTGAGAAGATGGAGAACCTATGTTTATGCATTTGCTGCAGTTCATCCTTTCTAAGGAATGATTATTTTGCTAATCCTTCCTTTTAACTTTGATTAAGTAGTCACCAACGAAGGCGACGCCCCATTCTTTGTCGTCAGGTGGCAGCCAAGGCCGTGCTGCAGTAGTACGCTGACAGCTGCTGCACTGGTTGGCTCGGTTATCGTGGAAGAATTCTGCCTCTGAATGCAACATCCCGCCGTGTGATATTGTGTTCCAAACTCCCAATCACCGTGATAGCTGCTGCAGCCTAAATCACCGTGTAGAAAAATCAACATTGAATGCAATATCTTGTGGTGTCTTTGAGGTTCTGTATGTTATTTGAGGATTACGGCTTACGAGTCCAGCCAAATCCCCAGGACACCGACTCATGGACTAGTCACGCGATTAGTCGATATTTTCGTTTGGATGACAAGTACAACCAGGTTGAAGTTGTTCTCATCATGGTAGTTGCGTGCCTGGGCAGGAACCACTGAAGCTTCCGCCGTGTTGTATGGTCTAGCTAGAAAGCTCCATGGTACTATTCTTGCCATTTCACCATGAAGGTTTAGAAATGCAAGACAAGTACCGACTACTCTTTAAGAAACGAAGTATGAAACAATCGCTTCAGCTGCTGCTGCTGCTGCCGTTGATCTGTGTTTTCTGATTTGCTCAAACCTTTTGTGCTAGGAACTCCAGTTTCCGTTGTATGAAACTCTTGCCATGGATTTCATGAAAAACCTACAAATTCCTGAAGCTAACTGCTATTTTCTTATGAACTCATATTTTAATATATCTGTTTTTGCCGAAACACATTTATTTAAATCTGGTAGAAGTTTCAGGTACAAGTTGGGAAGATGAGGTAATTTTGCATTTGCTACAGTTCGTCATTTTAAGCAATGAGGTAATTCTGCATAATAAAATTGAGACGTTTGCTAATCCTTTTAACTATTAATAAGTGGTCACCGACGATGATGAAGGCGACGCCCCTATTCTTCGTCGGCAGGTAGCAGTCAGGGTCATGCTGTAGTAGTACATGACAGCTGCTGCACTGGTTGGCTCAGTTCTCGTGGAAGAATTCCACATTTGAGTGTGACATCTCGTGCGCCGTGTGAGATTGCAGTCCAATCCTTCCTCGTCAGCAGCAGTAAACATACCATGACACGGTAAATGCACATCACATCATCAGTATGAAGGATGAAGATCCGGTCTATGGTTCCAGTGCTGCTCGTATCTAAATGCTGAAAGTATGTCTTTGAAAGTTGAAACTGGAAGCAACACAAACTAGTGGTTGCAAATGGACAAAGACAGGAGGGCTTATGATGTAAGCATGCATAATACCAGCGTGCTACAATCTGTGGGTTTATAATTTCTACTCTACATGCTTTTGAATTTGGTTTTGCTAATACATGTCACTATCAAACACTTGGAAGCTGGAGCGTATCAAAAAATCTCACAAGCACCGCTTCGGATATCTCCACTAATCCACAAAAATATTACACAATAATTAAGGTCTTTGATGCCGAAAGCGCCACTTGTGGCCGCGTTTCCTTTTTATTTGTATTACTGGTACTCGGTGACTTGAACTTGATTCGCGTTTAATAAAATGACTGTGTGCATCCTATAATGCAGAGGTCAGGGTACTCCCCTTCTCGAAAAAAAGGTGAAGGTCATGCCAAAAGCACCACTTGGAAGCTGGAGCCTATCAAAAAACTATCCTTCCCACCATATAAAGATCGATCGATCGATAAGATATCAGCTCAAAGCCAAAGCATGCACTTGCATCTCTGCCCCATACATGGCCTCACTTGGATTTCCATCCATATCCATACCCATTCTCTTCTTGATCACTCTGCTGTCCACTGTACCCACATCTTCTTCTCCTGGTCCAAGCAAGAGCAATGGCAGCGATACTGATCTTGCCGCCCTGCTGGCTTTCAAAGGACAGCTCTCAGACCCTCTCGGCATCCTTGCCAGCAACTGGACCACCGGCACGAATTTCTGCCACTGGTTTGGCGTTGCATGCAGTCGGCGTTGCATGCAGTTGGCACAAACTTAACAAAAATGAACCATCACAGAAAGGACAAACATAACAAAAACGTCATACACATAGGAAACTGAGAACACCACGACAGTTTTAAGAATTGGGGTTCCAGAGTGAGAACTTACATAATTTAGTGTAGACATGAGCCAGGTGATAGAGATACTGGAAGATGGGGCTGATGGTGTGCATATACCATCTAGGTTATTCTTCTGCAAGCAGGGGCATGCCGATGCAGATGATTCCTACTATCTGTGATCTGTCATCCCAGCTGACAGTAATTCAGAGGAGGGCGAGCAAAATTATTGATCTGTGATACAGTAATGTGTGAGATGATGCACTTAACTCACTGGAACCTGTAGTTACCAGTTGTACCTGTACCAAGTATAAAACAATCCGCCATGCTGCTTCCCAACTCCTGTGAAGTGTTAACTTTTGTGCGGAAACATGTAATGGCCAGCAGTTAGAGGGTGGAGAACTCCAAATGCCATAGCCATGCTTAATTGCTAAAGTGTAATCATGAATAAAGGCATATATTATTAAATAGGTGAATGTACGATACTTGCACTTTCTGTGAAAACTTTGTCAGCATGAATATAGCAGTTGATATCACGTAATATCACTGTCTCAGAAATGCAGAGTACTCAGACAGTAATCTTTTGCTTCAACTGCTGCTGATATTATTTGTTTTCTTTCATGCTTAAACTATTTGTAGTGAATATGGACTTTCTCCTTTACTAATAAAGAGAGGGGAGACATGCATGATCACTTTTAACACATAAAACAGTCCAGTTCCAGTCACTCTCAATCAAGCAGCAAATATAACCACTACACGCAGCGGCAACCTCCGTTTCAGCCACATAAAGTTGTGTCATAAAAACATGAAAATTGAAATTAAAAGAACCATCACAGTAATGACAAGCCAGGAACGCTTACAAATAGGGAACTGAGAACACCACCACAGTTTTAGCAAGTAGCAACAGCCATTACAAAATACTAGACAGCAGCAACAACCTCAGTTTCAGGGTTCTAGTTCCTACAGAATCATTCATTTAAACCGGCTCAGAAACTCTCACCGTTACACAAAAGCACCAAGTATATGTGATACTTTGGGCCTGAAACTCTCCTGGGTCAAGAGAAGCGCGACCAGTCCCTGGATTAGCTATTCAAAAGCATCTTGCTACATAGAACCTTGCTAGACTAAGGCACGATAAGTTTTTTTAGATAATATTATAACACTGCCACCACCACATTGATGCGATGTGACAAACTCGGTGACAACAAGCAATTGCAGCTACTGTTTCTTCAGCTGGAGAAAATAAATTTGTTAATCTGTTAGTAACCCGATACAGATGAATATACAGTCTAATAGTAGTACCTATATAATAGTGTATGAACAAGATGTGTACAAATTCAAGATCAGCTCAGCAACATAAAGAAGACCTATATCATATCCGCTCAAAAAAAAGAAGAGATGTATCACATTACTGGCTATATCGCCTAGGAATACCAATGACAACAAAATAAACCCTTCAGGCTTTTCACATGAATTTGTTGGGTGACAGAGTTGAATAATGTGACTGGTGTTTGTAATAACAAGCTGGGCTACTAATATATTGCTTTAGATTTATTAGATTCTGGAACAACTAAGCCAAGAGAAAACTCGGCATACAACATTTGAATCGTCTGGATATCATTTATTGTTGAAAAGGAGTCACTTTTTTACTTGGCAACACCACCATTTTAATTGCTTGTCTGTGTTATTAGCAAGCGTGAATCGCTATAGCTGAATGGACAGTAGTTTAAGGGTGCATGCTACCCACAGTGGCCGACAGATATTTCTTCCAAAGAGAAAATCAAACAATTCAAATTCCACAAAAGTATATTCAGAAGATATTCTTACCTGGTGAACCGTTTCAGCACATTAGCACATCAAGGCCGAAAGTCATCCTATGTATCGCCTACCACACAACATTTCAGCTCCAACATAACCACGATCAATGGATGTGCGTAGAAGTATAAGCATGAAAAGACAACAGTGAGTCTGTACATAGATGAATTGAAAAATATAAGAAAAACAACTCACTTTTACATTTATATTTTATAGCTGACTTCTTGTAACAGATAAACAAAACTATATATGTTGCTTTTTGCAGTGAATATTCTTGAAAGCAGTATAATGTATACATAGCGACCTCAAATGAAGAATTTAGCTCTCTCCAAAAAAAGAATTTAGCTTATAAGAAAGCAAGGAAGAGTCTAGAATTTATGTCATGTAAACGTATCCCTCCTCATGTGAAGAAGATAAAAAAAATGCCAAAACTCATAAACACTTATAGCTTGCTGAGGTTCCAAACATGGAAAATGAGTTAACCATTTGACATTTGAGTTTACATTATGACTAATTTCATTTGATATTTGACTTGTTACCTCACAAGGATGAAGGCAACTACTCCCTCAGTCCCATAATATACGACGTTTTTCAACCTAACATAGCTTGCAAAAACGTCTTATATTGTGGGACGGATTGAGTATATTGGATGATAACACAAAATACGGCTGTATTAAATGAAACAATATGGCTATCTATAAGTTCATTAATCTAGCAAAGCTATTTGAGCATCCATGTACGAAACATAACAAGATTAGGTTACTCCTAGTGTATGAGGAATAAGACCGAACAATCACCTGGCATATAGAAACTCTCGAAAGAATGATAGTGATTATTTGGGGGCTTTTCACAAAGTTTTCTAGGTTGCATCAACTTTAGTTGAACCATATAGACACCGCCGTCCATGTATAAAAGTATTCCATCAGTATCCTCAGCATATCCCAGTATAAATATTAACCTTGCCTTCTGCCCTTCAATCTGAGCAGGTAACCCATGAATGTTATGCATTTCAATGGTCTGCCACAAAAACCATTTGTTAACACTCTGGGAATTGACCTCCTTTTGCCACATTTGAATGGTATGGCTATTATGAGACAATATGGCGAGACCAACAGCGCCATCCACAGCCTGAATGATCTGATGGCTGCCATTGCGGTAGCAGACATCATTTGTAATGGGAGGCGCTCTGATCACAGCTAGGCTCCGCCCGTCAAAATCAAACTTAAGTATGTAATCTGCACCTCTGCACAGCCAGTAAAGTGCATTACCAATAAGTGAACCAGGACTATTAGTATGACAAAACTTAGGTGGAGTCGGTGTTGAGATGAGGTCGCTCCATACACCGGTCTCTGAGGAGTAAACATGTGCGAAGGCGGGCTGTGGACCTCTGATGCTCAAGGAGAGCAAGACCACCTTGAATGGGCTCAAGTGGCAGCTTCCGTGCACGTGGTCATGGTCAGTAGCAGCGCAGAGCACCGCCCCATCGAGGTAGCAGTCCCCCTTGAACTTCGACGGAACGGTCAGATGGAGCTTCTCGCCGGTTATGGGAGCAATTACAATAAGCTCTTCCCGCCGTGAGGACATGATGAGGAGGCGACCGTGGCGGCACCCGGGCAGTTGGACCCCCATGCCACGGCTACTGTCAATGTCGTGGAGTCGCATGTCGAAGCGCTGAGGAGGGACACAGTCGGGAGGGTCGAGGACGGGTTTGAACATGATACCACCTCCATCTGCGCTGTGCTCGAAGAAACCGAGGAGGGGCGGCTTCCGGTGGTGTGCACAGAAGCGGCGGTGGAACCTGGGGTCGGTAACGGCGGATCGCCACCGCTTGCAGACGGCGGATGCGCATGGAAGAGAGGAGGGCTGCGGCGGGAGACGGAGGAGGATCTCCCATAGGAGATCGTCGTCTTCGAGCGGCGAGGCCAGCGCCGCCGACGAGCTGCTGCCGCGCCGGCGGCGACGACTGCGGCAGGTCGCTCCGGATGCCTCCTCACTCGCGTGGACCCGGGCACGAAGGCGTGCGCCACACCGGCGAGCCACTCCTTCACCCTCGTCACTCGCGTAGACCTGGGGATGTAGGCGCGGGCTGCGGCGGCGGGCCACTCCGTCGCCGTCGTGACTGGCGTGGATCTGGGGATGGGATGGAGCCACGTGCTGCGGCGGCGGGCCACTGATTGGCCCGCCTCACTCGCGTGGCATGTGGATGGAGGCGCGTGCGCGTGCTACAGCGGCGGGCATCCTCGGCCGCGGTCATCTCGCCGGCGGGCGGCGGCGGCAAGACCTAGCTTTTTTAGTGAGGCAGAGGAAGACGCCGCGGAGTGATAGCAGCAGTGCAGTGGTCGGCTTCAGGATTTCTGGCTTCACTCCGTCGTACCTAGTTGGCGTTGGTTGGGCCCGACCGACCGACTAGAAGAGTAAAGTGGTGTTGGGCCCCCACGCCAAAGAAAGCCCACTGATGATGATGATGATTTCTAGTTTCCTTGACTAACATTTCTCAGGCAATATGTATAGTTGTACTATATCGGATTGAATGCAGCTGCCAAAGGAACCGAAATTAGGGCATCCCCAAAACGGACCTCAAACCTCCACTATACGTTCGGACCACAATGTCCGGACCACTTTTGCCATCCAACGAGAAATTCTATATATCCACTTTGAATTTCAATGAACATTTTTTGTATTTGATGAGCAAAATTTAAATTCAATGAGCATTTTTTGAATTTGATGAACACATTTTGAGTTCAAGAATATTTTTTTGAATTCTCTGAACGTTTTTGAATATGATGAATAGTTTTAAAAAATGAACTCAAAATGGGCATCCTCGGCCGCGTTCATCTCGCCGCTGCCGCCGGCAAGACGTAGCTAGCTTTTTTAGTCGGGCAGAGGAAGACGGGGCGCACTGATGAGGAGCAGCAAGGGTTGGCTTCAGGATTTCTGGCTTTGGTGTAAAGTGGTATTGGGCCCCCATTCTTGTTGCCACCACGCCAAAAAATGAACTCAAAAAATAAAAAATAAAATTTTTATGATGATTTCCAGTTCCTTGAGTGATGATGGGCACATCCACATCCACGTAGAGTTGCCTAAAAAAACATCCACGTAGAGGATTCTTACCATCTGCCTTCTGGCCTCCCTGCGATTTCAGTTTCAATTTCAGAGGAGTCAACACATACATGTGTATGGTTTTATCTATGTATATGTACATTGTCAGGCAATGCACCTCATCATTATTGTGTGATCATTTTCCGATCCCACATGATTTTCACCATCTGACAGAGAAATGGGTTTTCAAGCTTTTGCATAAAACGCAATTTGGTAAGTGTGGGTGACTGTGTGAGCACGCGCTTGGTTTCGGGCAATATGTATAGTTATGCTATATGATAGGAATGAATGTTGGGCAGTAGCAAATGCAACTACCAAAGGAACCGAACTTAGAGCATCTCCAAAACGGATCCTCAAACCTCCACTATACGTCCGAACCAT
Source organism: Triticum aestivum (assembly GCF_018294505.1). Taxonomy (NCBI): domain Eukaryota; kingdom Viridiplantae; phylum Streptophyta; class Magnoliopsida; order Poales; family Poaceae; genus Triticum; species Triticum aestivum. The sequence continues at coordinate 4,971,800 of NC_057802.1, read as the reverse complement.
AGTGTCCGGACCGCTTTTGCCATCCAAAGGGAATGTGTATATGTCCACTTTGAATTACGCTGAACATTTTCTATACTTGATGAACAAAATTTAAATTCAATGAGCATTTTTTGAATTTGATGAACACATTTTGAGTTCAAGAATAGTTTTTGAATTATGTGAACATTTTTTAATATGATGAATAGTTTAAAAAAATTGATGACTATTTTTCAAATTTGATGAAAAAAACTCTATTTGAGGACATGCGATCGTTATCTGGCGACCTATGCGCCAAATAGTTTTCGCTGTCCTTGGAGACCTAGCAGCTAGTCTCGACCCGTCTTCCAGCCGTGGAAACCAGACGAGTGCACTGTCTTGTTATTTGCAGAGGCATTTTGATAGTTCACATGGCCCATTTCATAATCTGCGTTTTCAATCATTTTTGCAAGGAGCCCGACCCAAAATCCCAACCATGGCTTATCTAAAGGAAAAATACACCTTCCACACATAATCTACAATGGGTTCCCCTAGGCGACACATAGAGGTCGGACTGCCTCCTAACTCATTGGAGGTGAGCTCGAAGGACAAGGACGAGCTCGTGTCCGCGCCAGTTTCTGGCTTCACCATGGCGCAGGTGCTTTTCGAGGCCGCCATGGTGGAGAACTAGTCGGAGCAGCTCGCGGCGCCTGAGCCGTCGTTCTCCGTGTCCTGGATGTTGCAAGAGGAGATGCGGCAAGAACCTGTGTCTCCTCGAGCAGCACCAGCTCGCAGAGGGACGTATCATGAGTGAGCAGGCGAACGAGGATGCCATCGCGGCCATGGTCACGAAGAACCCGGCCTTAGTGGATGAGCAGTGTGCACCTGTCGTAGCGCCCGTGAGATCCACTGTGAGCTGTGGTGCCTATGCGTCATGGAGGCGGACAGGACGCCATACATGTTCGAGCATGTGGAGGTGGAGGCGACGTGGGCAATCACATACGGGAGCACGAAGAACATGGCCACATCCACGTCCTTTGGGCCGGGCTATAGCAACCACAAGGCCGGTCTGTCCACTCTATCATGGACCTCACCTCGGCCAGGGACGTCCACTGCCACACGGTTGACTCCCCAAAAGAGTAGGACATGGAAGACGGCCGTCCGACAAAGAGTAGGATGTGGAACACAGATGTGACTGTGTCCGTTGAAGATTTAGAATAGGATAACACTTGCCATGTGCGATTTTTTTAATGAAGTATGTCAAACTTTTCATGAATTTGGTCTGGTTTAAATAAAATTCGTCCGACTTGTTCAATTCACGCTTGAAATGCAAGCGGACACGTTAGGCACGGTGTTGGATGGTCGACTATTATATCTCTGTCCATGGACACGTCCAGACCAATCTAAGTACAAACACTATGTCCGTATTAGGGACACGTCCGAACCAGTCTAAGTACAAATACTCTGTCCGTTTTATGGGGCGGGTCTGGAGGTGCTCTATGCTCTATTGCCTTTTTTTAGGAAAAGTACGAGTGTGGCATTTTGGATCTTGGCTCCATGGAGGACGAATTTTTGAAAATTCAAAATTTGAAAATCTTGGTTTAAAAATCTTTTCTTTTACAAGTAAACAAGGATGTGAGGTGTATATGTGTAAAATTTCAAGATGAAATACGTTGAAATGCGACTTGTATAAAAAATACAAACTTGTGGTCTTAGAGGATGAATAATATCACGTGTTAAAAGGCCCCAGATTTAAATTAGTTTTTTGCACAGCCGTCATTTGAACTTATTTTGCCCTGAAAATTTACACACTTGTGCATCATGCCTTCATGTATATCTTTAATTTTTTCAGAATTTTCAAATGTAAAAATATGAATTTTCATGATTTTTGAATTTTGAATTTTGGGGACTCCATGGAGCTCGGCCTTCAAAAGCAATTTGTCCAAAAGTAGGCTCTATTGCCTTTTTTTTTCTATAGATTGCCTAACTATTCGACGCAGGACCTCTGATCAATTTGTATTGTTCTCATGGCCCATTTCATAATCTGGCTGGAGCCCGACCCAAAAGCCCAACCGTGCTTATCGAAAGGGAAAGACACCTTCCACGGGTTCCCCTAGCCGGCGGCCGGCGGCCGGCGAGCGCTTGCTCCAGCGTGCTTTCGCACCGCCGTAATCCATGCCCGCCTGCGGGAGGCCAGTCGCACTCGCGCTCGTGCAGCTGCCGCTCCCATTCTCCACCGGCTGGGCGAGTTCCTCATGTTCCTCGCGTCTCACAGGTCTCGTGGCCAAGGTGTATGTTTGTAAAATTTCAGGATGAAATATGTTGAAATGCGACCTGTACAAGAAATACAAACTCATGGTTTGAGAGGACGAATAGTGTCATGTGTTAGAAGGCCTCGGATTTCATTTTTTTTCTTTTTGCACAACCCTCATTGGAACGTATTTTGTCCTGAAAATTTACACACTTGTGCATCATGCCTTCATGTATATCTTTATTTTTTTTCATAATTTTTCGAAATGTAAAAATATGAATTTGCATGAATTTTGAATTTTGAATTTGGGGGCCTCCATGGAGCTCAGCCTCCAAAAGTATGCTCTATTGTCTTTTTTTTTCTATTGCCTAACTATTCGACGCCGGAGCTCTGATCAATTTGTATTGTTCCCATGGCCCATTTCATAATCTGGTTTGCCAATCATTTTTGCAGGGGAGCCCGACCCAAAAGCCCAACCATGGCTTATCCAAAAGGAAAGACACCTTCCACGGGTGGCGGCCGGCGAGCGCTTGCTCCGGCGTGCTTTCGCACGCTCCTGCGGGGGGCCAGTCGCGCTCGCGCAGCTACCGCTCCCATTCTCCGCCGGTTGGGCGAGTTCCTCGTCTCCCTCGCGTCTCACAGGTCCGCTGCTCTGCCGAGGTACACCGACGGAAGCTCTGGTAATCCCTTTGCTTCCCTTCTCCTTTCAGAACAGAAATTGTGAGTTTGTATTGTAGAGCCTGCTTTCGGGCAGCGGCATGGTTCATTGCCCGCTTGCAGAATCCCCTCTTTTTTCTACTCCCTCCATCCCAAAATTCTTGTCTTAGATTTGTCTAAATACGATCCGTATCTAGACAAATCTAAGACAAGAGTTTTGGGATGGAGGGAGCAGAATATTTAGGCATACTAATGCAAAGCGTTACAGCTTATGGTAGAAAGGGGATGAAATCACATCAACGACAGCAGAGGATAACTTAATCTGACAAGTTCTCATTATTCACCTGTTGCAAAATCCAGTGTCATGTGTTTCTACTTAATACTATTACAGTATGATATGAATATAAGATGCAGATGCAGTAATATTCATAGCACTGCAAATTCTGATGCAGTTCAGTATGTAGTCGGACATTTAGACATACTAGTGCAAGGCGTTACAGCTTACAATGCAGACGCGACTTGAGTTCCCTCAAACCTGTAGTGATACACACAAAAGCATAGAATGCACGTTCATGTGCTCGTCGCGTTTCGTGGCACATGACTATTTGTAGATGAGACAAAGGGCTTGGGGGGAATCTGCAGGTTCTGCAGCCTCCCGGTTAACATGTTTACCACCTTTGTCATTGAAGGCCGGTTCTTCGGGTTCCACTGGATACACCACAGGGCCACAATAGTCAGCTGCCTCATCTTTTCTTTGTCTTCTGCTGTTATTTCTGAAGTGAGCTCACATTCATGCCCACTGATTACTCTCTCGTAGATCCACTCCGGGAGATATACCTCGTCCTGGTTCTCAACACTTGGATCTGAGTTCCTCCTTCCACTGACCATTTCCAACACAAGCATGCCGAAACTGTACACGTCTGACTTGTACGAAACCCCTCCAAAGTTCCGAGAGTATAGCTCTGGTGCGATGTATCCCATGGTGCCTCTTGCTGCAGTTAAGGTAATGATGCTCTGGTCCTTGCACACAGCTTTGCAAGGCCAAAGTCTGAGATCTTTGGGTTGAAGTTGTAGTCCAGCAGGATGTTATGTGGCTTGATGTCAAAGTGGAGGATGCGCTGGTTGCAGCCTTGGTGCAGATATTCCATCCCTCGGGCAATGCCTAAAGCAATATCTAGCATTTTTTTTGGTGATAGGAGTTGTCGAGAAATATTGGAAACATGTGGGAATATGTATTTCTCCAGTGACTCGTTAGGCATGAATTCGTAAATAAGAGCCCGTCTCATTCCTTCGGAGCAAAAGCCCAAAAGACGGACGATATTTGCATGGTGGATTAGTCCAATGGTTGCAACTTCATTGATGAATTCCTCCCCCTCTCCTGTAGAGCTCTCTAGCATCTTGACTGCCACAGGAACTCTGTTTGGTAGCTCACCTCTGTATACACTTCCAAATCCGCCCTGGCCGACTTTATCCTTGAACCGTCTTGCTATCTTCTTAACTTCAGGGAAAGTGTACCTTGTAGGTTTTGATGTCCCATATGCCTTGAGAAATATTTCGACCTTCCTATTTATCTCTTCATTATACCTTGACTTCAGTGAGAGGTAGATCGTCGTGGCTAACATCAATGAAAGAGCTACAAATGCAGCTACAGATGATGCTGCTGATTAAAAAGAATGGAAATTAGCCAGCTGCATTTAGAGAGTTAGCTATGAGTACATGATTAAATCTTTCCCAGCCCCAGCCCCACCCCTTCTCTTTTTCCGAGGGATATATTGTATCTCATTGCAATGAGAGAACATGAAATTGATGCAGCTCAGTTAAACCCACATCATACAGGTTCAACGACTCCTCGAGTAGTGGCTATTTCTCATATGAGTGAAAAGTTAAGTACTCCCTCCGCCCGAAATACTTGTCATCAAAATGGATAAAAAGAGATGTATCTAGAACTAAAATACGGCTAGATACACCCCCTTTTATCCATTTTGATGACAAGTATTTCCGGACGGAGGGAGTACATTTATAATGGAAACAGAGAAGAGTTGCAGCATTACCTGCAATTTGGATCACCTGCATACCTGCATGTAAGAGTGACAGATTGAGTTCTTCCCATGATTTAATGTTGACAAAACATAAGAAAGGTACTTCTAAAATTTTGATAGAAACCACTTATTGCTGATTTTTTTTCATGAGATTTGATATGTGGGTATAGGAGGGGCATATATGTTGTGTAGCTTCCTGTTAGCTTCATCCTTCATGTATATTGGGCCTCATACATAGGGCTTATATTGATCGATATATTTCATCTTTTACTCATTTTCTCATGCCTTTTGTGATAAAACTGCTACGAACGTTTGAATACTGCAGCTACGTGCTTATTGGTTAGTATCCAATATCTTTATCTATTACTCCAGTTAGATATTTGAAATGTCGAACATGATTTAAGTTAATAGAAGTTCATATGAGTGTGTATATGTATTAAAGAACCATATAGGTTAGTGATTTAAAAAATATATAATTTTTTTATGTTCATTCTGTGAGTAGTAATAAAAAAGATAACTTATTGATTGGCTTCATAAATTTACGTCAACTTAACATGAATAAAGACCATTATACGCCGTGAATGGTAACATTTTGAGTATCATGACAAGTTTGCGTTCTGTGGGAAATCAGGTGCTAGAGAGAACAAAATGTTTAATCCAACAGTCATGAAGATCATAACAGAGGTGCACATGGACATCTTTGCAACCAACACAGGTTTATAAGAATCTGTTTGAGATTCAACTTTGTTAGCGCTGTATAATTTTGTTGTGTGAATGGTCTAAATAATTTTGTTATTATTGGTAGCTTGTGATGGGTAAACTTTTTTATTGCCAAGAATCAGGATTACTGCATTAGCACCATTTTAATGGTGACTACGTTCAAGCTACTCTACACTAGTCTAAAGTTCCAAACTAAGAGAAGCCGGTGTTTAGCTCCATTTGACTCTAAAAATACTAATGATCTATGCCAATCCAGTGTACCTATATATCCAAGAAGCCCAAGCCAATAATATTTTTGAAGCAACTTGGTTCAAATTCTCTTAAGTCATCGGAAATTTAATCCAACACAATCGAATTATGTCCTGAAGACCATTTACATTATATCTGACAGTATGCAAGTGTCAATATTCAAATGTTACCGATGTTAGATTTGTTGATGGTTATCAGTGCACCTCACATCCATACAGTGCCAATTTCATGGACTAAAATCATATTCTGAATGCTTACTTTGTGCAGAAGCAAAAAAAAGGAAATAACAAGGGAGTTACTAATAACCAAAGTCCATATCAAGCCTTGCTAATCTAGGCAAAAAGAAGACCTTGTGTCCAAGCAAAGTTTGGTTTCTGTTCTGAAAGAAATGATCTGCACGGTGGGCTGCCATGGCTTGTTCCTTTTTTGTGAGAAATTTGCAAAAGAGTTAACCATAATAATTTCACACTGCCATCTCTAGACAAAATGTTTTTGAGGGTACGTCCATGGATGTGAACATATGTGAAAAGTTTTGCTATTGGTACAAATCTTACTGGGTATTAGGAAAATTTGGAACATACCATAGATGGATAAATTTTTTTGTGAAATGTCATTAGAAAGGAATTGAGACACCATAATGATACATGATTTCGACTAGGGAAAGGAAAAATACCATGACTCTTGCAGAAAGCTTGATCCCTTTGTGAGTTAAATCCACATCGTTGTCCTTTTTTTTCACACTGTTGGCAAACACTAGTAATGTTACTAGAGTACCAAGAAAATGCTGTCTCACCAAGGCTGATGCTTTTGCTTGCCCTATACTCAAAGGTTGCAGTGTGTTCGACCTTCTTTGGTATTATGAAAAAGTCTGAGTAATCAATCTGACTAGTATATGGTATTGTGATGTCCTTAGAAACAACCATGCAGTCCAAAGGTAGAACAGACATGTAGGCATCGGGGTTCACCAAATACCAGAACTTGATGGCCTTGTTAATGAGACAAGTGACTGGGCCCACTATACCATATAGATCTATTGGTATAGGATCTCTTGAACAACCTACTAAGCTGGCAACATCCAACTTTTGAGGTTTGTACGCACCGGTTGATAGATTTGCTGAGATGAGTCTCTGAAGCGGGCAGTCAAGTGATGAGTCTACAGGCGGACTGATGTTTATGACTAGATCCTTGTAAAATATTGCAGTCACTTTGCAGGAGCCAAGAACTTGGTGGTACAGGATTGTGTCCTGTCCAGAGCATGATAGTTGCATACCTGGTGCACCACAAGGCGGAGGTTGGGTTGCAAGCCTGAATGGGAAACGGACCTCTGGTCCATGTTTGCTGCACCGACTTGGTGAACAACTCTTGAAGAAGTTTTCATCATCCAGTGATGTGGCAACATATGTTTCTTTGGCGAGAAGAGAGATGAGCAGCACTGTCAAGAGAAGTCCTGGCATACTGTTGGGATGTATTGTAGAGAAGCCTGTGAGTGTAACAAGGAGCACATGTAGTTAAATTAAGCGAGAATGTACGGTTTGCTTGCATGATAGCTGTGTGGATAAGGAGGGATTCCAATTGCCAATGAAACTTCCGACGTGCTGCGTATCAGAAAAATGAAGAAGCGCTACTATTCAGTGCTGGCTTGCTGTCAATGTAGATTAGTCAGAGATTCGTCCTCCAATGGCTTCACTACAAACAAAGAGCAATAATATATGGCTTCCTTTTCACCACGACTGGTACATGGGCATGACTACTGGACACAATTGGATGTGGAATGGAATGTCACATCCAGTAGACCAACTGGAACTTTTCTTCTTTTGCCATCACGACCATATAGAACCAGTCAGTCATCAGGCAACTGATCTTCTTAACCAGCTATTGTATCATCTACATGCATGTGCGATTCTTTGAACCAGTCTGCCATGGTGAGAGCTACTGTGTTCCACCATCTCACTGCCTTGAAAGCCTCAACTGCCTTATTTGTGCTTGCAGTTCTTGTTCCAAATTATGTTCAAGGGCGACTTCATTGGCATGATTGTCCTCCTTTTTCATGTGGCCCTCTTAGGGAGGTATCGTCGCCATTTCGTCAGGCAGGTGATCCATCCTGGTGCGGTTTTGCAGTGATACCAAGGCTACAATTCACATCAACAATGCAACATACCATGTGTCTCGCATCAACACTACTTTTTCTTACTTCTTGGTTGTTGATGCTATCTTGGACTTACTTGACCAGTGCCCTCTTCCTAGCTGGAATCGGCCTTTTAATGAACACAAATATGGTCCAGATGTTTCACACCCTGAAGTTGAATTAGCACCTCGTGCATACAGTTTCGCAAGCTTTGTTAGATGTTCTCAGGAAGTAAGGAACAATGGTAGGTACATGCCTGTCACTTGCATGAGCACCAGCTATTCGTTTGTCTATGTGTTAACTGGCATGGACTCTGGTGCTGTCGGGAGCCTCGAGCCTTCTTGTGGATATCTGGCAATGACTCCTTTAGGTAGTCGGGCAGCGAATGCAAGTTATGCAGAGACCATTGAACTCATGAGGACCGGATTCGCTGTTCGATTTCCCACTGGGGGCATCACTGAGTGCCTAATGAAGTTGGTACGGTGAGTTTGCTATAGTACCTTTTTCTGTTTGATTCCTATACACTTGCGTCTTTCTTAAATTTCCTTTTTGTACCATGGTGATGTGCCATGGTCTTGCAGCGAACGTGATGAAACAAATACTATTGAGGACTGGGCTTTGTTATTTTTTTCCATTGAACTCAGATTCTGGAATTGTGTGGTTTCTGTTGTTCCATTGCATGACAACATTGCTTGGTCCTTAGGCACATATATAATAGCTCTTGCCATCTGGCTCGTGAAGTGCATTGCTGGTATGTCAGAATTTTATATTCTTCTTGATGATCCAAGCTATCGTATTGAGCTTCATTACTATTGTTATTAAAATGAATGAACCTGTTATGCAGTACTATGCAGATTCATGTTGGCACCCATAGCTGTATTGATCTTCCTTGCTCACAAATATTGGAAAACAAGGATAACAATCGATGCAGTAGAGAAGTTCCTTCTAATGCAGCAAATGTTGGGTCCAACAAGGTATGCCTACACTGACATCACCGCAATCACAAACCATTTCAGAGATAAGCTGGGTCAGGGAGGCTACGGCTCGGTGTTCAAGGGTGTGCTATCACCAGGCAACGTCCATGTCGCGGTCAAGATGCTGGAGGGTAACTCCAATTGCAATGGAGAAGATTTCATCAGTGAAGTTGCCACCATTGGCAGGATCCACCACGTCAATGTTGTGCGTCTCATGGGGTTCTGCCCGGAAGAAATGAGACAAGCACTCGTCTACGAGTACATGCCTCGAGGTTCTTTGGACAAATACATCTTCTCAGCCAAGAAGAGTTTCTGTTGGGACAAGCTCATGGAGATTGCTTTAGGCATTGCCAGGGGTATCCATTACCTGCATCAGGGTTGTGACATGCAGATTCTGCACTTTGACATCAAGCCACACAACATCCTTCTCGACAGCAATTTTGTCCCCAAACTTGCTGATTTTGGTCTTGCCAAACTGTACCCAAGGGACAACAGTTTCGTGCCATCAAGAGCCCTGCGTGGAACAATCGGGTACATAGCTCCTGAGATGATATCTCGGAGCTTTGGCGTCATATCGAGCAAGTCGGATGTTTACAGTTTTGGGATGCTGCTGTTGGAGATGGCCGGAGGAAGAAGGAATGTTGATCCGAATGCAGCGCACTCGAGCCAGGCATACTACCCATCATGGGTGTATGATAGGCTAACTCAGCAAGAATGGGGTGAGATATCTGTTCATGTCGTTGACATGCATGAGCTGGAGAGGAAGCTGTGTATTGTCGGACTATGGTGCATTCAGATGAGGTCTCAAGATCGACCCACGATGGGCGAGGTTATAGAGATGCTGGAAGGCTGTGTCGAGGGCTTGGAGATGCCTTCGAGGCCATTGTTCTGCGATGAAGGACACACCCATACTGAGGATACTTATCATTTGTCGTCCGAGTTGACTGAAATATCGGAGGAGGATATGAGTGAAAATATCATTGTGTGATGTAATGTATGATTAAGTTGAAGCACTTTGCTTGCAAAAGGTTCAAGTTATGGTTGTATAAAATATTCCGACTCTTGCTGTGAACTTTTATGTGGGAGCATGTAATGTAATGTAATACTAGCAGTTTAAAAAATAGAGAGGATGGAGGGAAATTACTTCCAACTGTAATATCCATGAAAGTAAGGTGCTAAAATGTACTGTAATAGTTGATGTTCTTGGAAGACATATGTATTATTTCAATGTGAACATATTATTAACCGAGCGATAGCTTGTGGGATGTGGAGTGATATTTGCATGCACCTGCTGTGAAAAGACAACACAGTTAATTAGCGTTTTATCGGGTGCTTGTAGAGTTCTAGTGGAAGACAGTCCATAACGATTCTCAAAATAAGTAAATAAATAAATAAAGCAGATCACAAGCAAAGTCTGTAAAATGGATAATGCAAACTGTTGCGCTGCCGATTGTACTATTTTGTTTTGTATTCTCTGGTGGTGGTATAGCACAGTTTTTCTTCCTTCTTTCTTTTGGAACAGTGGTAAACACAGTTAGACTAGCCCTTTCAAATCACAGCTGCTTGAAGAGGAGAAGAGATGCGCACTGGCTACCGATGATAGGCGTGTGCACGGTCAGAGTTTCCAAGCGTGAATGCTACTCTCTCTGTCGTCGTCGTGTTGTTGCGATTACGAGCGTGACTAAAGACTCACACCGATCCAGACTCATATCATCACCAGTAAAAATGGCTGTAAGGAATTGAAGATGAGACGAGCCCTTTCACTCGTATCAACCACTACAAAGTAAGTGGACAGCAGCAACCTCCTCAGTCTCAGCTGCATTATCTTCTTCATTTCAGCCATGTAATAAACGCTGAAACGACATGTACACCGGAAACAAACCATTGAGTCGGTGCAGTGATGACCACACAAATTGCCTCTGTGCAAAGAGTAACAATAAGATATAAGGATTGTTGATGTTGCCTCGTTTTAATAAAATGGGGGTGGGGGAAACCCCTTTTCATCAAAAAAAAGAGAATAACAATAGAATTTAAGGATTTCTTCGATGACATCGTCGTCAGGGCCCAATGTGTAATTTCTTTGGGTTTGTTTTTTGAGAGGATGCAATTTCTTTGGTTTTTTTGAGGGGATGTTTTTTTTTCTTTTTGTTGAGTGATGTAAGAAAAATTGTGCGGTAGGGATGTAATTTCTTCGATGACCGATGGGGCACGAACACGGTATGGCGGCCCAAGAATTTTAGCGCGAGCAGTCAAAAACAAGCCCACCACTAAACCCAACCCAGATCACTGGGGAAAACAGCTCAACGGCCGTATATGCAAATGGGCCCGGCCCATTGTTCACGCCACATCCCCTTCCCCACCACCATGCTCCGGTCCCTGGCGGCCGGCGACCGCTCGAGCCCCGCGCCACCATGCATGTCGTTCCTCCAGATCGAATTCACAGGATGGTAAACTTCTGGTTATAACACCCCCCCCCCCCCCCCCGCGGCACACACACCTCCCCCGTAGCAGCGTACCCTCTATCTCACCATCCAGTTTTGCTTCAAAGTTCGTGCAAGCAAACTTCTCTTTTGTCTCCCAAATAAAAGAACATTTGAACTCGAAGCTTTGTAGATCAACATCACACAAGTACTACTATGTTTATATTTCATCAAAAAAATATTATACAATGAGCGACACTTGTGTATAGTTGACCTGCAAAGTTTCAGGGTCAAATGTTCTCTTGTTTGGAAGAGATAAAAAAGAGAAAAAATTATGTAAGAATAGCACGAATCTTGACGCAAACTGGACGGATGAGATAGAGGGTACACTGGTACTGGGGTACGACAAATCCACACTCCAGCATGTAGAAACTAGTGACATGATGAAACCCAACTTAAAATAATACTAGTATCAGCCGAAATTCCCTAGATTAGGTATTCGAAAGCACCTTAGTACATTACATACTTGACTCGAATAAGACACGATAAGTTTTTTGTAGATAACATATAAACATCATCGACCACATTGATGCGACGCGACAGACTCAGTGACAACTAACAACTGCAGCAGCCATTTCTTCACCTGGAGAAAAAAAGTGTTAATCTTCTAGTAACTCAATAGCAGCCATACATTACAGATAAAGGTAAATAAAATCTTATAATAGCACATATGTAACGAGTGCAGCGATTCGGTGCCCAGGCTCATCTGCACCCGGCCAGAAAACAATTCACAAAAAATACTAGAAAAATTCAAAAAATTCCAATTTTTTTTCTCATAGTAGACAATTTGTTGCGTGAGGTTCGCTCCAAATTTTATCATATTTGGACATCTAAGGCGCTCTCAGCAAAAAAGACAAATCGGGTCAAAACAGTATATGAACAGTATACTGTTTTACAAACCTCGAATTTGTCTTTTTTGCCGAGGGTTGCTCATTTATCCAAATGACTTGAAAATTGGGGCGGACCTCACGCATCAAAGTTTCTACCATGAGAAAAAAATTTGGCATTGTTTGAATTTTTCTAGTATTTTTTTTATTTTGTTCATCAGCGTGGGTGCAAATGAGCTCGGGTGCAGAAATGGATTTTCGATATGTAACCGTCTATGAACAAGAAATTACAAAAAAAGATAGTACAAACTCATGATGAGCTCAGCAAAATAAAAGAAGAGCTACATCATATCCCCTCATAAAACGAAGAGTTATATCATATTCACTAGCTCCACCCCCATAGAACACCACTGACAACAAAAGCCTTTTTGACACAAATTTGTTGGGTGGGGGAGTTTAATGATGAGAATGGTGATTATACTAGTAAAATTGGCTAAAAATACATTGCTTTCAACTTATAGAATATGAAACAACCTAATTACTTAGCATGACCACCATTTTTATGACCGTAGTTTGAGGGTGCATGCAACCCACATTGGCCACCAGATATTTTCTGAAGAGTCAAAATCTCACAAACTACAATCAGAAAATCTTCTTACTAGTTCAAATGTCTCAGCACATTAGCACATCAAACCAGATAATCATGCTAACATTTCAGCTCCATTGCATCCAACAGTAATGGTTCTACCTAGAATCATGAGAGGTCATGCAGTTAACAACAGTTCCACAATAAAGGCACATAAATAAAAGAAGGCAACATGAGATAGTTAGAAACATGGTTTTTAATGCGTTCGTAAGGTGATGCTTAGGCATCGCTTAAGCGGCAAGGTGCTTTGGTAGCGTATTGGCATTTTGTCCACCTTAGGCGCTTAAGCGTCCATTAGGCGGTAAGGCAGGGATTGATCGCCTTTAGATGCCTTGCCGCCTTAAAAACCGTGGTTAGAAAGATGATCTAGCAAACGTAATTTGAGGGGGGAAAAGCAAAATTCAACTCTCAAAGAAACTTTGAAAAAAAGCACCTTGGTGACCTGATTTTTCTTTCGTCTACATCCCCTCGAAAGTCATATCACAACGAAAATTTGCACGCTCCTAGCATCTAGAGCATCTTGGATGTCAGAAATATGCAGATTTTTCGATTGTTTACTATTTTTTGGAGTTTACTGTTCATCAGGAGTAGATGAGCTTTTGTAGATTACCCAAAATAACTCACTTATAAGTCACTTGATACTAGAAATAGATAAATCGAACCGCTTATGTAATACAATGCAAGGAATATTCATAGAAGCAGTATACTTAGCTGCCTCATAATTGAGAATTTCGCTGGTAAGAAGAAAAAATGACAATGACTAAATGTTTTCTCATGTAAACTCATTCTTCATCGAGTCAACTAGAAAAATTATGCCAAAACAACAAACTCTAGCAATAAAAGTGATATTGGGAATTCTCCTTTAAATAAATAGATCCCAAGATAAGAAATTCAATTTCTTTTATGTGCTACAAATGTACAAAGTAACCGTGCCCAGCAGAAGGGGTCATAACCAAATGAACAAAACACTTAGAAAGTGTGGATTCAATATGGAATTAAGATTAATGCCAAGATTAAAAACTAATAATGGACAACAGAATATAGCCAAGTTTGTGGTTATATTCGTCGACTACAACGTCCATGCCGAATAGTAACATCTTTTGTGTTTCTCGCAGCACTAGCTGCAACATGAGGTAGGCGCAACTCTATTGCTAATGAGATCATAGCATACTAGTGTAGCCTTCCCCTTCACGTCTCGTTTCTTACCAAAGAAAAACAACATGCTGCCATAATGATTCCGAATTGAGAGGACATGGAATTGCACTAATCGTCGCGTAGTTTTCCAAATCCTGCATGGGCTTGTCACACAGGTTAATAGTTAGACTTTCACGAGATAGAAGGCATAATCCGGTTCTCAATACTTCCATGCAAATCCTCATCATCTCTACCTAAAAGTAGTGCACCAAATCTTCTCTTGAATGCTTATTTATGTACCTTCAAAGCTTCAGATGAAAGCATACATGCATGTGCCTTCAATATCAAATTGTCGTTCGCTGTCACAAGTAGGAAGAGATCGAATACACTAGAGTAATCCTTTACCACTTACAAGCTGGTGTTTATTTACCAGGAGTGTAGACATTACGTGAGATTGAGGTGAAATTGTATCATTGGCATGCTGACAAAATACAAATGTGAATCACTGAAAAAATGATGTGCTACTAGTTTATGGGGTGTTGTAACACTCCTAAAGTAACACAAAAGTTCTTCTATTTATCATTTGTTAATTTTTTAAAATTACTATGTTAACTGTTAATCAACTAATTGGCTGGATCCTTATTTCTAAAATTGTAAAATATACACTTACGTGTTTCAAATAAATCCATAAAAAGTCATGTATACTAGTAAAGAGCAAGTTTTTTTGGGGTGCAAGTATAGTGTTACTTCGGAGCTGTATATACAGTAATAAAAAAAAGGTGTGACGGTCTGTAATAGCCAACAGCGAAAAAGAAAAACACAGCATGTCTCTGGTGGGCCTAGTGGGGCGTGCTGTGGTGTGGTTTTGATGGGCTGGGCCCTTCATTCGTACTTAGTGGGCTGCCTACTTAGTGGTACTCCCTCTATTCTTAAATGTAGTGCGCATAAAATTTCTTAGAAGTCAAACATTGTTTAGTTTGACCAATTTTAGTGAGAAAAGTATCAACAAAAATGATACCATATAAATATAACATAAATATATGCTTAATGATGTATCTAATGATGTTTACTTAATATTATAAATGTGGATATTTGTCCTCTATAAATGTAGTCAAAGTAGGGGGAGTTTGACTTTTGAAATTTCCTATGCGCACTAAATTTAGGAATAGAGGGAGTAGCGTTTTTGGGACCTCTAGTCCATTCATTTTGAACATGAAATGAAGGGCAATTGCTTGGATACCGCGACGTGATGTATGCACTGCAGCGTAACATACTCCTTTGATCCACGCTGGGCACAATATGCGTTAGTCAAATTTTAACATGAGTTTGGTGGCACCACCTATTCACAAGATTACACAGAGTATGAGGCTCGCAAGAAGGGAGAGTGGTAACTGAATTCTCGATTCTTCCCAAGCCCAGTGGTATATATGCATGCATGGCCCCAGTTGGCTGCCAACCTGGTACAAAGTGTTTTCTATTGTGTTATCCCTGCCTCTACTACATCAAAGTGTTCTTATGAGAGCTCCTTTATATACCACTCCGATGTAGGATGGACACATTTACATGCACTTCTAATATGAAGATGGCATTGGTGTCCGCCATCAAAGGTAGTGATATTCAGTAAAGTGCTTTCGTCCTTCTCAATCACGTATGTATTGTTTAGTTGACTCAAAATCATAAGGTTTTGAAATAAATAGAAAATAATGCATAAATAGGCATTAATAGGATGATGTGTGGACATATATGTCATTTCCTAGCCTCTCAAAAAATTCTGTATACTCATAGTTATGATATAGACCTTTCTCACATGTTTTCCTGCTTTTGGAGAACTTTCCAATCTTGAGAATTCTCAGTTGTGTTAAAGCTTCATAAATATCAATCACATTAAGTTGCACACACTACTGACACACTGAAATTCTACCCATGTGCAGTTTTAATTCAATGTTATTACTAAACAGTAAAACTGGGCTACCCACGCCCTCCCACAGCGATTTGACATCCTCCGCCGTCGGATCAGCCTAATAGACGGTTCAGATCTGGCGTTCGTTTCGTCCCTCGCGCCTGCCCATTTTTCGTTCGATCACCCAGCGTGACCTGGTCACCGTAAACGGGCTGCTGCTCCGCTAGCTGACCTAGGCTTTCTGTCATTAGTTGGGCTGAGAGGTCGAGAGAAATAGATTAGGCCCAGGAAAACGAGGGTAAACAACAGGCCCGTTCCGTGCATACCTAGGCATCCTCTCAAGATTGTCTCAAAAAAAAGGCATCCTCTCAAGAGTTACTAAAAAAAGGCATCCTCTCAAGAGATATCAAAGAAAAAAAGGCATCCTCTCAAGATTTCTCAACCACACTGCGTGCGTTCTCCCCGAGGCTGCGGCACGCGCCCTCGACTTCATTACTCGCTGTTCGGCGGTTCTCCTTGACGTGTGTTGTCAGCTTCGTCCCTTGCGGTTCGACGGCTTCGACCCTTCTGTTCGGCATAGTAGATTGGCCTAGGAAGTTGTGCAGGTGTACAATCCGTCCACGGAGAAGAAATTGTTGATGCATGGATCGATTCTTCCTATTCTGAAGGAACTCTCATGCGTCCCCACAAATCTCAGCTTCCGTAGGTAAACACACCTCGCGAACCCTTTGCTTCGATTGGTGAGGAATCGTGTATGCGTAAGCGACTGGTTCGTGCCCTGGTTTTGCAGTCTGCCGAGATGGAATCTTGCTCCATTCGTTGTTTGTTTTTCCCTTGTGAGTCCCATGCTTCTGTTTCTTCCCTTGGGTCGTATTCCAGTTGAGTATATACACTACCAGAAAGGGATAATTTCACCGATACAAAATTGGAATGGAAAGTCGTTGTCCTGATAAGAATAGATGCTTGACACAATCATTTTCTTATGTTTAGTTAAAACATATGCTTTTTTGGAATTTTCTGCTGGTAAGAGTAAATCCATCAATGGAGTCTTCTCTTTCATATATTTTTATTGAGTAAAGATGCTTAACCTGGGTGCATCTTTTGTTGGTCCCTTTCGAAGTGATGGTACACATGTAGATAAATATACAAGAAATTATAAGGCCAATTCATATATACACTTGTCATTGTTGTTTTATGTCTGAAATTCTTCTGAAAATGATGGAATAACTATGGTTGTGCACTTGCAGGATCTTATTGTGTTTTAGGTCAGACGCACTGCTATGAGACTTGCATTTTAATTTCTTGTTTTTGGGTACTATTGTCAATATGTGCTTTGTAATTGTCTATGAATAAATAGAGTGAGCAGGAAATTAATGAAACCAAGTTAATGCAAAGAGGCCCTATTGGTGCAATGTTTACATTCCAAAATGACTTTGTATTCAAATAGATGTTAAAGCCAGCCTATATATTATAATTTTGGGATGGGCGCGGTAACGCGCGAGTAAGGTGGAGATGGAATAGTTTGATATACATCAAAAGGCTTAGAAAATGGTAGAGATTCAAGAAAATTGTAAGCAACATACAAAATCACTGTTCAACATGAACACCACCCCCGAGTATCCATCTATGAGTTGTTGCATTTTGGACATTTATTTTATAGTGGCCCCAGCTTGCAACAACTAAAATTATTCGTCGACTACAAATGCCATGCCAAATAAAAACATTGTTGCTTTTTCGCTCCTCTTTTTGGGTTTTCACTTGTTTTTCCGTAATTAACAAGGAATGTTTAGTTTTTGGGCCCGGTTTTCCTTATAAACTGGACCATCTCTTTCTTTCTAAATAAACTGCAGGAACCCCATGCCCTTGTGATGAGGTTCTTAAAAAAACGTATTTGTGTTTCTCGCTGCACTGGCTGCAACACGAGGTAGGAGCAATTCTGCTGCTAACGAGATCATATCATACTAGTGAAATCTTTCCCATCCTGTCTGGTTTCTCATAGAAGAAAAACAACATGTTGTCATAATGATTTAGAACCGAGGTGGCATGGAATTGCACTTATTGTCGTGTAGTTCTCCAAATCCTCCATGGGCTTGTCACATGGGTTAATAGTTAGATTTTCACGAGATAGAAGGCATAATCCAGTTCTTGATACTTCCATGCAAATCCCCATCGTGCACCAAAGCTTCTCTTGAATGCTTATTTATGTACCTTCAGAGCTTCAGATGAAAGCATTTCATGTATGTCCGTTGTAGTTGTTAGCTCGTTCTTGACAAATCCAATCGGGTCTTCATAATCCGGACTCAAAGGATTCGAAACTTTGTGGTCTCTCAGAATGGAATAGGTGGGCCCTTCTTCTTTTTCCCGACTGCTGAAGGTCGAAACTAAAGATCAAATCAAGCGGAGTCTGGATTCCTATGTTTGTACCAACTCAAATGTGCCTTCAATGTAAATTTGTTGGTGTTTTTCACAAGTCAAAAGAGATTGAGTACACTAAGGTCGTCCTTTACCACCGACCAGTTGGTGTTTACGAAGACATTACGTGAGATTTAAGTGAAATTGTATCATTCTCATGCTCACAAAATAGAAATGTGAATCGTTGAAAAATAATGATGTATACTATTTTATGGAGTGTTGTAACACTCCTAAAAAATACAAAAGTCTTTCTATTTATCATTTGTTAATTTTGTTTTTAAATTACTATGCTAATTGTTAATCAGCTAATTTGCTAGATCTTTATTTCTAAAATTCTAAAATATACACTTGCATTTTTCAAATAAATCCATAAAATCATGTATACTAATAAAGAGCAAGATATACGTATGTTTTTTTGGTAAAAGTAGTATCACTTCCGAGCTGTATATACAGAAAAAAAAACAGGATGTGAGGAATAGCGGGAAAGAAAAACACAGCAGGCTGTGGCGTGGTTTTGATGGGCTGGACCCTACATAGCGGGCTGGGTCTTTTGTTGCAGATGGAGGAGGAGGAGCCCGATGCGCCTCTTCTTCCTACCTACCATGGCCCCGGGCGGTGCGGTGCTCTGCTTCGCCGGCGGTCATCCTGTAGTGGGCATACAGTTCACAGATCCCAGTAGGCCGCCACATCACGCTTCCAGTCCAGAAGTTCCACGGCTCCCCTATTACAATTCTCTTTTCATATAAGACATGAACATTTCATTTATACGTGTATAACGTTTTTCAAATACATGAACACATTTTGTATATAGCTGAAATATTTGTTTCGTACACGTTGCACATTTTTTTAAATGTGACTAACATTTATTAACTATATTGTTTTGATGTCTAATTTCCTTATATACATTGCACATTTTCAGCTTAGTGGGCTGGGCCGTTTTCGCAGATGGAGTCAGCATCCCTCCCTCCCTGATACGCCTCTTCTCCAACCCACCACGTCCCCCGGCACCTGTCAAAAAACAAAAAAACCACGTCCCCCGGCGGTGCGGTGCTCTGCTCCGCCGCCGCCGCCGGCTATCGGAGTAGGCCGCCGAATCGCGCTTCCAGTTGAGGGCTCCACGTATCCCCCATTGCCAGCCATGCCCCACCGGAGCGCCCTTTCTCCGGCGATGGCGGCCTCCCGAGGAATCTCGCTGCCTTCGAGATCCGCCGCCGCCTCCTCACCTCCGTTCGATTTCCTTTCATTTTTGTTGCCAAATCTTAGTACGAAATGTACCCACAATCCCACACACATGGAAAAGTGTTACTCCTGTCCTGGGATTAAGATGTCATGATTAACCCGCCTGTAGGATGAACCTGTGAGATTTTCAGCGTAATAACTACTAGTCCATGATTAGCTCACACATTACCGAGGAGGAATGCACTGTACTAGAAAATACTCATGTGTGGAACAGAAGAATAATAAGGTAAGCAACGGGTTGTTGTGTTTTAAGAACTGTTCAATCTGAGCATGCCTCCCCAATCCAGGTCTGCGATTAAAATGGCCTGCTTACTGAGGAGGAATGCCCTGAGAAAATACTCAAGCGTGGAACAGCAGGATAAGGTTGTTGCATTTTATCTGTCAAAATGCAAATAAAGCTATGTGATTCTGTACTATGACCACTGAAAAAAATAGCGCGCTATATCGCCGCTAATAGCACGCTATAGCATATAGAAAATTGTCTCGCTAAATAAATCAATGTACAATGCCTCGCTAATAGCACGCTATAGCACGCTAATAGCATATTTTCAGGGGCCACGCTATTTTCTGTAGCGCGCTATTTTTTTCATTGACTATGACGCGGTGACGACTGATTATTATTCATACATCAGGTGGCATGGATTGCTGAGATTTATTCATACATCAGGTGGCCTGGATCCTCTGACATTCTCACCATTATCGGAGTGACAATCAGATGGCCTCATCATGTTTCTCGAGGACTTCTATGAGGATGAATGCACTGAGGGAAATGCTGAACTGGGTATAAATCGTCGGAATATCAGAACAAGGTAATCAATAGATTATTGTATTTTTAACTGTTTTTTTACAATCCAAATAAAGTTTGATGTGATTCTGATTACAAATAGCTAGTAATAGTATTACATGGCGATGGATCCGTATTCATACATCAGGCACTAATGTAGTGGAAACATCAAATATATTACACGCCTCAGTGTTTACTAAGTTATGTGGTAGCATGCTCTCCATGATTTACACAACAGGATGATTTTCAGTTGAGATGAATGGTTTTGGGGGCATCTGTAGATTCTGGAACCTCCCGGTTAACATGTTTACCACCTTTGTCATCGAGGGCCGATTCTTTGGGTTCCACTGGATACACCATAGTCCCACAATGGCAAGCTGTCTGACCTTTTCTTTCTCTTCATGTGCCATATCCAAAGTAAGAATCAAGTCTTGCCCAGTGGTTACTTTCTCATAGATCCACTCTGGAAGGTAGACATCATTCTGGCTCCCGACACTTGGGTCTGAGTTCCTCCTTCTGCTAACCATTTCTAACACCAGCATGCCAAAACTGTATACATCTGACTTGTAGGATATTCCCCCAAAGTTCCTTGAATATAGCTCAGGTGCAATATAGCCCATTGTGCCTCTCGCCGCTGTCAAGGTAACAATGCTCTGGTCCCTTGCACACAACTTTGCTAGGCCAAAGTCTGAGATCTTTGGATTGAAGTTGTAATCCAGCAGGATGTTGTGAGGTTTGATGTCAAAGTGGAGAATGCGCTGGTTGCACCCTTGATGCAGGTATTCCATTCCTCGGGCAATTCCTAGAGAAACATTTAGCATTTTTTCGGGTACTAGGAGTTGCCGATAAATATTAGAATCAGTCGAGAATATGTACTTCTCTAATGAGTCATTAGGCATGAATTCATAAATAAGAGCGCGCCTAGTTCCTTCTGAGCAAAAGCCGAGGAGCTGGACACTGTTTGCATGGTGGATTCTCCCGATGGTTGCGACTTCATTAATGAATTCCCCTCCTTCTCCTGTAGAGTTTTCTAGCAATTTGACTGCCACTGGCACTCCATTTGGTAGCTCACCTTTGTATACAGTTCCAAAACCTCCTTGCCCAACTTTCTCCTTAAACCGCCTAGCCATCTTTTTAACTTCTGAGAAAGTGTACCTCGTGGGTTTTGATGTGCCATATGTCTTGAGAAACATTTCGACCTTCAAATGTATCTCTACGTTATATCTTGTCTTCAGTGAAAGATAAAGTGCAGTGGCCACCGTCAACAAAAGAACAACAAAAGCGGCCACCGATGATGTAGCTGAATAAACAAATAAATAGGTAATAAGCATATTGACATAGTGATTATCATGGGTATAAGATAACATAAGAGTCCAATGACCAATTAGAAGAATTTTATGCATAATGGAAATATTTATTTATTTTTATTTTTCTTCTTCAAGTGAAGTGCAGAAAGACATGGGTTTCAACTGTACCTGCGATAACTTTGATACGCGAACCTGCAAATACAAAAAAGTATAATGAGATATGGATAATAGCTTATTGAACAAAAAAGAAGTGTGCAGAAACTATTTTGTTCCTGTATGTGTGTTTATGTGGTTTATAGTACTCCCTCTGTTCACTTTTATAAAACATTTCAGACTGCTTATATTGAACCCTTTTAGGTGATGTCTGAATGGCCTACAAGGTCTTACAAAAGTGAACAGAGGGAGTATTTGATTATTCATTTTGTCTATGATGCCGAAATCTAGAACCCGGGGTTCTTGCTGATATTGTGTTCATTGAATAAGATGTTGCAGGTTTAACTTTGGATGGTGATTTGTTGTGTTCATCCTGTAGCAATGGACTTGAACAACAATTGGAGTTCAGAATTTTGTAAGGACCGTGCCTGATACTCCTTCCATTCCGTTATGTAAGGTGTATTATTTTCAGCACGATGACCAAGGCACGGAATTATAGACATGCTAGGACTAAATTACCCTTGGGAAATTTGTTGATTAGTGATAAGTAAATCAATTAATCCAGGAAAGTAAGAGATGCATGCAATCGACAGAGTGATACTTTTCTTATTTTGTTACAAGGAGAGATACAGACAATCAGAAGAGATATATTTTCCATTTTTTCTGGAGGGCTAACAAGGGAATTATGAGAAATTAGAAGAAATAAAACTTACATAGTGGAATTTTATCAGAAAACAAATACACCTTATATAAAGAAACGGAGGGAGTATGATAGAAGAATAAAACATAATATCTTTCAGCTTAATTATTTATATAGGGTCTCTTTTATGATATTTGGGCGCCTCAATGTGAATTCTCAAACTAGCGACTCAAATGATTTATTTTCCTTTTTCTCAGCCAAGCATGAAATGCATGTGAATTCATATTAAGGATTGTGCAAAATGGATACATACCAAACCCAGAAAGAAAACTCAAAACCGAAAGGCAACAAATAAAAGCTAACAAGCTATGCTTGCAAGGCTACGAAGCAAAGAAAAGAACCAAAACACCAGATATCAAATCTTTGAAGAATTCAGACGCACTAGAAACTGTCAAAATAATATAAAATTTAAGACATTATAACAAAATAAACGGGCTAGGTACAACTATATGGTACTTTCGGCTAGTTAGAAGCAATACCATGAGCATGAGGCATGCAGAATGTTTGATTCCTTTGCGAGCTGAATGCACAGTGTCTCCCTTGGCGTTCACAGTCTGGGCACCAGATGCCTTGGCCCGTTACATACCAGTCCAGCGTTATCTCAGCAAAGCTGAGGCCACCTGACTTGAAGAGATATGGTATGGGGACAGCGGCATCCGAGCACACCTTGCAATCCGGTGGAAAAATGGAAATGGGCTCAGATGCGTCCACCAAATACAAAAAGTGAGTTGCATTACTAAGGCAGGAGACTGGCCCAGCAATCCCTTCGGCAGCATAAATACTGCTTGTTGGCGTGAACTCTCTCGGACAGCATACTAGGGTTGTATTGTACTCATAAAATGTGACCGGACATGGGCCCTGGTTCTCTTCATAGGCATCAATCGGTATGCTTCTGGAGAAGAGCTCCTTGAGCGGACAGGGAGATGAGGAGTATAAAAGCTGGGTGATATTCATGGCACTCCTACTGTAATCTATGGCAGTGACCTTACATGGGCCAAGGACTGGGTGAACAAGGATGGTGTCCTGGCCAGAGCATGCTAACTCCATCCCCATGCATGGTCCGCCGCATGATGATGATGTATTGTTGGATTTAAGTCGGAGAGGAAACCTGATCTCTGGGCCATGTTTGCTGCAACTGTACGGTGGACAGTATCTGAAGAAATCTTTATCATCCCACGCTGTGGCCATGTCAGCTCCATGGTTGGCGAGAGATAGCAGGACAGCTGCAACAAGGAATTTACTCATCTTGGTGTATCTCTAACCGGAATGTAGAGGAAGAGGAATGGAGATGAAGGCAAGCAAGCTACTGCAAGTATAAAATAGTAGCTCTAGATTGCTTAATTAGCTTCACAGGTAGCAACCAGAGTTGTGCCTCTTATATATATATATTTATATATATATAGTCATGCGCCTTAATTATCATGGTTGAATTCCTGCTGTGAATGCAACCTCATGCCGTGTTCTAGTGCTTCGAGAGTGACTGCACAGTAGTTGTAGTCAAGGATTCTAGAACCATGTGGAAACTCGAATACTTCCATCAGTTTCATGCGTGGAAGTTCTAGTACTGTGATTGCCACCCTCTTGATCAGATTCATACTGTATTGATAGCTATATATGTGCCTGCAGAGGAATTTCTTTTGACTACAAGCACTTCTGCCGTGCGTCAAGGGCACTGCATGGAAACTCTAGCATGCTGTCATTGTCACCTCTGGAAAATATGAACCCTTACCAAGTAAATGGAGCAGAATATTACGGTAAGTCCAATATAAATTGGCAGCTCAGTCAATGTTTTGTTCCAGCTCCAGCTATGTTCTTTGTACAGTCAGATAGCGATTTTTTTTTCCATTCCAAAGTCAGTAGTATCCCAATCATGCTGGGCCTTCCTTATATAATCAAGTAATCTTCTCCAGAACTAGGATATCAATTCTCTTGTGGGAGTACTCAAGCATCTGCAAAACTTTCATGGCGAAGCCTGGTGTGTATCATTGTTCTATTTCCCTGCAAGCCCTGACTGTTTTCTCTGTGCTCGTAGTTCTTTTGGAAGATGTCCAGGGAGGAGACAAGTGCCCAAGTTTTTCATGCGGGCATCTCCGAGACGTACGGTATCCTTTCCGACGTCCAGGCGACCCACCTGGGTGTGGTGCTCAAGGATATGAGCTGGTTTGTAGCAGTAGCAAGGCTACAATTTACATCAACACTGGAACATACTATGTTACTGGCATCAACTATACTGATTCATCCTTCTGGGTTGTGGACGCCAATTTTAATGCCAACAGCTGCTGCTCTCTTCCTCGGTGGAACCAAGGTCCTTACACATACGGCTTCATTGATTCAGATTACTATCTTGATTTGGCAACTCGAGCCATCTGGGCATGCTTCACCAATTGTTCGCGAGCAATAACTAATAACAGCATGTACAAGGCTGTTACATGCCTGAGCGGGAGCAATTCACATGTTTATGTATGGGTGTCTCCCGACGATTGTGTGTTTGGAGATCTTCGATCTTCTTGCGGCTACTTGGCCATGGTCCCCTTTGGTGACTACCGATATTCTTCTGACAGCCAACAAGTAGTAGAGAATGCAAGTTATGCAGATATCATGGGATTTATAAAGAATGGGTTTTCTGTTCAGTTTCCCATCAATGTGAACGGGAAGCGTACTTGCTCTGAAGCCATTAATATATGCCTGAACAATTCAACCAGGTGAGTTTGTGCTCTGGAGTGTAGCCATGTCACCCTCTCATTCCATTTCTTCCTGAATTTGGGTCACTTCCTCATTTTTTTTAACAAGAAGAATTAACGTGACCTGTTAAGCCACCAGAGCTTCAAATGGGTACAATCACGCTAAACTAAGATTGCTATTTGCTAATTTAGTTGGACAATAGTTAATTAGAAGGACACAATCATATCCGACATGGCTACTTAAACTCTTTCTATTTCTATTTAAGAGCCCATAGCATCTCTTGTCTAAAAAAGAACATCTGCGGGGGCCAGTTGTCAGAGCACATATGTTGAATAGAAAAGCTAGTCCAAAGTGCAAAGCTGGTTGAATTACATGGTACTATGTGCACAGAAAACCAAACATCCTCATTTTCCATTTTAGGCAACAAACACAACCCGCACGCATCATCACACATGTGCATCTTCTAAAATATCGGTGGCTATACCAGCCGCTTAAACTAGGTGGTGGAAGGAAGGGCAGTTTACTCTTATCTAAGAAGTGTGTCCCCTTCTTAATTTCCTTTTTGTGTAACGGTGTGCCTTGCAGATACTTCAAGGAGCAAATATCTGATGCAAGCATCCTGAAGTGGGCTCATGCCTATTTCTGGAGTGAGATACATTTCTTCAACTGCGTAAATTATTACCGCGATGAGGGTTACCACTGCCAGCCAAAGATGTTTTTGAGATTGCAAACCATTGTACCTGCTATTAATATCATCAAGTTACTTATTGGTAAGTGAAAATTTTCTAACAACAATAATCATCCGTTTTCCTTTTTAGCCTGTTGTGTAAGCTGTTCTTTGATAGGTTCTTATTGTACCACGATGTAATTTATATTGCGTAATCCGTAATTTTGCACCATCAATATGATGTATACATTTCTGCTGCCTTATTTGGGCAGTCCTATGCAGGTTCATATTGGCGCCTCTGTCTGTGTTGATTTTCCTGGTCTACAAGTACTGGAAAACAAGGATATCAATTGATGTAGTCGAGAAGTTCCTCCGTATGCAACAAATTCTTGGCCCGACGAGGTACGCCTACACCGACATCACCGCAATCACAAGCCATTTCAGAGATAAATTGGGTCAAGGAGGCTATGGCTCTGTGTTCAAGGGCGTGCTACTGCCAGGCAATGTTCATGTCGCGGTCAAGATGCTAGAAGGTAACTCCAACTGCAACGGAGAGGATTTCATCAGTGAGGTCTCTACCATTGGCAGGATCCACCATGTCAATGTGGTTCATCTTTTGGGATTCTGCTCCGAAGAGATGAGGAGGGCTCTCGTATACGAGTACATGCCTCGAGGTTCTCTTGACAAGTATATCTTCTCAGCTGAGAAGAGTTTCTCCTGGGACAAGCTCATCGAGATCGCTTTGGGCATTGCCCGAGGGATCAACTACCTACATCAGGGGTGTGAGATGCAGATTCTACACTTTGACATCAAGCCACACAACATCCTTCTTGATAGCAATTTTGTCCCAAAAGTTGCTGATTTTGGTCTTGCCAAACTGTATCCAAGGGACAAGAGTTTTGTGCCATCGAGAGCCCTACGGGGAACTGTTGGGTACATAGCTCCTGAGATGATGTCTCGGAGCTTTGGTGTCATATCGAGCAAGTCTGACGTTTACAGCTTTGGCATGCTGCTGCTGGAGATGGCTGGAGGAAGAAGGAATGCTGACCCGAACGCAGCAAACTCGAGCCAAGCGTACTACCCATCATGGGTGTATGACAGACTAACTGCACAAGAAGTGTGTGAGATAACTCCTGTTGACGACATGCATGAGTTGGAGAGAAAGCTATGCATTGTTGGATTATGGTGCATCCAGATGAAGTCGCATGACAGGCCGACAATGAGCGAGGTCATAGAGATGCTGGAAGGTGGCCTCGATGGCCTGCAGATGCCTTCCAGGCCATTCTTCTGTGATGATGAGCACACTGCTGTTCCGGACTCTTACCCTTTGTTATCCGAGCTGACCGAGATCCCGGAGGAGGATGAGATCTCAGATTCTTATGTTTCCCGGGTCAAGTGATCTTGTACGTGGAAACATGTAATAAAATCTAGGAGTAGCAGTTAAAGAGGATGTAGAACTCCGACTGCTTAACTGGTTGACTGTAATCATCTTTCTGGAAGACACTTATTATTAATAGTATATGAATAATAGCTCGTGGAAGCTGAAGTGTTATTTGGGGTTTCTGTTAAAACATTGTTAGCACGAATACATGGTTGAATGAATTTATTTTGGGTTTCTTGCTATCACACGCATTCCGATTTAATCGCCGGTAATTTCAGCCGTATAAAAAATATTCAAATAACATCAAAGTTCAGCAGAAAAATACAAGCCAGGAATGCTACCTCCTGCCGTGTGTGTTCCTGCAATTTCGAGTGCGATTGTAGACTCGCTGCCGTTCCAGTCCCGCATCTTCAGCAGTAAACAGCCCCTGCGAGAAGGACGAGTCCTCTGGCTCATATGAACCACTACAAAAGTACAAATACCTGGACAGCAGCAGCAACCTCGCCCCCAGGACACCTCACTCTCAAAAGCAAGGAAAGTCCTGTCTCTGTCATTTAAATTTCTACAGCAATAATTTCAGACATGTAAACGTCAAATGACTTGTACACCGAGAACAAATTGCCACATCATTCTGATATAATCTGTGTTATTTTCAGCCATATAAATAACATTCAAACGACTTGGAAGTCCAGCAAAAAACTGCAAGCTAAGAATGCGACCTCCTGCCGTATGTGTTCTTGCGATTAGGAGTACGACTGTAGACTTGCTGCCGTGTGTGTCCTGCATCTTCAGCAGAGAATGATGGATGTGACTGTAGACTTGCTGCGGAAATTCCAGGCCCGGTATCATTACCATCAAGTAAACTGCTGCGAAAATGACGAGTCCTTCCATTAAAAAATCAGTGGACATCAGTAGCAGCCTCAGTCTCAGGGTAAGTTCAAAAAGGGGAGAAAAAAAACTCCATCAAGTTCAGTCATATAAGCGATGCAGCAACTTGGAATTTCAGTCAGAGTCAGAGATCAATCCAGCTGAGATCAATTTCAGTCATAGCTCTCGAGGAATTCAGTGGACAGCAGTAACTACCAGTCAGTCTCAGGGGACAAGAAAATTCAGTCTTATAAAACACGCTCAAGACGTCTTGGAAGCTCAGCAGAGAATTACAGTTAAGAATCCAATTTCGAGTGCGACTGTAGACTCGCTGCCATCCAGACCCGCATCTTCAGCTGCCGTTGCCAGAACAACAGTCCTCTGGCTCATAAGTACCACTACAAAATAACTGGACAGCAGCAGCAACCTCGCTCCCAGGGCAAATAAAGTCCCGTATCTCTCAACCAAATTTCTACAGCAATTATTTCAGATGTCTAAACGTCGAAATAACTTCTAGACCAAGACCCAAACCATGCTTACAAGGGTTCGTTTTGGTCGAATGGGTGCAGATCTGATTTGATCTAGCATATAAACAGATCTAGAGCAACTTCCTGGCATTCCGTTAGCACAGCCATGCCAATTCTTCTCAAACAACGGCTGAATAGTACAGACAAACATAAAAGTCTAGGCTCAAGAGATGAGCTGCCAAGCACACAACATGTAGAAAAAAGTAAGACATGACGAAACCCAACTTAAAATAATACTAGTATAGGCCGAAAATCCCCAGATTACGTATTCAAAAGCATCTTAGTACATTACATACTTGACTCGATTAAGACACCATAAGTTTTTGCAGATAACATATATATAAACACCACCGACCCATTGATGCGACACGACAGACTCGGTGACAACTAACAACTGCAGCAGCCATTCTTCACCTGGAGAAAACAAAAGTGTTAATCTTCTAGTAACTCAATACAGACAAATATGAAATCTTATAATAGCACCTATGTAACATAGTGTATGAACAAGACAGTATAAACTAGCAAGCGAAAAAAAAGACAGTACAAACTCATGATGAGATCAGCAAAATAAAAAAGAGCAAGTATCCCCTAAAAAAAGAGCTATATCATAGTACTAGCTCCACATCCCAGAACACCACTGACACCAAAAGCCTTTTGACACATATTTGTTGGGTGGGGGAGTTGAATGATGAGAATGGTGATTATGCTAATAAAATTGGCTAGAAATACACGGCTTTCAACTTATAGAATATGAAACAACCAAATTACTTAGCATCTATATTGGCCACCACATATTTTCTGGAGAGAAAATCAAAAGGTCAAAATCTCAAAAAATACAATCAGAAAATCTTCTTACCAGTGCAAATGTTTCAGCACATTAGCACAGGAAACCAGGTAGTCATGCTAACATTTCAGCTCCATTGTGTCGCCACTGTCCGATCATGAAGATCAAGTTTTCACCTGGAGCAGACCGAGAGAAGTGGGAGCAACCGCGACGGAACCTTCAAGAAGGGGAACGGCGTCCGCGGACACTGCCACCGACGGCCAGTGAAACCAGACCGGTTATGTACCCCGGCGCTCACACCCTTCTGGCATACCCATACTACGCCGAACACAAACATCCATGCCACCCGCATGGCCATGGCTGCCCGCCCGCAACTGTGATGCACGTTCCGCCCACGAACGCCGCGACTCCCGCCACAAGGGCCGCCGCCCTCCATCCAGACAGCCCCAAGACCGAGAAGGCATCGGCTTTGGTCCAAAACGGCCGCCCTAGAGACAAAACAGCAGCCCACGCCCTGCCTCGAACTTCGCCGGAACGGCCACTGCGTGCACTCGGTCAAGGAAACGGGAAGGAGCGGGAGCGGACGCATCCATGACCGGCACACCCCTGTACCAGTGACAGGTGGCCCGACTACGTGGGCGCCTCCCATCCCTCCAGTCTACATTCCCACTGAACAACCCATGTGTCGTCCCACCATGGCAGCCGTTACAGATCCACAAGAGGCCACCAAAGCCACCTGTCCACCGGCAAGGCGGCAATCGACCACCACCACCAACCTTGAGAGTCACCGAAACTGTCCACCACGCCGCCCGTCAAAGTCCAGCTGTCGGAGCCGACGAGAACCCAGCCAGCACGCCCGCCAGAACCACCACTGTTGCGCCGCCACCCCCACTAGCCGAGCCGAGGCAGGGGTAGCTGCCCGCAGCCCATGTCGGCTAAGACCCGAGTTAATTGCATGTTGGTACCACACTTCAGCACCTACTCACGAATTGATACCACTACTCAAAAGTTTTGCAGTTCAGTACCAACTCAGGGCCTAAGTGTTGCAAAACGGTCTAAACTGCGTATAAACGCGTATTGATGGTGTATCTGACCGCTGGGACTCACTGTCAGGGGCTGATGTGGCATGCTCTGCCCGTCAAAGTCTAGCTGCTGGAGCCGGCGAGAACCTGGCCAGCACGCCCGCCAGAACCACCACTGGTGCGGCGCCACCCCCGCTAGCCGAGCCGAGGCAGGGGTAGCCGCCCGCAGCCCATGTCGGCCAAGACCCGCACCCCTGGATGAAATGGGCCTAGAGCAGCTGGCAATGGCCCGGAGCAGCCGCTTCGCTGTCCACCCAATGTGCACCACCACCACCCGCCGGCCGCCAGGCCAGATCACGACCTCCAGCCCGTGCCCCTGCTTCCAGCGACCCAGCAAGGCCGCCAGCCACCACCCGCGTCGCGCATGGCCAGCCCGGAGCCAGATCCGGTCGGACCTAGCAGGGATCCACGCGCACACGACCATCCGATGAATCCGCCCACGCAGCCGTCACGCCACGAGCGAGAAGAAGGCCGACACAACACATTGAAGCCGCCCGCCGTCGTCGTCCGCTCACCGCCATGCCGGAGGGCCCTGCGCCAGCCCGCCACCCCTGCCCGAGCCGTCATCCCGCGCCAGCAGCGCACCACGGAGAGGGGAACCAGAGCCCCGCCGCCGCCTACGCCGGTGGGACTTTGCCCGGCGGCTCCACGCGGCTGCGGCGCGGGGGGGTGGCGGGGGGAGCCGGTAAGGGAGGTGGGGGCGGCCGCCGGTAGCTAGGGTTTGCCACCGGGCAGCCGCGGGGGCAACACCAACGTATGTTTTAATATTTCATTTGTTTAAATTTGGTAGAATCTTCATCTACAAGTTGAGAAGATGGAGAACCTATGTTTATGCATTTGCTGCAGTTCATCCTTTCTAAGGAATGATTATTTTGCTAATCCTTCCTTTTAACTTTGATTAAGTAGTCACCAACGAAGGCGACGCCCCATTCTTTGTCGTCAGGTGGCAGCCAGGGCCGTGCTGCAGTAGTACGCTGACAGCTGCTGCACTGGTTGGCTCGGTTATCGTGGAAGAATTCTGCCTCTGAATGCAACATCCCGCCGTGTGATATTGTGTTCCAAACTCCCAATCACCGTGATAGCTGCTGCAGCCTAAATCACCGTGTAGAAAAATCAACATTGAATGCAATATCTTGTGGTGTCTTTGAGGTTCTGTATGTTATTTGAGGATTACGGCTTACGAGTCCAGCCAAATCCCCAGGACACCGACTCATGGACTAGTCACGCGATTAGTCGATATTTTCGTTTGGATGACAAGTACAACCAGGTTGAAGTTGTTCTCATCATGGTAGTTGCGTGCCTGGGCAGGAACCACTGAAGCTTCCGCCGTGTTGTATGGTCTAGCTAGAAAGCTCCATGGTACTATTCTTGCCATTTCACCATGAAGGTTTAGAAATGCAAGACAAGTACCGACTACTCTTTAAGAAACGAAGTATGAAACAATCGCTTCAGCTGCTGCTGCTGCTGCCGTTGATCTGTGTTTTCTGATTTGCTCAAACCTTTTGTGCTAGGAACTCCAGTTTCCGTTGTATGAAACTCTTGCCATGGATTTCATGAAAAACCTACAAATTCCTGAAGCTAACTGCTATTTTCTTATGAACTCATATTTTAATATATCTGTTTTTGCCGAAACACATTTATTTAAATCTGGTAGAAGTTTCAGGTACAAGTTGGGAAGATGAGGTAATTTTGCATTTGCTACAGTTCGTCATTTTAAGCAATGAGGTAATTCTGCATAATAAAATTGAGACGTTTGCTAATCCTTTTAACTATTAATAAGTGGTCACCGACGATGATGAAGGCGACGCCCCTATTCTTCGTCGGCAGGTAGCAGTCAGGGTCATGCTGTAGTAGTACATGACAGCTGCTGCACTGGTTGGCTCAGTTCTCGTGGAAGAATTCCACATTTGAGTGTGACATCTCGTGCGCCGTGTGAGATTGCAGTCCAATCCTTCCTCGTCAGCAGCAGTAAACATACCATGACACGGTAAATGCACATCACATCATCAGTATGAAGGATGAAGATCCGGTCTATGGTTCCAGTGCTGCTCGTATCTAAATGCTGAAAGTATGCCTTTGAAAGTTGAAACTGAAAGCAACACAAACTAGTGGTTGCAAATGGACAAAGACAGGAGGGCTTATGATGTAAGCATGCATAATATACGGCCTGTAGATGTAGAACCAGCGTGCTACAATCTGTGGGTTTATAATTTCTACTCTACATGCTTTTGAATTTGGTATTGCTAATACATGTCACTATCAAACACTTGGAAGCTGGAGCGTATCAAAAAATCTCACAAGCACCGCTTCGGATACCTCCACTAATCCACAAAAATATTACACAATAATTAAGGTCTTTGATGCCGAAAGCGCCACTTGTGGCCGCGTTTCCTTTTTATTTGTATTACTGGTACTCGGTGACTTGAACTTGATTCGCGTTTAATAAAATGGCTGTGTGCATCCTATAATGCAGAGGTCAGGGTACTCCCCTTCTCGAAAAAAAGGTGAAGGTCATGCCAAAAGCACCACTTGGAAGCTGGAGCCTATCAAAAAACTATCCTTCCCACCATATAAAGATCGATCGATCGATAAGATATCAGCTCAAAGCCAAAGCATGCACTTGCATCTCTGCCCCATACATGGCCTCACTTGGATTTCCATCCATATCCATACCCATTCTCTTCTTGATCACTCTGCTGTCCACTGTACCCACATCTTCTTCTCCTGGTCCAAGCAAGAGCAATGGCAGCGATACTGATCTTGCCGCCCTGCTGGCTTTCAAAGGACAGCTCTCAGACCCTCTCGGCATCCTTGCCAGCAACTGGACCACCGGCACGAATTTCTGCCACTGGTTTGGTGTTGCATGCAGTCGGCGCCGGCAGCGCGTCACTGCTTTGGAACTGCCGGGCACTCCCCTCTATGGATCAATCACTCCACACCTTGGTAATCTCTCTTTCCTCTCTATTCTCAATCTCAATAATACAAATCTCACGGGCTCCATCCCCGATGATTTAGGACGGCTTCGTCGTCTTAAATACATATATCTCGGATTCAATGACCTATCAGGTAGCATCCCAACCACCATAGGAAACCTCACAAGGCTTCGTGTTCTTGCCTTGTATTATAGCCATGTATCTGGTTCAATCCCGGCAGAACTACAGAACCTGCAGAGTCTTGTCTACTTCAATATCTTCGGGAATTACCTGAGCGGCTCAATACCAACCTATCTATTTAATAATACCCCTCTGATAACTCGCCTGAGCTTCGGCAACAACAGCCTATCGGGACATATACCATCTTGTATTGGCTCCTTACCAATGCTTGAGTACCTTGACCTTCAAGTGAATCATTTCAGCGGCCCAGTACCTCCATCCATATTCAATAATTCTAGATTAACTGAAATCTGGCTTGGATTCAACTACAACTTAACTGGCCCGATCCCAAACAATAAAAGTTTTAGTCTACCGGCATTGCAAAAGATTAGCCTGAACAACAATAGATTCACCGGTGAGATTCCGTTGGGGCTATCCTCTTGTCGGTACCTCCAAACTATCTCCTTCAACCTGAATTCCTTCGAGGGTGTTGTGCCGACGTGGCCGGGCAAGCTTTCTCATCTCAGTTTCCTTTCATTGGGTAGGAATCACCTTGTTGGTGCAATTCCTGTTGCACTTAGCAACCTCACTCAGCTAGGTTTACTAGCCCTGCCAGGCTGTGAACTGTCAGGAGCCATTCCGGAAGAATTTGGATAGTTGGACCAACTCACTGTATTGGATGTCTCAGACAATCAACTAGTCGGGCCCATTGCTGCTTCTCTTGGTAACCTGTCTGAATTAGCATTCCTTCTCCTGGACGAAAATATGTTCCTTGGATCGGTACCAGCAACAATTGGTAGTACCGAATCTATGCTTCATAGTGATATTTGAAAGAACCGCCTAGAGGGGAATCTTAGCTTCTTATCCAGTTTTTCTAATTTTAGAAAGCTCCGGTTTATTCACATCTCTTCAAATAATTTCACCGAGGGCATTCCTAACTATGTGGGGAACCTGTCGAGACAGCTGCAGATTTTCAGTGCGTCTGAGAACAATTTTGTTGGTGAACTTCCAGCTACGATTTCCAACCGCACGGGTCTTGAATTGCTAGATTTTTCAGATAATCGGTTAGATAGCAAGATTCCAGAATCCATCATGATGATGGAGAATCTCCAGTGGCTTGACCTCGACGGAAATCACTTGTTTGGGTCCATCCCACCTCAGATTGCAATGCTCAAGAATATAGGAAATTTGTTCCTTTCCAACAATACATTGTCTGGTTTAACACCGGAGGGGATTGGTAACCTGACCAAATTAGAATACCTGGCATTGTCTGCCAACCAGTTATCGTCAATTATCCCGTCGAGTTTATTTCATCTTAATAGTCTCATTCTGCTAGATGTTTCTCAAAACTTTTTGACTGGCACATTACCAGTTGATATGGGCAATTTGAAGCAAATTGACAGCATGGACCTCTCTGCCAACCTCTTGGTTGGTAGCATCCCATATTCGATTGGACAACTCCAAACTATTGCCTACTTGAACCTGTCACACAATTCATTTGATGATTCACTTCCAGAATCTTTCGGCAAGCTAACCAGCTTGCAAACTTTGGACCTATCACATAACAGTCTCTCTGGTACAATATCAAAGTACCTAGTCAATTTCACCATCTTGGCCAGTTTGAACCTGTCTTTCAACAAGCTACAAGGTCAAGTACCAGAAGGTGGTGTCTTCTTAAATATTAGTCAGCAATCCTTGGCAGGGAATTTAGGGCTTTGTGGTGCTTCACGTTTAGGATTTCCAATGTGCCCAAGTAACTCTAAAAGAGCTAATAATGGCCTCATGCTGAAGATTTTGATCCCTACTATCATCATAACAATTGGACTTGTAGCTTTCTGCATATATGTAACAGTCAGAAAGAAGATTAAGAAGCGACAAGGGATGTCAGCTTCTCCCGGTATGGTTGACATGCCCACCCATCACTTGGTCTCGTACCATGAGCTTGTTCGAGCAACTGATAATTTTAGTGAGAGCAACCTGCTAGGGTCTGGAAGTTTTGGAAAAGTTTTCAAGGGCCAGCTAAGCAATGGTTTGATTGTTGCAATCAAAGTTCTAGACATGCAGCTAGAACAAGCGATGAGAAGCTTTGATACAGAGTGTGGTGTACTACGGATGGCACGACACCGCAATCTAATGAGGATACTCAATACCTGCTCCAACTTGGAATTTAGGGCATTGGTGCTTCAATACATGCCCAATGGCAGCTTAGAAATGCTGCTACACAACTCTCAAGGTACAACCGAATTGGGATTCAGTTAGAGACTAGGCATCATGCTCGATGTGTCATTGGCAATGGAGTATCTTCACCATGAACACTACGAGGTGGTCTTGCACTGTGACTTGAAGCCTAGCAATGTGTTGTTCGATGAGGACATGACAGCACATGTGGCAGACTTTGGCATTGCAAGGTTGTTACTAGGTGATAACAGCTCTACGATCACTGCGAGCATGCCTGGAACTGTTGGGTACATGGCACCAGGTACTATTACTATCTAGCAATTTTCTTGCTCAATCTACTTCTGATTGAACCATTGAGTAATTAGGTTAATCAGGCATGCCTTAATTTCAGAGTATGGGGCTCAGGGAAAAGCTTCACGAAAAAGTGATGTATTCAGCTTTGGAATCATGCTCTTTGAAGTCTTCACTAGAAAGAGACCCACAGATGCATTTTTTGTCGGAGATATAAGCCTGAGGCAGTGGGTTGCTGAGGCGTTTCCGGCAGAACTTGTCTGTGTTATGGATGATCAGCTACTACAAGGGTCTTTTAGCCGCAGCATGGAAGGCTTTCTTGTGCCGATATTTGAGTTGGGTTTGGCATGCACTAGCGACTCTCCTAACCAAAGGATGACAATGAGCGATGTGGTTGTGAAGCTGAAGAAGATACAAGTGGCCTACCATAAATCGATAGCAGCCGCACAGAATGAAGCCAGTCATTGATCACTGATCAACATTGCTGGCTTCACTCTGCTATATATCAAAATAAAGGGGGGGGGGGGGGGGGGGGGGGAAACCATGTAATCGAATTCAAGATGTCAAAAAGCTATGATGCGGCTCTTAAGATATGCCATAGGAATAGACTAGAACCTTTTAGATCCTATCATTGTACACTGTTTGGTTGAGATAAAACCTTAACAGTATTCCATGTAATCTCTAATTTTCCTTGTGTGTATGTTGTTACGGGATAAGCACCGCCATATAAATACAATGTACGCGGCATCCTGCGGGGCGTCAAACGCTTCCTAAAATCCTACATGGTATGGAAGCATAGGAGGTTCTTCCTCTTCCATCTAGCAATTTGTACCCCGATCTCCACCCATGGCCACCATGCCTACTGCCGTCAGGGCTGCCCTAGGCACGCCGCCCTCAGAGAAACTGGCCATATGAAATCACCTCATGTGGAAAGACTAGATCATGTCACAACTGCATGGGGGCCTGCTAAAAGGCTTGCTCGAAGGCACGGACGCCCGTTGTCGAAGACGGTGGAAGTCACAAACGGGACAAGACAACGGGCTAGGCACCCAACCCCCTCTACACTATAGGCGATGCGCAAGGAGACTGCCGCGGCGACCTGGACTGCGATCAAAACCATGTTCGTGTCCTAGCCACTCTCTCGGATTAGAAACCTGAGAGTCGCTATCACCAATACAGAAAAGGGTGGCATGTCCTTCTTTAATAAGATTAAACCTGTGTGCACCATGGGCCCGCCCCAACCTCTAGTGTATTAGAAAACAACGAATATATGTTACTTCTCCTAACCTCTTCATCAAGTGGTGTTCTTCGAATGGATGGAAAATGAGCTCACGCATACCTTAGGGATTTCTGCGGCAACAATCGATGAGGGGGGACCGCATAAGCTGCAAACCAATCATATGTGTGTGCTCAGTTTTCCTGCGAAAACTAGCGATTTCAAAGGCCAAGTGCGACGGGCTGGGTACCACGTCAGAAATACCCACTTTTAACACATATAAAACAGTCCAGTTCCAGTCACTTTCAATCAAGCAGCAAATATCTGCGTAAATGACGGTGCGTATGAACCACTACACACAGGCACAGCAGCAACCTCAGCTTCAGCCACATTAAGTTGGGTCTTGAAAACATGGAAACAAACTTAACAAAAACGAACCATCACAGAAACGACAAGCCCGGAGCGCTTAACATCCTACACATAGGAAACTGAGAACACCACCACAGTTTTAAGAATTAGGGTTCCAGAGTGAGAACTTACATAATTTAGTGTAGACATGAGCGAGGTGATAGAGATGCTGGAAGATGGGGCCGACCATCTTGGCCATTCTTCTGCGAGCAGGGGCATGCCCATGTAGATGATTCCTACTATCTGTGATCTGTCATCCCAGCTGACAGTAATTCAGAGGAGGGCAAGCAAAATTATTCATCTGTGATACAGTAATGTGTGAGATGATGCACTTAACTCACTGGAAGCTGTAGTCACCAGTTGTACCTGTACCAAGTATAAAACAATCCGCCATGCTGCTTCCCAACTCCTGTGAAGTGTTAACTTTTGTGCGGAAACATGTAATGGCCAGCAGTTAGAGGGTGGAGAACTCCAAATGCTATAACCATGCTTAATTGCTAAAGTGTAATCATGAATAAAGGCATATATTATTAAATAGGTGAATGTACGATACTTGCACTTTCTGTGAAAACTTTGTCAGCATGAATATAGCAGTTGATATCACGTAATATCACTGTCTCAGAAATGCAGAGTACTCAGACAGTAATCTTTTGCTTCAACTGCTGCTGATATTATAAACTATTTGTAGTAAATATGGACTTTCTCCTTTACTAATAAAGAGAGGGGAGACATGCATGATCACTTTTAACACATAAAACAGTCCAGTTCCAGTCACTCTCAATCAAGCAGCAAATATAACCACTACACGCAGCGGCAACCTCCGTTTCAGCCACATAAAGTTGTGTCATAAAAACATGAAAATTGAAATTAAAAGAACCATCACAGTAATGACAAGCCAGGAACGCTTACAAATAGGTAACTGAGAACACCACCACAGTTTTAGCAAGTAGCAATAGCCATTACAAAATACCCAATTGTAACCTACCTTATACACAATATTTGACATAGCTCCAACAGTTTGTGAGCTGTCAAAACAATGATGTGATTTCAATTTATGCCGTCCACAAAAAAAGTAATTAGCACGAAAGAATACTTGTAAGTGCATCTAGTGCCCCTTAGTGATTTTAGTGTATTGAAGATTTATATGTTAAGGGACTAATGTGTTTATGAGTGTACACAGGCCTTATAAGTCTCTGAGGAGTTTGATATATCCAATGACTGTCGTCCCCTGAATGTCTTCATTTGAAGACTTTGAAAATGAGGAAATTGGTGTGACCTTGAAGATATTGATGTGAGGACTATGAGGCGTGAAGACTTTTGTTTTGGTAGTTTCATTTCCTTCTTTTTGGTCATAGGAAACACCGTACTGTTAAAGGGGTCGAGATAATACTAAGGAAAAAAAATTCAAGTGATGCTCATCTCAAAGCCTACACATACCTAATCCTTCGAGTGAAGCCTTTGGAAATCTCTTGCAGTTCAGTCAATTTCTTCTGTGACAAAGACGTAGTTCTTCTGGTCTCTGAGGAATTTGTTCTGACTGAGGAATTAGGAATTCGCCAGTACGAATTGCCTATAGTGAGGAACATGATAGCCCAGAGGAATTTCATGGTTCGAACTTCCGGCAGTTGATGTTCTTTGCGCCAGCTATCCCAAATATCTTATCCACATAACGGTCATATTATCAGGGGCATTTACGTCTTATCATGTCGGGCTGTTCCCTGGCTATAAATAGCCATCCCCCTCAACCACTAGCTGGTTGGCTGCTCCGAGAGAAACTAACACTTGTCATTTAGAGCATCCCATCCTCCGAGGACTTTAAGAGAAAATGATTAGTGAGAAAAAACCCAACATCCCAACACCTAAAACCCAAAGTGATTGGGCATCACTGAAGAGATTGTTCCTTTGTGAAGCCGACGTTTGTTACCTTTGAAGACTGTGCATCTTCCAAACGGTTAGGCGTCAAGGTCTAGAACACCGAAGAGGAATTGTGGATCGCCGAGTGACCAAGTCTGTGAAGGTTTGGAAGTCATCTTGAAGACTTACCACGAGTGATTGGGTGAGATTTGTGTGACCTTAGCTCAAGGAGAATAGAATAAGGGTTGTGTGTCCTGGGACTGTGTGTCCTTTGATTTAAATACCAAACCACTCCAACCAGACGTACAACTGTCACATCAGTTGGAACTGGTCTACTAAATCACTGTCTTCACCGAGCTACTGATTCTATTTTCTCATCCTTTCATTTCCTCGTTTATGTGTTGATGAAATTGATCATTACTGTTTGAAGACTTTGACTAAAGAGTTTCTCAATTTCCTCAATCCTATTTCTTCTATCATCTTGTCTTCTGCATGCTTATCCTGATTACACGCTACCTATACTCTGTATATGTTTTATTTCATCATGATGACTATGCTACTATCTTGTTATGCATGCACCTGAGTACCTTTTCCGCTGCTTGTATTTCGTCACTTAGTTAAATCCTCAAGTAGTAATTCTTCAGTGACGAATTTGTAAAAATCGCCTATTCACCCCTCTCTAGTCGATATAACGCACTTTCAGTACTCTAGTCTATACTCTACAGCAAAGGGACTAGCTGCAGCTGCAAGTAGGCAAGTTGTGTTTCGGAACAAGTCTTTGGATGAATATGACTTCACAAGGTCGAGTTGTTGTTCTCCAGAAGTACTTAGAGAAAAAAAATGAAATGAAGAGGTGAGTGGAGTACATACCCTTTTTTCCATGCCGAAAAATTTAAATTCAGTTTTTGTGTGTGATTTTTTTTGATTTTGTTTGTGAATACACATACACATGTATACTAAGGATGTGCAAAATTTCACAGCATTATACTTTCACACGTGGCGTGCAGAAAAAAGACAAATTCATATTTTAAAACAGGCCCTTTATTTTTGGTTTTGCGACAGATTTTTTTGTACAACCTACAAATCACAACATTTAAAAATGAAATTC
Source organism: Triticum aestivum (assembly GCF_018294505.1). NCBI lineage: Eukaryota > Viridiplantae > Streptophyta > Magnoliopsida > Poales > Poaceae > Triticum > Triticum aestivum. Next base: position 4,931,111 of record NC_057802.1, on the reverse strand, counting down.
CACATGTTCGTGCAGAACACATATTTGTTTCCATGGATTTGTTTTCATTTTTTTTTGAAACTTCGGAATATGCTTTTTGATTTTTTTTAAATATACCGAGCTTCACAAAAAATCTGCTGAACATATAAATAACGGATAACAAGCAAGTCATTTTGGCTCAAATTGATGTGCTGCAAACCTGGGTAATTTTACACATCCTTAGTACCTGTGGGTACCCGTTTACCCTGACATGTTATGGGTATGAGGAAATATTGTACCCGTCGACGGGTATGGGTATGGGTGATGGGTAAGGTTTGGGGCGACGGGTAAGGGTATGGGGTGGCTCCACCTGTACCCAAACCCGGGGTCATCCCTACTCGAGCAGGTGCCGCGCAGCTTCCTCCCAGCGTGATCTTGTGATCCAGAGTGATTTCCACTCTATGAAACAGCAGCAACGAGGATACTGCTAGTGCGGCCTGACACTCGTGACAATCTCAGATTCGGCGCGACAAAATGTGTCACAAGGATCACAAGGTTTTGCCACCCTCATCTGGACGCAATCAAGGAGTTATGGTGAGTGTGACATGGCTCCATATGGTTGACGGCATATGATAGCTAGCCCAATCAACAAGGCCTCGAGCTGCTTCCAGGCTTCCGCACTCAGCATGCTGCCAACCCAAAGGTACTTCTTGCAAAGCGTTATTCACTGTACATCACTGCTGCTAACTCAAGATTCTGGATCTAAAGTGTTGCAACAAAGCATACGACAGATCGGTGTAATGAACAAATTAGGAGCCGGATTCCATTATAATCATAACGGAACAGATGTCCAGAACAAAGAAACTGAAAACAAAGATGTGCAATCTGGGATTAAATACTCAGTCTACCACTATGTTATATGGTCTAATTATATTAGAAGTCTAGAAGTATTTTATTTTTTCTTTTCAAAATGGACACAGAAGAGTTTGCCTCATTCCGTAACTAAAGAGTTGAGATACATTAACAAGCAGGAAAGAAAAAAGGCTCTGACATACACAAGGAAAAAAATGTCCACTCTCCCAAGATGATATTTTGCCAAAAATCATGTTCTATATGATAAAACCTATACAAGATTTGATCGCATTTTTCTGCCGTGTTTGCCGATTTCTTACAACCAAAATCATCAAACAACGCACTATACAGATGCTATTCCTTTTTTTTTCTCTTGAAGACGTACAGATATAATTCGAAAGGGACAAACAAGCAAACAAGTCGACAAGAATGTTAGTCTGTTTTATGCTGACCCTTGAATGATTCAGCAGACAGGTCATGTCCCTGTCTGCAATCTCCTACCACTCTAGGCTGTCTGGTCTGCTATCCCCTACCACTCTTCCAATCCGTTAGCTGTCAGTCTGTCACAGCCACAGGAGCCCTATCACAAGTTTGCAACTGAGATACTGGTTCAAGTTGACGGGCGCAATGAGAAATCATAACACAAATGGCAGTGGTGAGTACCTCTTCGGCTCTCCGCCTCCTGCCTCTCCTCCTCCCCATTGCCATCATATGGCCAGCCGCTATTCCGGTTGGAGCTCGTGAGAAGCTCGATCAGGGCGGGAAGATGCCCACTTGTGTGACGGTCGGTCAGGACGGGAAGGTGCACTTGTGTGCTACGATCAACCAAACAATATCTCCTACAGCTGAAAGTCCCATGCCTCCACCCCCGCCCAAGGTAACACCTACGACCCAAAGTATTGTGCCTGCACCAACAGCCAATGTAACACCTACGGCCCCAAGTGCTCTGCCTGCAACTATTGGCCCAACAAGCATGAAAGTGAAATCCTCTTCTATAAGAAGAGTTGTTGCAATTTTAGCTCCTGTAGGCGGCTTCACTTTTCTTTCCATCTTGTTCCTCATCACTTACTTTATACGTAAACGAAGAACACAACGACATCATGAGATGGAGGAGGAAGAGTTTGGGGAGCTACAAGCAACACCAATGAGGTTCACATTTCAACAGTTAAAAGCAGCAACCGAGCAATTCGCAAACAAGCTCGGGGAAGGAGGATTTGGATCTGTTTTCAAGGGACAGATAGCTGATGAAAGGATTGCAGTAAAACGTTTAGATCGAGCGGGTCAGGGCAAAAGGGAATTTTCTGCAGAGGTTCAGACAATTGGCAGCATTCATCATATTAATCTGGTGAGATTAATTGGTTTCTGTGCAGAGAAATCGCATAGGCTCTTGGTATATGAGTACATGCCAAAAGGATCCTTGGATAGATGGATCTATCATCGACATGACAATGATTCACCCCCCCTGAATTGGAGCACGCGGTACAAGATTATCACTCACATAGCAAAGGGTCTTGCTTATCTTCATGAGGAGTGCATGAAAAAGATTGCCCATTTGGATGTCAAACCACAAAACATCCTCTTAGATGATAACTTCAATGCTAAACTTTCTGATTTTGGACTATGCAAGCTCATTGACAGGGATATGAGTCAAGTGTTTACCAGAATGAGGGGCACACCTGGATATTTAGCTCCCGAATGGTTGACATCACAGATCACGGAAAAGGCCGATGTCTATAGCTTTGGTGTTGTGGTCATGGAAGTCATCAGCGGAAGAAAGAACCTCGACAATTCTAGATCCGAAGAGAGCATCCATCTCATCACCCAATTGGAGGAAAAGGTGAAGAATAATCGGTTGGTAGAATTGATTGACAATAAGAGTAACGATATGCTAGCACATAAGCAGGATGTAATTGAGATGATGAAGCTCGCAATGTGGTGTTTGCAGATTGATTGCAAAAGAAGGCCTAAAATGTCCGAGGTAGTCAAGGTCTTGGAGGGTGCCATGAATGCAGAGAGCAACATTGATCATAACTTTGTTGCAACAAATCAAGTGTATTTCGGCGCTGCTGGAAATGTGGTCTCATCGGTTCCACCTCTAGCTTCACATGTATCAGGTCCCAGGTGAAATGAGAAAATCTTGACAAGATAGACAATTAGATTACAAGCAGGACATGCGATGTTCTTATGTAAAGCAAATGACAAGTCTGTTGTATCTCCTTAAATTATTATAATCTGAAGCCCCTTGTCTTGAGTTAATTTTACCCGCAAAGTATTTCAATATTGCAAACCTTCTTGTTCTACAGCAGCTGGACTGAATTTAGTCATTAGAATGTTCAATTTTTTCATGTAATGCAAGTCTGTTTTCAGATCAATTAATGCAGGTATTTTTCTAGTCATTGTAGTTGAAATTAACAGTGTTGGAGTTGTGTCGAATATTGTGTACAAGGTAGGTTACAGTTGGGCTTGTAGTTGTATTGTGTTTAGATAGGATATGGAGTCGTGTCCAATTAGGACACTTGTATCCTAGACCTCTCATATATAGCGGGGGTAGACACACGATGTAACCTATGCCAACATAATAGCACCGGAACGCAGGGGAAGCCGGCGGCATGTGCCGGTGTCCAGGGCGACCGGGTGCGGTATTGTAGCGGTGTCACGGAGAGGAGCGCCCATAGTCAGGCCCCGGGGATGTAGCCATATCGGTGAACATCGTTAACAAATCTCGGTGTCGTGCTCGTGTGATTGCTTGATCCTCGGATGATTGACGGAGTGCCTCGGATTTATTCTAACAAACAGCATGTTCCAAAATGCTCCCAGGATCCAACAAAACAGAGAAATTGACATAATGAATGGTATTTGGAAGTGGAAAAATTACAAGTGCTTTAAATTTCTCCCAATTTCCAATGTGTTTTCCTTTCATAATAGGTTCTGCTATATATGCTTAGTAATGTGTATCGTATAAGGCATTTGATTTTTGAATCAGTTAGCATTTTGATACTAGTAAAGTGTATTGCATCATCATACGTTTGGATAGTTGGCCATGTCTCAAAGTTTGTAGATGGAAGTCAATCAGGGTATGCTGCTCATCGATCTCTACTACTATGACCATGAGAATCCCCCTATTTACCAGGCTATATGGCATCAATTTCACGAGAATTTGACTATTAATAGAACTAGTCGGAAGTTGCTGCATACCACTCATGTGACTCAACGGTGCAGTGGATTAGCTGAATTCCCTCGGCAAGCTGTTCGTCAATCTCCAGTGGATCTCCTCAGTTCCACCTCTGGCCTCACATATATTAGGCCCAAGGTGAAATGAGACAATCCTGACATAGAAGCCAATTAGATTATGAGCAGGACATGAGAATTTCTTATGTAAAGCAACTGACATGTCTGTTGTATCTTCTCGAATTATTATAATATGAGGCCCAACTTTACCTGAAAAATAGTTCGACATTGCAAACCTTGTTGTTCTACAGCGGCTGGGCTGAATTTGTGCATTAGAATCAATGCTTTAAATTGCGGGCTATGAAAAGTAGTGACGGGCCTTCAAATCAGCTATAGCGGGCTATTTGTAAAGACGATCATTTAGCAGTATCCTGCTGAAAAGGCTATAGCAGAGCTACAGCCGGCTATTTAAAACTATGATTAGAATGTGTGTAATGCATGTCTATTTTGAGATCAACTAACTCTACCTGTTACCGGACATCAGATTTGACGACAATCTGAAAAGTAATAGCACTAGTCAAGACTGAAGAGGTGCACGATGACTATGACTTCACGGTGCAGTCGATTATCTGAATTAGTCCTCAGCCGTCGCTGGGTGCTGAATCGTTGCACAAGTGATCGATTGACAGCAGGATTCCCAAATCTGTACTAGGCGCAGATGATTCCTAAATCTGTGGTGAACCATAGCGAACATCCAGTACAGATAGGAAGAAGGTTCACCTTTCCTGATGCGGCGGGGTGGCGGAGGAGGTAGACAGCAGCGGCAGCGGCTGACGGGAAGAGATGCGCAGCTAGGGCAGAGTGGCGGCCTGCCACAATAAGCGCACGGGCAAGACCAGAAGCCACCGCCGGAGCGCCGCCAAGAAGTGTGATGGGGCGGGGAAGGAAGGGGAGGGATATCTTTTTTGTTTTCTTTTTGAGGGAAGTGGCGCGGCTTGCTCTCTCTCTGAAGTCTGAACTGAACTGGTATCAATCAGGTTCAAACTGCCATGTTTTGATGTGTTGACATGGCAATATATTTGAAAGACTCATAGTATTATTAATGGTCGTATGGTCCAAGCCAGGGATTAAATTTGTAACACCAACGTGCTGCCATCTCTCCCGTTGTTCCTCATGCATGCTTGTGCAGAGCTTTGCAAGGCCAGAGACTGCATATTATTATCTGGATTATGGAACTGCAGAGCGTCTTGCAGACATACGCTGACAATAATTTTCAGAGACAAGAACTGGTTAGGTTAGCTTGTCCAGCACTAATGAGATAGAAAAAAACACCTCAGCTGACAATATTGCTCGATTTCCTCGGAAGCGGAAAATACGGCTCGGACCTATATCTTGAATCATCACAAGAAAAAAAACTGTAAAATGCTACATATATGGGATTCTTTTGCTCCTTTTCACCACTACAGGTAACTAACAATGTTGGCAGTTGGCGGGGCAAATGATTTGTTTTCTCAGTGGCCGTTTGAGGATATTGGTGCATTTTCAATCCAAAGATTTAAGACTTTTTGAGCTTGCCAAGCTGTGTGCTCTGTCTGGAGCTACAAGAACAATGGATGAATGGAAGGAACAGACCTGCAAAGTAGTAGTTGGAAGGTGTACAGGACAGGAGGTAGCTGCCGTTCCTATCCTGTGACACTGGCAGCCACAAACTCTTCCCAAGGCTATCCTTTTGGAGGATACTTCCCAGTCCTGAGAAAGAGACTTGTGAGAGAGTAACCTGAGAGAATTTCAGAAAGGTATTTTTTATTGTGAAGTACCCAGATTTGTTCAGTAGCCAGTAGCCACACACACAAACACATACATATCTATCATTTCTCATTTTCTCCCCATGAGGTTCTTCTAAACCTAACACCACCCCAGCCTTTAATTAAACAACAATAGATAAACCCTCCTGGATGCATGTTCTATCATCTACCTCCAGACAGACCTGTAATGGTGTTTGCCACTGACGGAGGCACTTCATCAAGAACCTCATCGACATCTGTAATGTTGAGATATTCAGGAGAGAACTCGGGCAAGGGTAACTCTCCATCGAGGTACCGCATAACAAGGCGTATGAAGGGCCTCGCCACAGGTAAAGGGTGCGAGCACAACAACCCAAGCTTGAGCACCACTAGAAAGCCTCCACGCCTTGAAGCTTGGCTCAGCATAAGCGTCCGTGTCATTGATGTAGTAGCCCGCGGTTGAAGAGCTGGCAGATTGAGATCAATACCGAGATGGTTACCTTCTATATCTTTGAGCTCAAAGTCTTTGACGCAGTCGAGCTCTACGGCGAGGAAACGGTTTGTAGGTTTGTACTCGTATGTAGACAGGGGGAGGAATGAGAGAATGCACCTTCGGTGCTCTCGAGTGTATTACTGAGGCTAATATAGCCAGGTTAAGGGGGGCGCCGAGCGCAGCTACAAGAGGCGCGAGGTGCGCGAGGTGGAGCTACAACGTGGGCATGCACGAGTACGTGCATGAGTGCTAGACTGAAGTTACAGTCAACACCCCGCCGCAGTCTGAGCATCAGGTGGCCGGATGCACAGGCTGGACCGGAATTCCTGGAACGCGGGGGTCGGGAGGCCCTTCGTCATGACGTCGGCGAACTGCTGCGCGGTCGGGACATGGAGAACGCGCAGTTGGCCCACAGCAACCTTCTCGCGGACGAAATGGATGTCGAGCTCGATGTGTTTGGTGCGGCGGTGATGCACCGGGTTGGCAGCCATGTACACAGAGGAGATGTTGTCGTAGTAGGTCACCGTGGCCGACGGCAGGGGCACGCGCAGTTCACCGAGGAGCTGACGCAGCCAGCAGCATTCGGCGACGGCGTTTGCGACGGCGCGGTACTCCGCCTCTGCACTGGAGCGGGAGACGGTCGGCTGGCGCTTCGACGACCAGGAGACAAGCGAGTTGCCGAGGAAGATGGCGTAACCAGACGTCGAGCGGCGCGTATCTGGGCACCCGGCCCAGTCGGCGTCGGAGTAGGCCACCAGGTCAAGCGAAGCAGATCGGTGCAGGTGGAGCCCGTGTGTCGACGTGCCGTGCAGGTAACACAGGATCTGTTTGACGAGGGAGAGGTGCTGCTCGCGCGGATCGTGCATGAAGAGGCAGGCTTGCTGGACCGCGTAGGCGAGATCAGGGCGTGTGAGGGTGATGTACTGGAGCGCGCCCACCAGGCTCCGGTACTCCGAGGCGTCGCGGACGGGCGCGCCCGCGGCGGCGGACAGCTTTGAGTGACATCTTTGAGTGTGTGTCCACTGGCGTTGACACGGGCTTGCAAGCAGCCATGTTGGCGCGATCCAACAGCTCGTCAGCATACTTCTGTTGTGAGAGGAAGAAGCCGTCGCGGCTCCGCGTCACACTGATGCCGAGGAAGTAGTGGAGCGGGCCGAGATCCTTCATCGGGAACTCAGCGAACATGCACCAAATGGAAGTGACTTGTCGAGGAGGCAGACATGGTCAGGGTGAAGCTTGTCGACGAACTCCGCCGGCTGCTGGCAGTACACGCGCTCGGCAAGCTGGCCATGCAAGAACGCGTTGTTCACGTCCATTTGGTGCACGGGCCAGTCGCGCGCGGCGGCGACGGTGAGGACGGCACAGATGGTGGTTGCTTTAACCACGGGCGAGAATGTTTCATCAAAGTCCACACCAGGTCGTTGTGAGAACCCGCGCACGACCCATCTCGCCTTGTAGCAATCGAGGCTCCCATCTGCTTTGAGTTTGTGCCTGAACAACCACTTTCCCGTGACAATGTTGGCACCTCGGGGCCGTGGCACGAGCGTCCAGGTCCTGTTCGTCATGAGCGCGGTGTATTCATCCTGCATAGCGGTTAGCCAATGGACATCACGAAGCGCGGCGGACACGGACTTGGGCACGGGTGAGATGGTGGAGACGGCAGAAGCAGTGTGTGTTTCAGCATATTTGGGGTTGGGAAGGAAACTTGCCGGCGCGCCCTCGGGTGATCATGGAGTGCGTGGGCACGTGAGAGGGGCGAGCAGGCGATGGTGCGCTGGAGGGAGCTGCTAGAGCGCTGTCAGGGCTGGAGTCCACGGCAGGCTCAGAATCCGGCGACGCAGTGGTCGTGGGAGAGACAGTAGCTGCCGGAGAGCTGGGTGTTTGGTGTGTCATGGAGGCGGGTGGGGAGCTGGGCGGGTGTGCGACCGTGACAGTGGTTGGGGGGAGGGAGGTTGTGGGCGGGATCTCTGGGAGCGAGGCCAGGGAGGGACGAGTGGTGCGGGTAGTTGATCAGTTTCTTCGTCAGTGGGTGTGGGTGCAGTGGTAGCGTGGGAGAAGGGGAAGTGGGTCTCGTCGAAGACGACATGGCGTGAGACGAGAACACGGTTGTTTGTGCGATCGAGACAGCGGTATCCCTTGTGCTCGGAGGAGTAGCCGAGGAGGACACAAGCTGCAGAGCGCGGAGCAAGTTTGTGCGTGGTAGTGGCTGTGATGTTGGGATAGCAGAGGCAGCCAAACACGTGCAGTGACGCGTAGTCAGGGTGAGTGCCGTGGAGGAGGAAGAAGGGAGTGTGATCATGGCGAGCACGACATGAGCGACGGTTGAGGAGGAATGTTGCCGTGTTAAGAGCTTCGGCCCAATACGTGAACGGCATGGATGCGTGTGTGAGAAGCGAGCGAACGGTGTCGTTCAGGGTGCGAAGCACTCGTTCAGCTCGCCCGTTTTGTGGCGACGTGTATGGGCAAGACAAACGGAGAGAGATGCCCTCGTCGGAGAGGAAGGCTCGAGCGACATGGTTGTCGAACTCTCGTCCGTTGTCGCACTGGAGTGCGAGCAGGTTCAGGTTGAACTGACGGCGAGTGAAACGGGCAAACGAGCGTATGAGTGGAAAAACTTCTGATTTGCGATGAAGGGGATACGTCCACACAAAATGACTATAATCATCGAGAAGAACAAGATAGTACTGCTTGCCAGATACACTAGGCACGGGTGAGGTCCAAACATCACAATGCACTAACTGAAAGGGAAAATACGACACATGTTCTGAAGAAGAAAACGGGAGCCTAACGCTCTTGCCTAACTGACATGCATGGAAGATTTTCGACGGCGAGCCGGGGAGATGGACGAGCAGGCACGGTGCAGTGAAGGACGTCGTGGCCGGGGTGACCCAGTCGCTGATGCCACAGGTCCGGCGTGGCGACAGTGGCGGCGAGGGCGAGGTGGCGATCGGGCTGCGTGACTGGGTAGATTTCATCGTCAGATTTACACCGGAGGATCACCCGCTTCGTCCTTCGATCCTTGACAAAGAAACCCACATCGTCAAATTCAACATTAACGGGATTGTCACGAGCTAGTTTCTTGACAGAGACAAGGTTTTTGATGAGGTTGGGAGAGACTAGAACATGGCGCAATGTAAGAGGAGCAGTGGACGTGGGAATGTGGGCAGTGCCAGAGTGCGTAACCGCGAACGATGATCCATCGCCAACAACTATACGAGAAGAATGACAAGGGCTGGAGGAGGTGAGCAAACCTGACGACAAGGCCATGTGCGAGGATGCTCCTGTGTTCAGGTACCAGTCCCCGCTGGGCTGCGGCGGCTGCGGCTGCTGGACGTGCATGTTGTTGAGGGCGTGCACCAGCGCGGACTGGTCCCAGCCAGCCGGGGCGGAGGACGAGGATGCCCCTGCCGGAGGCGCGCCGTAGAGAGGGTGGGTTGGGACGACGCCGGGGGTCCAGTGTGCTGGGAGCGCGCCGTACGGAGCCGGTGGCGGGGCGGAGTAGTGCGAGGCCACACCAGCGAACGGTGCGTGTCCACCAGGGCGAGGCCCGAGCACACCCGCGCCAGGGGCATGCGGACGCCACGGCACCGACAATGTGGGCGTCGTCCTGCAGCCAGAGGGAATCGGCGGGTCGCGGCGCCCCATTGATGTGGGCGACGGCGCCGCTCTTCTGGAAAGTGACCTCAAACAGGGTGCGCCACTGGGAGAAGTTGGGTGGCTGCAGGGAAAGGACGATGGGGACATGCTGGTTGATGTAGATGGCAGCTAGGTGGGAGGGCGGTGGCGCAAGGTGCAAGTCGGGGGCGCCGGCGCCGGGGATGATGGTGCCGTTGCGCGAAGCCGCTGCAAGGGCTGAGGGGGTGAGGAGAGCATCACGGCTCGGTGTGGCAGCGGCGGCGGCGGCAAAGGCGCCCTGGAGACCACGGTTGGGTGGAGGTGGAGGTGGAGGGGAAGGCGGCGGCGATGGAGCAACCATGGCGCCGGCGATGGGGCAGCGGAAGGCAGTTAGCGACGCTGGTTAGACTGGGCGTCTGATACCATGTAGACAGAGGGAGGAATGAGAGAAGGCACCTTCGGTGCTCTCGAGTGTATTACTGAGGCTAATATAGCCAGGTTACAGGGGGCGCCGAGCGCAGTTACAAGAGACGCGAGGTGCGCGAGGTGGAGCTACAACGTGGGCATGCACGAGTACGTGCATGAGTGCTAGACTAGAGAAGTTACAGTCAACAGTATGGATTGGCGAGGCCCAAGTATGGCCCTGGGAATGTATTGTACAAGTATGAGGTGACAGAGATAACGAATGCCATCCCATCGCTGGAACGACCAGAATGGTCAGGCCGGCGTGATGGCGAACACGAAAGTGGTCGAGAAGATGGCCAGGGTAACAGCTTTGGGATGGAAGCCGTGACCCTGGATGTTGGAGCTGCTCGTCGTTAGAGTAAGGACGCCGCCATGTATGACCGAAGCCGCACCGTCTAGGAGGAGGTCGCTGCCCGAAAATCCATTGCATATGAACTCCCCGACCCCAGCAACGCCATCATGATTGTTGAACTTATTTGTTTATCAATAATTATGGCCGTATGCATCGTTTTGATGCAGAGGTCGGGGAGTCCTCCTTTTCAAAAAAAAAAGCAACGCCATCATGGAAAGAGACGATCAAGAGGAGGCACAACCAGACCAGAGTTGTTGGCATGGTGCTTTGCTGGACACTCAAATGGAGTTTCTTCTTTGTCCCTTCAGTTTTGTGGGTAAGGGCCGGCTTATATATATCATCGGCCATGAACTGCCAACCGGAGTCAATGGTGTAGTCTTCACCACTAGTTCCAATACATGCCGATTTCAGTTTGAACGAGTCCTACTGTCCAGTGACGATCCTCCTTAATGGGGCCATGCATAGACTTGTCTCCGGTACAGTGACCTGACAAAAAAAGCAAAACACAATTATTGCCTTCCACACCAACTTCCAATTACCATTCTTCCTGCAAAGCAAACGATCGAAATGATGGTTCTATTTTGAGAGAAGCAAAAATACCACGTTATCTATAAGAGCATTGATATTTTAGATTGTGAGATTACCACCAATACGCAGAGTAGAATAAGCAGAGTCGACATATATAGCACGCCAGTCTAGTCACACCAGTTCCATTCCATGTGGCATAATAGTCCAGTCAAGGCGTCTCCCAGCCTTCCACGCAGCTGCCGCTGATTGCCAGCCAAGTTTTTGTTCCAAAGTTATCTCGGTTCTACAGGTCTAGATCAAGACCTATATACAAGTTGCTGCCTCTACAAGTGCTCGAGATGGGTGGATTACATTATTTCCATGTTGGCCAGGGAACCGAGACAACGAGGGCTGTGGCTGCACGTAGATCACAAGCTAATTAAGTCAGGTTACCGTGAATGAGACATTGGCGCCCCGTACGTAGTTCAAGGCATGATAGTCTTTCTTTGTCCCTGGCCATGAACTGGTCTTTTACTACTCTCACTGGCCCATGAACTGCCAACTGGAGTCAATGGTGAAGTCAATGTCGCTAATTCAGTGCATGTCGATGTCCGGAGTCAGTTGTGGAGTCATGTTGCTGCTTCAGTACTCCAGAGATATTAAGCCGATTAGATTAAGTTCTTTACATATTGGCCAGACAACCCAAGATGACGAGGCTCTGGGCATCCTTCTCCGTTGCACAGGAACCACAGAACCATGGTGAATAAGACATTTTGGTCAGTGAAGACGTCCAGGACTTGAGCAGACTCATATGGTGGTGATTTCAATTTGCTTCGATTTCCAAATGAGAAAAACCGTGGCAGGTTTGATGATCATTGGTCTTTCCTTTTCAACGCTGTCATCGACAGACTAGATCTGCGAGAGAAACCGGTGGCCGGGCATACCCCAATTCACAAATGGAATAACAAAATGCGTGCATTACGTAAATTCCTTGGTGGTTGGGCTAGGCATACGGTGGGTATCCTCAGAAAGGAGAAGCTTCGCCTTTCATCTATCATTGATGAATTAGAAGCTTTGGCCGAGGTTAGACCTCTACCTGACCATGAACTCGAGATCAAGAGTCATTCGAATGCACAGATAGCTAGCATGCTGCGCGAAGAGGAACTCAAATGGTATCAACATTCTAACTCTCAGTTTATCTTGAAAGGTGATGCGAATACTATATATTTCCATGGAGTCACCAATGGTAGACACCGGAAGAAACTTATTCATTCCCTACAACAGGATGAGGGCACGATTGAGGGGCATGAGCAACTTAAATCTTATATCACTAATTATTACAAAAATTTGTTCAGAGCCCCAGAGGAAGGAAACTTCTCGATGGATGAGTTCCGAACAAATGACATCTCCCAGGTCTCTGATGAGGAAAACAACCTTCTAACAACCCCATACTCTGAGGAGGAAGTTAGAAAGGCGGTTTTTCTAATGGAGCACAACAAAGCCCCGGGTCCGGATGGTTTTCCCGCTGAGTTCTATCAGCACTTTTGGGAACTCATCAAACCGGATCTCCTACTTTTGTTTAACGACTTACACGCTGGTCAACAAGAATTGTTTCACTTAAACTTCGGTGAGATTATTTTATTACCTAAGGTTAATGAGGCTGAAAGGATATAACAATATAGACCTATTTGCCTCCTTCATGTTAGTATTAAAATATTCACGAAGGTTGCGACTATTAGGCTAAATTCGGTTGCTCAACATGTGGTTCGTCCTTCACAGACAACTTTTATGCAAGGCAGACACATCCTTGATGGTGTTGTTATCCTTCATGAAACAGTCCATGAATTACACCGAAAAAGGTTGAATGGGGTGGTTCTCAAAATAGACTTTGACAAGGCTTATGACAAAGTCAAGTGGCCCTTTCTTCAACAGACTCTCAGAATGAAAGGATATTCTGTAGAGTGGCGCGCTATGATTTATAGCTTCGTTTCTAGAGGTAGTGTTGCCATTAAGGTCAATGATGACATTGGACACTATTTCCAAACGAAGAAGGGTTTGCGACAAGGTGACTCGGTATCGCCCATGCTATTCAATATAGTGGCGGATATGCTTGCGATCATGATTGAGCGTGCCAAGGTTGATGGCCAAATCGAAGGGATAGTAAATTATCTAGTTGATGGTGGTCTCTCTATACTTCAATATGCCGATGATACAATTCTATTCATGGATCATGACCTCGAGAAAGCGAGAAATCCGAAACTAATTCTATCAGCGTTCGAGCAACTCTCGGGTCTTAAGATCAATTTTCATAAAAGTGAATTGTTTTGCTTTGGCGAGGCTCAAGATGAGGCCCACCTATACACTGAACTGTTTGGATGCGGGTAGGGCCAGTTTCCGATCACATATTTGGGGATACCAATACATTATCGGAGACTCACAAATGCTGAATGGAAACACATCGAGGAGAGACTGCAAAAAAGACTTAGTAGTTGGAAAGGTAAACTGTTGTCTCTGGGTGGAAGATTGGTCCTCATAAATTCAGTACTTAGTAATTTGGTACTAAATATGATTTCCTACTTCCAGTTGCCGAAAGGAGTTTTACATAGATTGGATTATTTCCGATCAAGATTCTTTTGGCAAGGAGATAGCGAGAGAAAGAAATATCGACTGGCCAAATGAAGTGTGGTTTGCCGTCCCAAAGACCAAGGCGGAATGGGTATTCATGACCTTGAGGTTAAGAATAGGGTCCTCCTCGGCAAATGTTTGTTTAAATTTCCGACGGAAGAAGGCATATGGCAAACCCTCCTAAGGAGGAAATATGTGGTCTCCAAGGCGATATGCCAAGTATACTGGAAGCCTAGGGATTCCCACTTTTGGGCGGGTCTAATGGCTACGAAGAAATATTTCTTCTGCTATGGATCCTTCTCGATTGAGGACGGCTCGGAAATTAGATTCTGGGAGGACAGATGGCTAGGAAATGCCACACTCCGGGAACAATATCCGGCTCTATACAACATTGTGCGCCACAAGGGTGATACTATCGCCACATTAATGGAATCATTTCCGCCAAATGTGACGTTCAGAAGAGATTTAATTGGACCCAGACTCCAAGCGTGGAACATCCTACTCCGGCGGTTGTCCACGGTGCACCTGTCACATGGGTCTGATGTATTTCGATGGAACCTTCATGGGAATGGAAAATTCTCAGTGGATTCTATGTATAGAGCGTTAATCCAGTCTGATGTGCGAGTTGATAATAATAAGAAGATCTGGAAGATGAAGATACCTCTTAAGAATAAAATATTTGCATGGTATCTTCGTTGCGGAGTCATTTTTATTAAACTTAACCTTATTAAGAGGAATTGGCATGGAAGTCCGCAATGTGTCTTTTGTCACCATGATGAGACAATAAAACCTTTATTCTTCCAATGCAAATTAGCTCGTTCTATATGGTCAGTCATCCAAATAGCTTCTGGCTTGTATTCTCCTTGTAGTGTTGCTAATGTATTTGGCAACTGGTTACATGGGATTGATCACAGGTTTATAACTTTTCTCAGGGTGGGATCGCTTGCCGTTATTTGATCGCTTTGGCTATGTAGAAATGATAAGGTTTTTAGCGATAAAAGTACTTCCCTGATGCAGGTTATCTACAAATGTACCGGGACTCTTCGTTTATGGTCCTCTCTACAACGCATGAAGAATCGAGACCTGTTTACGGAGGTGTGTACACGATTGGAGGCTACGGCGAGGGATACTTTTACCCAACATGGGTGGCAGCATGATCTTAGGATTGGCCCCCCTCCGACTTCATGTTTTTGTATTTTGCCTTTTTTATTTTTCATTTGTGTGAGAAGACCTTATTTGGGTGTGTGCATCTTAGCAATGCAGAGGCCGAGTGTAATACTTAAATCTTTTAAGTAATAAAGCACCCCTTTTCGAAAAGAAAAAAAGCCCTGTGCGGTTATCTTCCTTCCAACATCTTATTGTTAGGTTTAATCTTGATTCATGTATCTGCATATTTAGCTTGCTTTCGTTATGCATGTTAGATAGGTTAGAGAGTAGCTAGTCCGGTGAAGCTTTAGCAGAGGCGTACGGAGAAGGCGAGATGCCAAGACGTCATGTGATACGGCGATGATGGCGAGACGCGGATTGCAGCGTGAGGCTGCAATACTGCGCGAGGCAGCGTGGCCGTGTGATGCGGCAAGGTGCGGCGGAGGTTGGAGCGTGACGAGCTATACGAACAGGTTGAACCGGGTGAACCGGTGAGTCATTCAGATGGGTTTGAAGCAGCCATGCATGCGTGAGGTTGTTGGCATGTTGCCGAGTGATTCGGTCATGATTAGGACATGCACGTCATTAGCTCGTGGAGGTTGCATATAGATAGGATTATTTAGTGCATGGTGCACGGTCAAAGTTAGTGGACGAGCCATCTGGACCTGGAGTGATTCTAGGAGATGATGGACGAGTGCTAACGGTAGTGGGTGCGTGTGCATAGGTTGTGGACCAGGCCGTTGGCTCCTGGCCGTGTATAAATACCTTTGATTTAGTAAGAATGATTAGAGGCCGTGAGGGCTAAGAAATACACAACGTAGTTTCTTGTTCCACCAAGGAGGAGAGCCTCTTGGCAA
Source organism: Triticum aestivum (assembly GCF_018294505.1). Classification (NCBI taxonomy): domain Eukaryota; kingdom Viridiplantae; phylum Streptophyta; class Magnoliopsida; order Poales; family Poaceae; genus Triticum; species Triticum aestivum. The sequence continues at coordinate 4,915,289 of NC_057802.1, read as the reverse complement.
AGCACCAGCTGGTCTTCTCCACGGTTGCGTGTGTGTGTAGAGTTTCATGTGTGTGTTTGTGTGTTCTTGTGTTCTTGGGAGAAGAAGATAGAGAGAAACTTCAGGAGAGTTGTGTGAGGCAGCTCGAGGGAGGAAGAAGAAGCGGCGCTACAAGGAGGCGGCGCCAACACTTATTCCAAACTGACTTCCAATGTTAAATCTCCAGACTCCAATCCTGACTGTCGCAATCATAACAAAGCACAGAAAAGTCCTATTGCAGCCCATACATTATTCAGTGTCAGCAATGCAAGCTAACCACACGAAATAATTGGTTCTCGATCTACAACAGGTGAATGACTCAATTTGATTGTTTTGCCCAGTTTCTCCCTTCATCGCCAATCTGTTTCTAGTTATTGGAGTTGCAACTAATAGGATGCCTAAAAACAATGCCGGTGAGAAGAAAGCAGCTAAATGCACCGCACGAAAGAAAAATGGGATTTCGAGAGACTAATAAACACCGAACGTTTAGTATCAACAAGTGCAATTTCTACTACCAATAGTCCACTAAGTTTGGAAAGGCAGGAAGTTCCTTCATTGGCCTCTAAGCTCCTTTAGGCCTTGTACAATGGGAGATGCTTAGGGAGGTGCTTAGAAAAATAAACCGAGTTTTTCTGAAGCACCGGTGCCTATTTCTACAGGAGAGATGCTTAGTTAAGCGTCTCTCCTTTACAAATAGGCACCGGTGCTTGAGGAAAGCCTGGTTTATTTCTCTAAGCACCTCCCCTAAGCATCTCCCATTGTACAAGGTCTTAGTTGCTTCACAGTTCCTACGTAATACTCCAGTTATATGGACACTTGTCAGCAATTCAACTTTCCATTTGAACTCAATAATTCTTGTATTATTCAGGACAGACAGATTGTTCATTTATTAGAACTAGGTTTATCTTTACCAATACTACATTAGTCTGTTGCTATACCTCCTGGAATGTACATGCACACCTGTTGACAATTTGGCAAGTTTTGCACTGCAAGAACGGCTTAGCCCTTGTAGTGCGACCCTTCCCCAGATTGCAGCAGCGACGGTGAGCTTTGTTGCAGCAGGTGGTCGGTCGAAACAACATCGCGCGTCATGGCTTGCAGCAGGGATGCCCACCCCTTGCAGTATGGCAAGCCGCTCGATTGCACAACCATGTGGTCGCTACTCACAAAATATGGCTCACAAACATCGTCGACGCTATGCATGATGCTCCGTCGGACGGCGCACCACGGGGCTGACTCGCGCGTAAAATCAGCCGGTTGTTTTGAAGACTTTTCCCTATATTAAACGTTGATCTTGTTTCCAAACAGGGCACATCAAGCCTGCTGATTGCAGCCGGACTAGACTGGGCCGGCCCACCATACGTGGAGTGCACATCAAACCGTTACGCAAAATATTTATGTTTCACAAAAGTTCGTGTTTTGAAAAAATGGTTCGCACTTTCATATTTTTTTCAGATTGCAAAAACTGTTCATGATTCGAAAATTTGTTCATTTTCTCAAAACAATTGCGCTTTAAAATGGTTTGCGGATTTCGATAATGGTTCATGTTTTCAAAATTTCTTTGTGTTTTACAAACATGTTCGTAATTCCAAAAATTGTTCAAATTTTTTAGCCAAAAAAATTGGATTTTGAAAATTGTTTTTTGCGTTAGATTATTATGATTTTGAAATTATTGATAATTTTCGAATAAAATATTCTGAAAAATGTAAAGAATGTTTTCAAAACCCAACGCTGCTTGTATGGTTAAATATTTTTGCCCTTCTCATTTGTAACCAACAGTCATTAGTTAGGGTGGATAGCAGGAGTAATTCAGGAGCGCTAGGTCGCAACGTGAGTATCACATTTTTTGGTATTTTTAAGTGTTGCATTATGAAAAAGAAAAACACGCTTTGCGTCTGGTGGGCCAGCCCAGTTACGTTCAGGCGCAGATTGAGCTGGTACGTCAACAATCGCGTTGAGAACTTTGATCTGCTTAATCATAAAGCCATACTTGCTATTCTGAAAGCCAGAGGTTTTGGAAGTAGATGGATTAATTGGATCACAATGTTGCTATCCTGAGGTACCTCATCTGTTATGCTCAATGGAGTGCCTGGGAAAATTTTGCACTGCAGACAAGGAGTCAGGCAAGGGGACCCTGTTTCTCCTTTGCTTTTTGTGCTTGCAGCTGATCTTCTTCAATCTATGCTCAATGAAGCTATGCACCAGAATTTGAAATTTTAATTGAAACCAAATACACCTTATATAAAGGAAGAGAGGGAGTACTAAACAATGCTGGTATAAGTTTGTCTTTCCCGCAAAGGGAAAAGTGGTAACTAGGTTCGAGTTGTTATCGAACATTTAATATTAAGAATGGACCTATTCAAGTAATCATGTCCACTACATCAACCAAATTATACACCTATCAAATAAGGATTGTGAATGAACAATCACCTGGCACATAGAAACTCTTGAAAGGATGATAGTTTGTATCGCAATTGGTTTTATAAAGTTTCCTATATTGCATTGTCTTAAGTTGGACCATATAGACACTGCCCTATATATGTAAAAGTATTTCGTCAGTATCCTCATCATACCCCAGCAATCGTCCCCTATTTCTCTTAGTCTGATAGAGATCCTAAGAATTTTATTCATGGCAATGGTCTTCTGCGACAACCATGTTGTCACACCCTCAGAATTGACATTCTCTTGCCATATGTCAACTTCGGCATAGATCCTCATCCTCTATCTTGATGCTGATCCGATATCTGTTGAGTTTATTGGACGCATCTAGATAGTGGTCGTTGCCTCATTAGTAATCTAGAGCCAACACCCAAAAAAGAAAAGTATTTGTCCCTCTGTTGATTAGAAAAGGAAAGCATCCATGCGAGTAGGTGTGAACACATTCATATAATAAAGATCAAAGTACAAGTCACGTAAGGACCGACATGACAGCACTGAAAAGATAGAAGAACACCTCTGAGCTTAACACCAATGCCTGTCACATGCCTCCGGCACCACGACAGCAGCGACAAAGAAAAGAATGACGGATCACATCCTCACCCAAGCGTGACGCAGCTCCATCACTGATATGCAGCTTTGTGGACCTACAAGTTAGCTCACCAAAAGTGAAGGCCTTGTCGTTGAATGAATCAGACAGGGGCAACACCCCGGACACACCATTGAACTCTAGATCTGGCACCCTGCCGCGACTAAGAGACCGAAGGAGGAAACTATACCTGCCATCCACGAACCACGAACCTAGCGCACGTTCCGTCTTCCAAATGTCATCCATGCAGACCACAATCGGCATCCGCTCCTGAACTACCGCCCAAGCTTCGCGCCGACAGTGGAGGAAACGTCGTCGCAACGGCGGAGCCTGAGGACACAGGTCCACCACGAGGATGTGGCCGCCGCCATGCCATACTTGCTTGAATAGATTGGTTTCCAAATCCATCCCCAACCATAGGACCGATGGCCCGTCAGGGAAGGCTTTGAAGAATCTTTATTTAGCATTGTAATCATCGTCGCCGAAGCCAAGACGATGAACATCCTAAAATCCTAGACTACGAGGGAGTAAAAATGATCCACGCGCACGAATCCGGCCACCCCCCTCACCACCGACGACCGAGGTCGCTGGCGGAGGGGAGCCGCCGGAGGACGGTGCTGGAAGATTGGCCTCTCATGCGGCGGTTAGGGTTCCAGCCGCGAGGGACGAGAGGAATGCGGCGATGGTCGATTACGCAGGCACACGTGAGATTCTGTGTATTTTGGCCCGGTGTTTGTTGAACACCGACTAGAGGTGTGTGGGTCTACCTCCAGGTCTGCTTCCCTCGGACCGGAGTCCACCGCTGCCCCCCCCCCCCACGCGGGGGCGGCGGGGCCGTCCGGTGAAGGCATCCCCCCGACCCGCGATTGACGTGTGGGCTAGCTCGGCCCTGCTTGCGGGGCCTAGGATCTCCGCTGAGGTTATTAAATGAAGCTCCTATGTTGGAACATTAGGGGCTTCGGCCTCACTGGCCGGAGGCGTCAGCTCATCGAGTATTTGCGTCAGGAGGAGATTGACATTGTGGGATTGCAGGAGACGATTCGCTAGGACTTTAGTATGCATGAGCTCCAAGGGCTTTCCCGTCATCAGTTTGCCTGGCAGTGGTTGCCTGCTACGGGGCAATCTGGGGGCATTTTGCTTGGAGTCTAGGAGGATGCTTTCTCGGTTGAGGATATGGACCGAGGGGAATTCTTCCTGAGCATGTCCATCACTGACCGACGAGTCCACTTCAGTTGGGAGGTGATTTTCGTCTAGGGGAATTCTTCTTGATCATGCTCGCTCTGCCGACTTCCTCGCCGAGCTTAAAAATAAGGTGGAGAGGTGCACCACTCCGGTGGTGGTGGCAGGGACTTCAACCTCATTAGGTGGGCTTCTGATAAAAGCTCCCCAAATGTTGATCGGGTCCGCATGCGTCTATTTAACGACTGCATTGCGGACCTTGCGCTCCGTGAGATAGCCCGCGTAGGGGCTAAGTTTACGTTGATGAATAAGCAGGCGGACCCCATCCGGAGTGTGTTAGATCGGATCTTTGTGTCGGCTCAGTGGGAGGTGATGTTCCCATTGTGCTCCCTCAAGGCGGTCACTCTGGCTCTGATCATACCCCCTGCTTTTCTCGTCGGGGGATGAGGCCCCCCTAGGACCTGTCGCTTCTGCTTTGAGACATTCTGGCTGGAGCAACCGGGTTTCTCTGTGGTTCACGACCGCTGGCTAGAGGCGGTCATGTCCCCACCTCGTGTGTTTTGTGTTGTGGATGTCTGACATCACTGTGCTAAATTGTCTCGTCAGGCCATGAAGGGCTGGGGGGCGAACCTTGGTGCTGACCTCCGGGCCCCTAAAGGGGCCCTGCTGGATCAAATTAAGGTGTTGGATGACCTTGCTGACGGGCAGGGCTTGTCTCCTGACGACTGGCTTAGGAGATACGCCCTCGAGGCCTCGCTCATGGACATTTACAAGAGCGAGGAGCTGTTCTGGCAGCGTCGAGGGGGCCAGAACTGGCTTCTTAAGGGGGATGCGAACACTGCCTACTTTCAGGTGATTGCTAATGGCCGCAGGTGGAAGTGTGCCATCCCTTTCCTCTGGGATGGAGATGTTCTTCTGGAAAGCCCAGAGGACATCTCCATGCATATTTACTCCTTTTATAAAGAGTTGTTCTCGACTGAGTAGCGCAGAGGCATCTCTCTCTGCGCTGACTTCTGGCCGCTTGCTGACCAGATCTCCGATGCGGAGAATGCGGAACTTACTCTCCCATTCTCCCCTGAGGAGGTGGGTCGAGCGATTGCGTCTATGAAAGCTTGCTTGGCCCCGCGGCCGGATGGCCTCCCGGTAGTCTTTTTCCAGAAATTCTATGAGATCTTACGCCCGTTCATTATGCCCATGTTTCATGAGTTCTATATTGGAACCCTGGACATGGCTAGGATTAACTATGGTGTCATGTCTCTGATCCCCAGAGTAGTTGGGGCGACGGACATTCGGCACATCCGCCCCATCACGGTGATCAACGTGTTGGAGCGAATCTTTGCGAAGGTTTGCACAACTCGCTTATCCCCGGTGGGGGAAAGGATTGCTCACCCCCTTCAATCCGCGTTCCTGAAGGGCCAGTGGATCCATGACGGGATTCTTGCCCTTCACGAGATCGTCCACGAGGTGGCGTCGAAGGGGCTTACGGGAGTCTTCGTCAAATTGGACTTCCAGAAGGCGTATGACCGTCTGGACTGGTCCTTTTTGAGGTTGGTGATGGAGCGTCGAGGATTTGACGAGAGGTGGTGTTCCTAGATCATGCAACTGGTTAGATCTGGGAACACGGCGATCAACATCAATGGCGAGGTGGGACCCTTTTTCCAGGCTTCCAGAGGGGTAAAGCATGGGGACCCTGTCTCCCCCTTGCTTTTCAACCTCGCAGTTGATGCCCTTGTGGGCATCTTAGATAAGGCCAAGTTGGCCGGCCACCTTAAGAGTGTAGTTAGTCACCTCATCCCGGATGGGGGGGGGGGAGGGTTACTCACTTGCAGTATGCGGATGACACCATGATTTTGGTGGAAGGCTCGGACTCGGACATTGTTAATCTTAAGTTTCTTTTGCTCTGCTTTGAGGAAATGTCTGGACTTAAGATTAACTTTGATAAGAGCGAGGTGGTGGTCCTTGGCTATTCGGAGGCTGGGCAACTTCGGATCGCGGATATCCTCAACTATAGGTTGGCGTCATTCCCCATATCTTACTTGGGGATGCCCCTGGCTGAGTCCAGGATTTTGGTGAGTGGGTATGATCCCCTTGTGGGACGAGTAGCGTCCCGTGTGGAGCCCTGGTGTGGCAGGTTCACTTCTAAAGGTACCAAAACTGTCCTCATTAGCTCTAACCTTGCCAGCCTGATCCCCATGTATATGATGGGGATGTACATCTTACCCGAAGGTGTGCATAGCTCCTTTGACAAGGAGCTGGCACTAGTAGAAAAAGGGGCTTTTGGCCCGGTTGGTAAGGCCCTTTAGTATTTTTTTAAAAAAAATTCTTTGCAAATTTTTTTTGATTTTCAAATTTCTGAATTATTTTAACCTCTAATCTCTAATCACCACCCCTCAATTTATCCTCTAATCTCTAATCACCCCTCATCATCTAACTTCCCGAACGGTCACCCATCCTCTCACTATTCCAGCCTGAGCACGCTTAACTTCCGGGTTCTGTTCTCCCTCGTTTCCAAGTCTGCACTTGTTGTTTTCCTGACAATAGTAAGTTGTCAATCCTATTAACCCTCAGGAATTTAGCTTGAGCATGAAGTGACACATTTCACTGTTTGAGTTTGAAACTATTGTTTTAAAAAACAATAATTATTTAGTAACACTAATATTTCTTGAATAATTAGTTTGACCACAGTTTGACCAGATTTGACCAAAATTCAAAAAAACTGAAATAATTATTTAGTAACACTAATATTCTAGAATAATTAGTTTGACCACAGTTTGACCAGATTTGACCACATTTTTTCCAAAAAAAAAATTTGAAACTATATTTTTTTCTGTTACTAGTGGCGCACCTAGCAAATGGTGTGCCACTAGTAAGTTTGAAATTTTGTCGATTTTTTTCCACTCTAGATCTTAAAAGCCCCGTAACTTTTTTTCTGTTAGGTTTTTGAGGATTTTGAAAATGTTTAACGGGGTTCCCCCGGTTAAATTCGGATGTAACTTTTCGAGTAGATGATTTTTCATATAAAAGCTTTTTAATCCGAGTTCGTATGCAAAAGTTATGCCCATTTTACAAATTCCTGAGAGATTTTGCAAATAAAGTCGAAATTCATATTTGTAAATTTTCCCAACAACTAGACCACATATCACATGGGAAACTTATTTTATTTTATTTTTTTGACATTTCCATCATTTTCTTTTGTTTTTTCTAAAACTGAAAAGGCGGTCCACCCGGGGGGGGGGGGGGTAGAGTTTGAAAAGGGGACCTTTAGTACCGGTTCGTGCCATGAACCGGTACTAATGCCTCAAAGCCCATTAGTACCGGTTGGTGCCACCAACCGGTACTAATGGGCATCGCACCCTTTAGTCCCGGTTCGTGGCACCAACCGGGACTAAAGGGCCCAGGTGAACCGGGACTAATGCTGTAGCCACACGAACCGGGACCAATGCTCACATTAGTCCCGGTTCGTGACTGAACCGGGACTAATGTGAATACTGCCCTGTGACCAAAGCCCTGTTTCCTACTAGTGTGGCTAGGTTCTTCTGGCAGGCAGGGGATGGTCGGCCCAAGTACCATATGGTGAAGTGGGCTGACATTTGCTTGCCGAAGGACAGAGGTGGGTTGGGCATCCCTGTATCTTGCCGGATGAACGTTGTGCTTATGCTGCGTTGGGTTTGGCGGATATTGCGGGGAGATGGGGGGCTGTGGCTGCAGCTGGTTGAGTCCAAGTACTTGCAGGGCTAACCCCTCATGGCTTGCTCACACTCGGTTGGGTCCCAGTTCTGGAAATCTATTCTGGCCATCAAGGAAGAGATTAGGCTGGATTTGCGTTTCTCGGTTGGCAATGGGTCTGGGACCCAATTTTGGTTGGACCCATGGCTTCAGGGCGAGCCTCTCCGCTTGCGGTTCCCAAGGCTCTTTGCGATTTGTGATGACCCGGCCATTCTTGTATCTTCGGCTGCTTTGGAGAAGGAATGGAACATTGCGTTCCGCCGCTCATTCGGACCAGATGAGGTATGAGAATGGACAGACCTGAGGGAAGTAGTCCCTCTTCCTCTATCCCAGGACCCTGACACTGTTTCTTGGAGCCTTTCTCCTTCGGGTGAATTCTCCATTAGTTCGGCCTATCAGGCATTATGTCGTATGCCGGTTCTACAGTGGCTATCCCCATTGTGGAAGGCACAGTTGCCCTTGAAGATTAAGATTTTTGTATGGCAGCTCCTCCGTGACCGTCTGCCTTCGGGGACCGAGGTGTTGAAACGCCATGGTCCGGGCAATGGCCTTTGCCCTTTGTGCCATGTCCCGGAAATGGAAACGCACATTTTGTTCTCTTGCGTAGCAGCGCAGGCACTTTGGTGCTTTGTTCGTGAGGCTCATGGGCCAACAAATGGCTCTGGGAGGACGAGTTTTTTCCTATTATAAAGTATTCCATAAGGTTTGCTTCTGGTTGCAACTTAGTGACACAATTGACACCTAGGGAAAGACCTAGCCGCCACCAACCACCTCGGCCTCCACAATAGATCGGTCCCCCGTCCTCCGGCCGGCCTCGCCAGTGTCGGGAGGGGTGGGGAACCCGATCTATGAGTGGAGTGTCGAATAATAATAGTGTTTCCATTAGATTAGTTTGGGGTTTGGGTAGTCATCTTCTTCTTTGGAGATGGCATCGTCTACAATAAGTAATCTTCATCCCTTTGTTCGAGGACGTGATCTCCTTCCCAACGTCAATGGTGGTGTTGGAAGATTAAACTTGTCTAGGAATGGTCCTTCGAATTTTGCTTCGTCGGATCGGTTTTGTTTTTTCCTGATGGTTGATGCGAGGAGGATTGTCCCCATGATATCGTTCCCGGCTGCTATGTCCTCGACAATGGTGATTCGTACTATTGGCTCCCAGCGACGTTGACATGGTTGTTCGGTTTTATGTCCTGAAATAACGGTGTTGGTACTCCTATGGATCTTGGTTGATTACTTTACTGGCTGCGTGCGTGCATCGCAGCCTTGGCATTGCGGCTCAAACTAAAACTATAGGAGAATCCTTGTTGGTATTTACAGGTCTGTGGTTTGATACGTTTGTTATTTTCCTACGGCTGCCATCAGAAAAGTCCAAGATTGTGTCATGGAAGAAGAAAGAGTTTGAAGATCACGAAGATTTGCTCGTTCTTTTTAGACTTTATTTTGTATCCGCTGTTGTCTGCTCTTGTATCTCGACCATGTACACTTCACTACTATAAATATATCATGGTATTGATTGTCAAAAATACCTGCAATTTTTTAGTAAGGAAAAGAAGAATGTGTGATTGCAGAGCTACATTCAGGAAAGCTGAAAAAGAATATTATTCTTGGAGCATGGACTATTTGGAAAACAAGGGAGAGTTTCATCCTAAATCAAGAGGCTGCCATGTTTAGGGATGCCCCTTGATGTTCAGTTTAGAGTTGACCCTTTCCAGTTGTGGTTTTAATGTCTCGGGTGGGTAGTCTTAGAATTAGCTTTGGTGTGGAGTTTATATTGCGCTTGATGTTCACCGCGAGTAGCAGTTTTTCTATATTTGTTCTATATCTTTTATGGAAATATGGTACACATTCACGTACTCTTGAAAAAATGTGAAAACTAAACGTGATAGCGAACTCTTCTTTTAAAGATGAGTGTATGAACATCTACATCTCAACTGAGTTCATCGGATCAATGTAAATAGTATTGAAAACGACCAGAAAATCTTGTACGTGTATATAGCAATGCTTAAAGAAGTTTGACTACGAGTCTACCACGAAATCCAGGTTTGTTTCCTTGCTGAGCTAGCGTACGACGCAGAGATAATAAATAGTCCGATCTAGAAACTCAATTCCCAGTCATCCAAGCCGTCCTCTTCTTCCATCGCCAATCCACATCCCGCCGCCATGATCCCCTGCCACCGCGGAAGCTCGCCGGCCTCCCCGCTAGACAACGACAAGCTGCTCGGCGAGGTCCTCCTGCGCCTCCCACCTCTGCCGTCCTCGCTCCCCCGCGCCTCTGCCATCTGCCAGGGGTGGCGATGCCTCACCACGGATGCCCAGTTCCTCCGCCGCTTCCGAGCCCACCACCGGGAGGAGGGGCCGCCCGTCCTTGGCTTCTTTCTGCGCCGCCACGGGAAGATCGTGTTCAGATCGTCCATCTTAGACCGTCCCGACCGTATCCCTCCCAAGCGCTTCGACCTTGGACCCAGCAGCAGCAACCTCGATAACTTCGTGCTCGATTGCCGCTACGGCCGCGTCCTCGTCCATGACTACCCAAGGAAAAAGGTCATCGTGTGTGACCCCAGCACAAGCGAGCAGCATCACCTATCCATTCCCGTAGACTTCAAGAGACCTCATGCCTTGATCAATGGGGCAGTGCTATGCGCCACGGTCGCCCATGACCACGTGCACGGCAGCTGCGACTCCAGCCCCTTCAAGGTAGTCTTGATGTCCACATACATGCACGATATTCCACCCATTGCATGTGTTTACTGCTCGGAGAGTGGCACATGGGGCAATCTAATCTCTGCAACGGAACCATTTGACGATTTTTATGCCCATATTTCTGTGACCCTTATTGATAATGTCCTTTACTGGGTGTACATGATGAATTACATACTTGCCTTTGATTTGGCTAGACAGACCCTAGCTGTAATCAAGGGCCCTCCCGGTTTTAATGAACCCTGTTGCAGCCATCAGATCATCAAGTTAGGCTATGGTGATGTTGGTCTCGCCGTATTATCTAAAGCTCGCATGCAAATATGGCAGAGGAAGGCTAATCATCACGGTGTTGCCACATGGTTGCCATGGAAGACTGTTGACATGCATATCATTCTTGGGATCTCCCCTCTTCTGAAGAGAAATAGGCAATGGCTGCGAGGGTACGATGAGGATACCGATGCAATATATTTGTATATGCATGGTAGTGTTTATATGGTTCAACTTAAGTCAATGCAATACAAGAAACTTTACGAATGCGGTTATCTTACAAATTATCATCCTTTCAAGAGCTTTGGTGTGCCAGGTAATTGTTTATCCTTCATCATTATTATATAATATGAGTATATTCTGGTTAATCTTTAGGACATGATTGGTTGAATACTTCCGCTTTGATTCTTAAATGTTTAATATATGTAAAATTAGTTACCGCTTGTCCCTTTGCTAGGTAGACAAATATCAGTATATTGTTTAATATATGTTACTATTCAATATAGTTGTATTCACTCTTCAAGATACCAAATAAAATGTCAAATGAGTAACTCAGTAGACATGTTTTAAAACTCAATGCTAGTTAAATTCGTTTATAAGTTATTTTAGTTTGTTTTGATCTGGTTATTGATCTCAACTCCATTTTGTTTAACCAATTCTTTCTGAATAATACTATTTTTGTCACTTGGTATCTATTTATTTTGAAGTCAAAAACTTACGATTACTCTTGTTCTTATAACTTCTTAGTTTCGGCATGTTTTAGTTTTGTCTACTTGACATGTCAAGGGATGAATTTGCATGAGAAAATTTTAGTTCTTATCACCTGAATTCTTCATTCTAAAAAACATTAAGTGTACTCATTTCCTAATATTCATTGCCTTCTATAAGAAATGAGTTATTTTTTACCAATTGCTATTACCAAGATGGGATTATGAAACATCCATTAAAAAATCAATCCTAGGAGTGACTTATTTTCCTCAAGGTATATGTGTTACCTCAACTAGGTATCGAATTAGTGTTGCCTTATCTTATCCGTTTGTGTTTTCCTCAGCACTGTTATTGATTATTGACTTCTTATGCTTCTAGGCGCCATTGCTGGTGGATGTGATGGAGCTGAAGTGTTGCACGATGCATTGGGATGACTGTTTGGTCTGATTTGCTAATGAGCTGAAATGGTATAACAAGTAAATATGACATTTGAAGAGATTTGTGCCGTTTGAGTATCTAACTGAAATTTGGGCCGCCAACATATGTAGTGACACTGTGTGCACCCATAAACTATTGTCAGTTCAGCAATACTTGTTCATGCGTGTGATTACCACATATAACAACTGAATGATTGTAATGCTGTGATAAGAGGTCTCCTTTTGGATTGTAAATGATATCCACATGTTGAATATGGTGTGGATGTTTCGTATCTGGCCATGCTTAGACTTCTCTTTTGTTTGGCTGTTTTAGAATCAATAAGTTGAAAGCAATACATTGACACTCCATTTTATTGTTATAAACATCAACCATAACTTCTACTGCAGGTTGAATGTATAGAATCTGGAACGAGCGTTTTGCTTTCACCAGCTATATATTGGTAGTCCATTTTCTAGTTATGAAAATCAGTAAGTTGAAAGCTATGTATGTTAGTAGTGCCTAGAATGTTACTAAAGATCAACGGTCTTACTTTTTCTCCTGGTGAAGGAACAGCTGATGCAGTTCTCACAGAGGTTCTAGCGTCGCAACAATGTGGTCGACTTAGTGTACCTAAGTTTCTAATGTAACAATATTTTGGAATTGCTTAATCCAGGAAATTTCAGCTTCCCTGAGTATTATTTGAAGTCCAATTTCATCATATCCCATTTATTTTTTATATGGCTATGCTTGAGAGTTAATATTTTAAACCATCATCAAACATTAAGAAAAGGAAGATCAGTACCTTAGAAGAGAAGGAGAGGATAAATAGGACTAATTTTCTTATCGATTCAGATATAAAGAGAACTGTGGCTCTTTGTTGAGACCATGTAGTCTTCATAGCTTGTTTGTAAGGGGAGAAAACAAATGACATGGTATAGTTGGTTCGATTGGATTTACATTGTGGGGTTAAAATTGGAGTGTTTGACAAAAAAAACTACCATTTCAACTTCCTGCCCAGCCGCTGCCAGTTCTTCGTTAGGTTGGAAGCCCTTCTCCTATTAGTTTCCTGCTATATTTCATCTCAAGGAAACAACAACAACACCATATATAGATAGCATGCATGATCATGATCACACTAGATCGACCACAATAACATGCATATGAAACCACAGCCGAGAAGGACACTCAAACACACATGTTTTGGTCATCCATGGAGCTGAAACTGTCATAACTTAAGAAAAGAGCAGCCAAGCACCGGCACGTACAAAAAGCAAGAGACAAGGAAATCCAACTTGAGACAATACTAGGGGTATTCAAACGAATGAAACCTGGCTAGATTAAAGAACACACTCATTAAGTTTTAAAGATAACATATAAACATTGTCGATCCCCACAGGTGTAATGCGGAAAACTCCATTAGCACAGAACACACCATTCCTTTACCTAGTGAGCACAAAATCATCATTAACTATTTGTACCAAATCATCATTAGCCCATGAATATCATATGGCTGTCTATATCTCCTAGCAATACCAGTGACAACAAAATATTTGACACTTTAATTTGTGGATTGTGGGGGAGTTGAATGCCATGACCGATGTCATATAGTGGTAAAACAATATAATATCTTAGTTTCAGCTCATTGATATTGAAACAGCCAAACATGCTAATAAAATAAACACCAGCACCATATTCAAAATTTGGATCATCTGGATAACATTCAAGATTAATAAATGGAAAGCCATTTGCCTTGGCATCACCATCATTTCAACTGGTGTTCTTACTCACAGAAATCAGCTTACTCACAAGAGTGAACCATGTAGCTGAATTGACAGTAGTTTTCAGTTCACACTACCCATGTTGGCTGCCGGATATTTACCACTGACAAATCTAGATGCTATTCTTACCTACTGAAGCATTTCACGACGTTAGAAAGTCCAACCATCCCAAGTTCCTAACGAACAGGGCAGCCCTTCAGTCCACCACATCCAGCAGCAGGGGCTACATCAACAAGTGTAAAATGTCAATTCACAAGAGTGCTGCTTAGAGGACAAGCGAAAATGATAAGGCAACACTAAGTCGGTTAGCTAGTTGAACAAAGAAATATCACTTGAACAAAATAACTCATTTCTATCACTAAACTTCAATAGATGTTTACCTCAGTCTTGATACTAGCAATTGATTAACAAAAACATACATGTTGTACAATGTAAGGAATGCTCATGAAAGCAGTATATTTGCTTATAGTTTATCTCATAATGAATAACTGAACTGATAAAAAGTAAAACAAAAGATTACATGCCAAGAATTTCCTCATGTTAATTCATTCCTTGGAAAGTCAAGCAGGCGAAGTAAAACAAGGCAGAACTAATAAATTTTATTTAGAACAATAAGATTAGGTATTTAGTTTAAAATAAGTGGGTCATGACAGACAAGAAGTTCAATTTAGTTTTGTGCGCCACCAATATAGTAGTCAACCGGGGGGGGGGGGGGAGTAAATGGAAGTTGTTGACATGGAGCTAAGATTATAACCAGATCAAAAATAAATGAAGACCCATAGACAAAAGATTCATTAGCTTTGTGGGCCAGAATTGTACTGGTGAAAATTTGGTGGGGGCATATGAACAAGTGAAAAAAAACATTATTATTCAGGAAGTATTGATTCCACCAAAATTGTCGATAAGATGCTAAGATTAGAACCTGGAAAACACATACAGAAAAAATACTAGATAAAACAATACAAATGGCTTTGAGATTCCAAACATGCCAACCGAGTTTTTTCGGAACTTGAAGATAGTAGGAAAGGCTACTACCACGCCAACTTAGTTACTCAGTTGACATTTGATTTGATATGTAAGAAGAGTGAACACAACCATACTGAATGATAAGATATACTAAACGATGTTGCTATAAGTTTGTCTATCTAGCAAAGGGGCAAGTAGTAACTGAGTTTAAATTGTTATTGAACAGTTAAGAATGAAAACATAATCCAGATTATACTCCTATATGTACAATAAGGAGTAGGGATGAAAGATCACCTGGCACATAGAAACTCTTGAAAGGATAATAGTTTGTATAATAATTGGTTTTATACAGTTTCCTGTATTGCATTGACTTAAGTTGGACCATATAGACACTGACATATATATACAAACATATATATACAAACATATTTCGTCAGTATCCTCATCATACCCCAGCAGCCGTCCCATATTTCTCTTAATGCGAGGAGAGATCCTAAGAATTTTATTCATGCCAATGGTCTTCTGCAACAACCATGTGCTAACACCCTCACAATTGACCTTCCTTTGCCATATGCGAATTCTCGGTGCAGATAATACGGCAAGATCAACACCCCCATCCTCTGTCTTGATGATGATATGAAATCTGTGGAGTTTATTTATACCACTAGGCCCCTTGATCATAGCTAGATTCTGCCTATCAAAATCAAACTCAAGTATGCTCCAGTAAAGGACATTACCAATAAGAGCCACATGAATAAGAAAACCATGAGGCTCACATGGTTCCGCTACTGTGATGAGATTTCCCCACGTGTCAGTCTCTGAGGAGTAAACACAGGCGACTGGCCGCCTATCCTGCCTGTAGATGGACAACAAGGCCACCTTGAAGGAGGTAGAGTGGCAGCTGCCATGCACGTGGTCATGGTCGGTGGCTGCACAGAGCACCGCCCCGTGGATGTGGGCACGAGTATTCTTGAACTCCGGCGGAATGGACACGCGGCACTGCTCGCCTGTGACGGGGTCACACACAACAACCACTAGTAGAAAAAGAGGCTTCCATACGCCCCCATTAGTCCCCAAAATAATCGAACCGCGACCAAAGGGGTCTTTAGTCGCGGTTCGGGAGGAGACCCGCGACCAACTATCTGGGCCCAGCGCGCTCGGTCGACAGCTGGCGGACGGGAGGGGCTTTAGTCCCGGTTGGCCTGGCCAACCGGGACTAAAGGTCCTCAGGCTGGCCCGAAGGCCTTTAGTCGCGGTTGGCCAGACCAACCGGGACTAAAGGTTAGTCCTTTAGTCGCGGTTGGCCAGACCAACCGGGACTAAAGGATAGTCGCGGTTGGCCAGACCAACCGGTACTAAAGGGCCCATCAAACTCCCCCCCCCCCCTTGGACCGCCTTTTCAGTTTTAGAAAAACCAAAAGAAAATGATGGAAATGTCAAAAAAATAAAATAAAATAAGTTTCTCATGTGATATGTGGTCTAGTTGTTGGGAAAATTAACAAATATGAATTTCGACTTTATTTGCAAAATCTCTCTGGAATTTCTTAAAATGGGCATAACTTTTGCATACGAACTCGGGAAATGTGGTCTAGTTGTTAAAATGTGATATGTGGTCTAGTTGTTGGGAAAAATCATCTACTCGAAAAGTTACATCCGAATTTAAAGGGGGAACCTAACCGAAAAAAGATACGGGGCTTTTAAGATCTGGAGAGGCAAAAAAATTTAAAAAAATTCAAACTGTGGTCAAACAATGGTCAAACTAATTATTCTAGAATATTAGTGTTACTAAATAATTATTTCAGTTTTTTTTAAATTTTGGTCAAATCTGGTCAAACTGTGGTCAAACAGTGGTCAAACTAATTATTCCAGAAATATTAGTGTTACTAAATAATTATTGTTTTTTAAAACAATAGTTTCAAAATCAAACAGTGAAATGTGTCACTTCATGCTCAAGCTAAATTCCTGAGGGTTAATAGAATTGACATCCTACTGTTGTCAGGAAAACAACAAGTGCAGACTTGGAAACGAGGGAGAATAGAACCCGGAAGTTAAGCGTGCTCAGGCTGGAGTAGTGAGAGGATGGGTGACCGTCCGGGAAGTTAGATGATTTGGAATGATGAGGGGTGATTAGAGATTAGAGGATAAATTGAGCAGTGATGAGGGGTGGTGATTAGAGATTAGAGGTTAAAATAATTCAGAAATTTGAAAATAAAAAAAATAAAAAAAATTCGCAAAAAAACCAGGTTTAAACCTGCGGAGGAGGCCTTTAGTCCTGGTTAGCCACGAGAACCGGGACTAAAGCCTTTAGTCGCGGTTCGTAAGAGGCGCGACTAAAGGGGGTCTTTAGTCGCGCATATTTAGTCCCGGTTGCACAGCCGGGACTAAAGGCCTTTTTTGTACCAGTCAACCTCATGCTTCAGGTCGTCTTTCACGAGGACACGGCCGTGGCGGCAATCAAGCACATGGCGATCAGCAGGCCACTTGCTGCAGCTTCCGATGTCAAAGTGCTCAGGAGGGATGCGGTCAGGAGGACCTAGAATAGGGGCGAACTCGGTGGCCATGCCGCGGCGGCGGCACACGAAGGCGCCGAGGAGGGGCGGCGTCCGGTGGTGGGCGCGGAAGTGGCCGAGGAACTGAAGGTCGGTTACGAGGCGTCTCCACCTCTTGCAGACTGCGGATGCGGGCAGCAGGGAGACGGAGGAGGATCTCCCAGAGTATATCTTCGTTATCCAGCAGGGAGGCAGGCGCCTCCGACGAGGTGCGGCGTCGCCGGACCATTGGTGCTCCCTCCTCGCTGGCGTGGATCTGAGGACCGGCGTATGTTTGTGGATGGAGGCGCGGGCTACGGCGGCGGGGCATCACGGCGCCCTCCTCACTGGGTTGGACTTGGAGTCGTTTCATGTCGCCGCCGCCAAGACCTAGATAGACGAAGGAACACGTACACGGGGTTTGTTTCTGCTTGACTTGAAGGTCCTGCTGGCGGCGACGGCTGCCTCTGCGGGGGTATATACGTTTATTATTATTTTTATTAGGTGAATATATATACGTTTATTATCTTATCTGGTGGAGAATTCTTAAGGAAAAACTCGAGTTGTTGAGCTCAAAGACTAGCGTAGAAGCAGCTCTCGTAGTTTTGAACTTAGAAACTCTATCTCTACGTGCATGCATCTATGCGTATATCCTATGCTCGTATATTTAATTTTAAACCCAGTTGAAACTCCATAGGATTGAAGTCTAGGAGAAATCGTGTTGAGTATTTTTCTGGAAAAAATATTATACGCCGAGTGTTTTTGTGTTTGCCGAGTTTCTTCCATCAGGAACTCGGCTACTAGGGTCTTTGCCAAGAGCTATCTATGCCACGCTACTCCTTTGCCAAGCATCCCAAAGGTACTACAGACGGCAAATAGTGAGCAGGACACCCGGCAAGTGTATTTATTAGCTTGCAAAAGTTGGAGTTATATTTGTACTTCTGCGGAAACATTGTTAGAATGAACTAGTGGACCGTGGAGACAAAAAAGACTGCACGATGTAAGAACCACTGTACTAGTAGACAAAAAAGAGTATTTGGTCTGTAATCTTTTGCTTCAGCTGCTGCTGATGTTTTAGTTGTTGCTATGCTAAAAACCACTAGTAGATATGAACTAGTTCCTATTCTAAATTGGTGGCACCCCTAGCCTAGACTGTGTGCACTACGTTTTTAATCTGCGTTAACTGAAGTTGTATAAAACACTTTGAACTAACTTGGAAGTCCAGCAGAGAATGAGTAGCTAAGGTTCAAACTCACTCTATCCCAACAAAGAAGGATGAATCCTCTGGCTCATATAAACCATAAGAATTACTGGGCAAATGCAGCGAGAAGTCATATCACCATCGACCAAACTTCTACCATGCGATGAAGGCGTCAATGATTTGTAGACCGAAACATGAAGAATTTCGTTTGGATAGAAAAGATTGCATAGCTTATATTTCTTTTTCAAATATTGTAACACTTATCCTTCCCTAGTCTGGTATCCTGCAGTAAGTTACTTCCTTCGGCCCTACAATTCTGCCATTAATCTCAGGGCAACAAAAAAAAAGAGCATGGGTGGATCATGATCACATTCAATCACTAGTAGAAAAGAGATTGGTCGGCCCTCGTAATACCATTAATCCCGGTTCGCTCATGAACCGGGACCAAAGGAGGCAACTGTCCCGGTTCGTGAGCCCAGGGGGGTGGCCGGGCCACGTGGGCCATTGGTCCCGGTTCGTCTGGACCTTTTGGTCCCGGTTCCACGCACGAACCGAGACCAATGCGCCTCGCCCCTGGCCCATGACCATTAGTCCCGGTTTGTGCCACAAACCGGGACTAAAGGGTTGGTCCTCGTTGCGGTCAGAGTTCAGTCCCACCTCGCCAACCGAAGGGCGCTCACACCGGTTTATAAGCCCGTCCCTCTCTGCCTTGTTGAGCTCCTCTCAAAGTGAAAATAGATGCCCTTATACAGGGAATTTGACCTAAATTCAGAGTAAATTTCTTTGAAATTCATAGAAATTTATTATGAATTTAGGTTGAATTCTCTCTATAGGCGCATCTATGCTCATTTTTTGTGTTGGGGTTGGCGATCTTTACAGACTTTTTGTGTGTTGAATATGCACCATTCAAAATCAGTCTCTGCTTTGAATGGTTCATTTTGAACACACAAAAAGTCTGGAGTTCAAATAAGTTCAAGAAAATGAAATCCCTTTGTAACAGATGAGTTTTCGTCCGAAACCCTGATACTTTGAAAGAGATTGTCCATTTTGTTCACGAAGTGCATCCAGCTTTTGCCGTAACCCTCTCAACTTTTTAGCACATGCTATGTGGGTGAAATGATGATACCATGCCAACTTTCAACTTTTTCAGAGCTCATTTGTAGGGCTTTTCAATTTCAGGGTCATTTAGCTCAAAACAATCCGTCACTGCATGAAAAATAACAAATGAAGTTAGAAAGGGTTGAAAATTGATGATGTGGCTTTGAATGGTGCATTTTGAACACACAAATAGTCTGGAGTTCAAATAAGTTCAAGAAAATGAAATCCCTTTGTAACAGATGATTTTTCCTCCGAAAACCTGATACTTCGAAAGAGATTGTCCATTTTGTTCATGAAGTGCATCCAGCTTTTGCCGGGACCCTCTCAACTTTTTAGCACATGCTATGTGGGTGAAATGATGATACCATGCCAACTTTCAACCTTTTCAGAGTTCATTCGTAGGGTTTTTCAATTTCAGGTTCATTTGAAATGCTTTTCAATTTTAGGGTCTTATAGCTCAAAATAATTAGTAAATGCATGAAAAATAACAAATGAAATCCTGATACTTTGAAAGAGATTGTCCGTTTTGTACACGAAGTGCATCCAGTTTTTGCCGTAACCCTCTCAACTTTCTTGCACATGCTATGTGGATGAAATGATGATACCATGCCAACTTTCAACCTTTTCAGAATTCATTTGAAATGTTTTTCAATTTTAGGGTCATATAGCTCAAAATAATCAGTAAATGCATGAAAAATGGTGCATGAAAAATAAGAAATAAAATAAATAAGTAATTAGAAACAAAATAATATAAACTTTATTAAAATATATAAGTAGAAACAAAATAAAATAAACTTTAATAAAATTTATGAAACTAAAATTAACAAAGTATTTTATGTTCAAAACATTATAAGAAACCTCTAGTATTATTGAAACTAAAATTATATAAAATTGATGCAACTAAAATTATCGAAGTATTTTCTGTTCAAAATCATTAAAAGCAAAAAGAATTTTCATAAAGAACTTTTTTTTGTTAGAAACTTTAATAGCAAAAAGAATTATCATAAAGTAAAATAAATAAGTAATTAGAAACAAAATTAAATAAAATAAATAAGTTTTTTGTTGTAAGTAGAAACAAAACAAAATAAATAAAGCAAAAACGAAAACAAAAAAACAGGCAAAAAATAAAAAATATGCCACCTACTGGGCCACCACGGCCTGAATACGACTAGAAACCCATCGATGGGCCAGGATTCAGGCCCGCAGAAGGCCCAGTAAGCCCATCAGGCATAGCAGTGACAATTAGGACCGTAAGCCTGCAATGGAGAGGAGCTCGAGAGGGGTGCGGGAGTGGGGCTTATAAACCACTGCGCGCCCCTCTCAACTAGCGAGATGGGACTAACCTTTCGACGCGGGCGCAGCAGCACAAGGCCTTTGGTCCCGATTGGTGGCACCAACCGAGACTAAAGGTGTGCATTGGTACCGGTTCGTGGCACTAACTGGTACCAATGCCCTCCCCCTTTAGTCTCGGTTGCTGACACCAACCGGGACCAAAGGCCGCCGCCTCCCGCCCTTTGTCCTGCTGAAAAGAGGCCTTTGGTCCCGGTTGGTGGCACCAACCGGGACTGAAGGTCGCATTCGTCCCGGTTGCTGTCACGAACCGGGACCAATGCTTCGTCTATATAACTAGCACTTATGAAATTTTTCATTCAGTTCGTCTTCCCCGCCCCGACGACGCCGCCAGGCTGCCCCTCTGCGCCTCGCCGTCGCCGTCATAGCCCCTGCCTCCGACGCCGTCCCGCGCCGCCCAGACGCCGTCGCCGCCCCGCGCCCCCCTGCCTCCTCGTCGCCCGTCGCCGCGCCCCTCACCTCCGCCCCCTGCCTCCTCGTCGCCCGTCGCCGCGCCCCTCACCGTCGCCGTCGCCGCCCCCTGCCCCCTCATCGCCCGTGGCCGCGCCCCTCACCGTCGCCCCCGTGCCCTGCCTCCGCATCGATCGCTGCCCCCTTACTGAGCTCATATGAATTTTCCTAATTTAGATGTGTAGTTTAAATGTGTAGTTAATTGAGTTGTTGTAATTTGTTCATAAATGAATATTCAAAAGTTAGAATTTTTTCTGTTCATAGAATTTTTTGTGATATTATTGTTGAATATGCAAATGTTTGTGTGTTCATATATATGCAAAGAATATGTCAATTTTCTTCATAGAATTTTTATAATTTTTTTCTGTTGTAATTTTGTTCATAGAATTTTTTATGATTTTTTTTCTGTTGTAATTTTGTTCATAGAATAAGAAGAGAAATTGTTTAATAGAATTAGTTAGAAAAATAATAGAACTAGTTAAACTAGTTTATTTTTAGTAAGTACTACTTTATTCTATTTATAGTAAGTGCTTAGTACTTGAACTAGTTGATTTAATAAAACTAGTTTATTTTACTATAGAAGTAGTTTATTTTTAGCAAGAAAATTAATAGAACTAGTTTATTTTTTTAGTTAAAGCAATTATTCCCGCATCGACGTCGACGATGCCAATCCCGCATCCTCGTCGTCGACTCGGCGGAGGAGGCCGGCTTGATCAGAGGGGCCATGTCCGGGACTGGGCTCCGCCGTGCTTGTTTTGGGAGGTGCTACCTTCCGGGGGGCGTAGGTTGGTGAGGAGCCAGCCCGTCATTGACCCGATCCTTGTTTGGTGGCGGTCGCGTGGGCCAGTGATGGTGCCGAGGCTTCCGGACACCGCGGAGGTGGTACGTCACCGTGTCAGCGAGGAGGACGAGCACGTCCGTCGCTACATGGTTGCGTTGGAGTGCAGGTTCGACAATACCTGGCAGGTTCTTCAGGGATCTCACTGGAGCTATGATCCTGTGATGGTTCCTTCTCTTTGGGTATCCACCGCCCGCGCCGATACCCGTCGGGCGCTACGGTTCTAGCTGTACTAGCGATGCTATATGTATGATAGTATTCGAGGTGTATTAGTGATAATATTCGACGATGTACGGACGCATGGAGATGATGTAGTTTTGCTTATAATTGAATGCATCCTAATTTGAATACTACTTTATTTTGTGATTTGATTTTGCTTATTGAATGCTCAAATTGGAAAACTACTCCTACTTTGAATGCTAAAATTGGAGAGCACTATGCAAGGCGTATGCATATGATTAGTTGATAGCTTATAGGGTTTTTGTTTTCGCAGAAATCTAGGAGCCCCCCTCCATCATCCCCGCCGTCGTCCCCGTCACCGACCCCCTCCGACCTCGAGGTGAGACCAGCCACGAACCGGTTTTAGAAAGATAATTAAACGATATTTCGGGTTGACTTTAAGTCTATTGAGTCTCCACCATATATGAGAGGACGAAGAATCCCGACTGTTGTCGTGGGGGTAGCTTCTCCTTCGTTCCCGTGTGCTAGACAATTTGGTGTAATGCACTCGGGAACGAAAGGAAGGAGCTACCATCACCGACGGTCGCAAATGTCTGAGAGGAATCAGTGAGGGAGAGTTCCACCATATATATATGAGAGGACGAAGAATCCCGACTGTTGTCGTGGGGGTCGCTTCTCCTTCATTCCCGTGTGCTAGACATTTTGGTGTAATGCACTCGGGGATGAAAGGAGGAGCGACCATCACCAACGGTCGAATGTATACACCACGTGAGCTGAGAGTTTTCAAGAAAAGACTCGACAAACCGATAGTCAACCCGTGATGAATAATAATGATCTAACTTAGGTTTTTAGTACATATATTTAATTGTAGACGTTTAATATTTGAATTATGAACATAGGAAATGTCGTACTCGGACGACGAAAGTCTCCCGGGGGAGTGCGACTGGTGCCACGACGACCGAGGTCTGTGCGACAGGCCTCACCTGGACGAAGATCGGCGCTTCAGTATTAAGCTGGAGGAGACCTTCGATGTTGAAACGGTACGCAACGACGACAAGTGTTATTTTTTCGTAATTAAGCACGACTTCAACTATTTCAACGTGTACTTTTCATCTTTTACAATTCGACTAGCTTATCCCATGCCATGCAAGACGCTACGTCTTGGAGAGGATGGGTTTTGAAGACCATGAAAGTATGGAAACAAAGAAAATTCACCTAAGGACCCATCATGATATAGATTTTGAAGTAAATCTGTATAATTCTGAGAGCGTAACCCATTTTGGTTGCAAAAATTGGGAAGCATTTTGCAAGATGTATGGTTTTGATGAGGGTATGCTTGTCACCATGGATCTTGGTGATCCTGACATCGAGCAAGACAATATGGACATTTGGGTCCTTGTTGATACGCCTCCAATTCTACCGCTATGTGAGTTTCTCAAACATAGTTATTAGCTAATTTATATTGTTCATTTCAAAATAGTTGACAGCTTATTTTCATTGACAGCTTATTTTGATTGTTCAAACAATGTGCGGAACATGGTAGACAGAACCTACTACACCGATGGCTCTGAGTTAACTTATAAGGAGAAAACTCATCTGGTCGGATTTTGTACTGATCTTGAGAATTACAATATCTATTGTAAAACTCCTCCACATTATGGTCAATACGTGCCACTAGTGCACGTGTTGAACTACGGTAACTACTATGGAGATACCCTGGTAAGATTTCTTACTATTACGACATCCGTGCATCTTTTGCATACTTCTAAAACTAGTACATCATTGCTAACTATGAAGTTATTACTATGTTTTTCAACAGATAATCCCAGAGGATTGTGTGCCTCATTTGATGTATCAGAATGGTAGCCTTGATGTTTTGAACATACAACCAGGTCATCCTACGAATCTCAACTGTCCATACCGGATTTCTAAAAGAAGTGGAGACATGAAAATCAAAGAATGGAAAAAATGTATGGACAGTCGCAAGGAGGTTCTTGGAAGCAAAAGGAAGCGAAGCGCAAAAATTGGAGACAGGATGATCTCCATTCTCCATAATGGAGAGTCGGGGTCTATATTGTTTTATGCTATTTTACCTTAAAGAGGGTATTTAGGTCCTACCTAATACTGATGATCATGTGCTAAGAACAATTAAGTAGGGTTGGTTCGATGACTATGAGGATGATGATCGTATGACTTGTTATTAATAACGAGTAGAAGTTGTATGATGATGATTAGTAGGACTTGTTATTATGATGATGCATGATGCGGGCATGAAGAGTTATTATATATCAGTGGGTGAAATGAACATGGATTGGAATGAAGTGAAGGCAACAAGCATGTGGTGCATGTCGAAAGTAGTACTAATCCAAACTTGATCAAGTTAGGATTAATATTACTTTCGACATGCACCACAGGTTGCCTTCACTTTAATCTAAGCCATGTTTAGGCATAGTAGTAGCGTTGATAAATCAAGCACGGAAATAAGAGAGGACAGTTCTCTTTGTTAGCTAGCTTACACACCCTAAATTACCCCCTAAACCCTCCCCCCTTTCAAAAAAACAAAAACCCCAGCCACTGAAATGCTGACGCGTGGATGCCTTTTGGTCCCGGTTGGTGTCACCAACCGGGACCAAAGGCCCTCCTGCCTGGGCTGGCCGCAGCGGCCACGTGGAGGCCCATCTGTCCCGGTTCGTGTAAGAACCGGGACTAAAGGGCTAGGGCATTAGTAACGACCCTTTAGTCCCGGTTCAACAACCGGGACAAAATGCCCTTACCAACCGGGACAGATGACCCTTTTTCTACTAGTGAATCTACGATGCTGAACATGCTATTCAAACCACAGTTGGGTATCACACTCAAACATACAAGTTTTGGAGATGCTTGGGGCTGAAAGTATGATCTGTGAAGAGAATGATTGCCAAGCACAAGGATGTAAACAAAGATACATAAAAAACAACTTTATATATTACTAGGGGAAGCTGAAATTCCCTGGATTTGGTACTCAAAACCAGCGTGCTACATTAGAATCTCGGCTGGACTAAGGCATGCATTCAGTAAGTTTTTTTTTGCCAAAATCACTATTCTGACCTTGTCAGGAAACTTCAGCACAAAATGACCTCTCCCAGAAATTATTTCATCATTTGACCCTTTTCACAAACGTCATGGTTTATGGTGTTTCTCTCTCATATAGAAACGCCAAACACTATGACAGTTGCTGGCCTGGCCCACGCATTGTCCTAACTTCCATTAATTGTTGGCACAGGTGAAATGCCAAGGCACATGGCGTTGCTGCATGGTCACGGACAAGGACCAGCCGGTAGACCTGATAGTATATGAACACTGCCAACTCAATCGGTGCGACGCGAGAAAATTCATTAACCCTTCCTTCCCCTATTGAAAAACAAAATCATCAATTTGTTGGTAACCTGATACATATAATAACATAACCTCATTGTAGAACCTTTGTATGTAACACAATGTATGAACAAGGTAAGGATACAAAAGTTATCATCAGCTCCACAACAAAAATACGAGTCCGGCAACGAATATCATATTCATGGCTATATCTCCTATCCTACCAATATTGATGACAACAAGTTTGTGGATGTGTGTGTGTGTCTCTGTGTGCGTGCGTGTGTGTGTGTGGGGGGGGGGGGGGGGGGGGAATCTACTAGTACCTTAGAGAGCTCTTAAGGCATGGCCAGCAGACTACTGTTATTACTATTATTAATTAACACCATCATACTATAAATCTGGATCATTGGGATATCATATATAGGATTAAAGAACGAGAGCTCTAAAGCATGTACACACAGGCTACAATATTACACCAATACCATACTATAAATTTGGATCATCTAGTTATGTGGCATCACCATAATTTCAATTGTTGTTTGTGTAACTTACATGCGTGAACCCATATAGCCAAACTGATAGAAGCTGTTTGCTAATGTGCACGCTACCTATGTTAGCAGCCGAATATTTACCATTCAAAAACTAAAACAGTCTAAATCTCACAAACTATATTCAAGTGATAATCTTACTTGTTGAAGCATTTCAGTACATTAGCAAAGCAAATGAAACAGTCATCCCAATAATGCACCGTGCAGCACTTCAGCACCATCACATCCAGCAGCAATGGCTATGCCTAGAAGCATAAAATTTAATTAATGAGAATGCCAAAGAAAAGAGAAACGGATAAGAGAAGAGAAAATGTGTGTCGGTAACATAGTAGAGCTTAGAAATATCACTTGAGAAAAATATCTTATTTATGTAATAAATTTCCCTATGGACCTAAGATTAATAACTAGATCAAAAACAGATAAAGGGACTAGAAAGAAAATATAAGTAGCTTTGAGGTACCAAACATGCGAATTGAGTTACCCATTCATCATTTTATTTGGTATCCCAGAAGAGTGAAGACATCTATATTGGATGATAGCATATACTGAATAGTACTGCTATATGTATGTTTGTATGTCTAGCATAGGGACAAATTAGAACTAAATTTATTGAATACTTAAGAATCAAAATGATACTATTTGAGCAATCTAACAAAAGATACAATGAGATCATTTAATCATTTAATATCAGTACTATAAGGATGAACAATCACCTGGTGCATGAAAACTCTTGAAAGGATAATAGCGATAGTTTGTATAATGACTGGATTCATCAAGTTTCTTGCATTGCATTGACTTAAGTTGAACCATATAGACACCCCCGTGGATATGTAAAAATATTGCTTCAATATCCTCATCATACCCGAGCAGTCGTCCCTTATTTCTCTTGATCTGAGGAGAGATCTCAAGAATTGCGTCATTCCGCAACAACCATGTGGTAATACCTTGATAATTGACCTTCATCTGCCACAATTGAATGCTATTTTCAGATAACACGAAAAGACCAACATCACAGTCCTCTGCCTTGATGATCCGATGTTTGTGGGGTTCATCATTCAGACCTTGAGGCCCCTCGATCATTGCAAGGGTCTGTCTATCCAAATCAAATTCAAGTATGTGATCTTTCATGGACAACCAGTGAAGGGTATTACCAGTTAGGGTCCCAACAATATGAGCATTAAAAATCGCACATGGAGCCGATGTGGAGACGTATTTACCCCATATACCAGTCTCAGAGGAGTAAACACATGCGACGAGTCTGTGGTCAGTTTTGTACATGGACATCAATGCCACCTTGTATGGGCTGGACGGGCAGCTACCATGCACGTGGTCATGCGCCGCCGCGGCACAAAGCACCACCCCGTTTAGGTGGCCACTGGTTCTGTTGAACGCTGGCGGAATCGGCACGTGGTGTTGCTCACCTCTAATGGGTTCACACACAACAATTTCTTTCCGCCACAAGTCTTTGACAAGGACACGGCTGTGACGGCAATCGAGCACACAGTAATGGCGGCGCCTGCTGCAGTGTCCAAGGTCAAAACGCTCCAAAGGGGTGCCCTCTGGAGGGTCTAGGATGGGGGTGAACACGGTCTCCTTGTCGCCGCACACAAGGGCGCCAAGGAGGGGTGGCTTCCAGCGGCAGAAGAACCTGGGATCGGCGACGAGGCCTCGCCAGCGCTTGCAAACTGCCGAGACGTGCCGGAGAGAGGACTGCTTCGGCGGGAGACGGAGAAGGATCTCCTCGAGGAGATCGTCGTTGTCCAGCGGGGAAGCAGGCGCCGGCAGCGAGCTGCTGCTGTTGGTAATTTCGTCGCTCATCTTGATTAGGGAGAGGTCGAGACGACAGAGGAGACAGCGAAGTAGAAGACGTTCGGCGCACGTTCCTTTGCAAGGCAAAAGCAAAGGAACAGCGAATTGTTTCCCAAGTCGTGCGCGTGCGTGCATCCTTTTAAGCAGCCTTGTAAACCCTTCCATCCCCAAATAAATAACAGACAAATCTGATTTTACGTGGGCACCACGGACTTCTTTTGTCGTTGGAAACCTGAACTGATCTTGCGCCTGGAAGCTAATCGGTGTAGCTTTCACGATTAGTTTCCATCTCGTGTTTTCTAACCTAGTATGTTTCCTTTTCTTTCTTACGTTTTGGAAAAACTTCCGATCTAATCATCAATTTTCAAGATAGTACAAAGAAGACCGGAAATAAAAATTGCATCCAAGTATGCAGACCATCTAATGACTACAAGCACTGAAGCGAGCAGAAGGCGTGCCGCTGTCATCGTCCTCGCTCAGCAGAGTCGGGCAAACCTTATTGTAGTACATAGTCAGGAAGTCATCATACTAAGACCTTACAGTACCAGTGCATCAGAACAACATCCGCTGCTGGTGGAGAGAAGCGCCGATCGGAAGAATACAACATGTAGACACACGAATACAGACGAGCAAAGACTGGATCCACGTGGATCCACTGAAGACAAACGCTAGTCAAATCCGGTGAGATCCGCCGTAGACAAACCTCCTCATGCCCTCCAACAACACTAGAAGTATCTCGGAACGGAGGCTAGGCAGGGAGAACCTTATACCATCTTCAGAGAGTCTGCGTCGTCTTGATTCTGTGAGAAAGACACAAACACTAATAAAATTTAAAAAAACCCATACAAAAACGGAACCCTCCCGCTGGCAAGGGCTGGGATTCACCACGCCTCTATGGCTCTAAGCCCACGGGAAGACGAGGCAGACTGGAGGCGGCGCCGGCTAGAGGCACAAGAAATCCTAGGCTAGTTGTCCTTCCATATGAGCCAAGGGGTAAACACATTGCATTTATGCTACACGAAACAAGTTGGCCGACCTAATTATGTACAGGCATGCTTAATATGCTCTGTAATAGAAATTTAGTAACTATATTGTATTTTTTTTTTAATATACGATCCAAAAGTCGAAGATGTTCGTTTGTCAAATAAAGTGTTCTTCACGAATATGTGAAACGGTTTTGCTAACGCAAAATACTTCCTTTGTACACAAAATGGAAAACATTTTTGTAGTTCAATTTAAACAACAAAAACATCCTACATTTGTTTACAGAGGAAGTAGTAAGCTAGATAAACTTAAGTATGAGGGTTTGTAAAAACTGTTCCAGCATCTCTCTTACACATTTTTGTGCTTGTAAAACTGATGTTCATATGCATCAAATATATATTCAACCCCCAAAAAAGTATATATGAAACAACTTGGAAAAATGATTCGATAGATAAAGATGTTGTTGCGGTGCAAACAATTCTGACTAGAGGGGTCCTTAGTAGCGTGATCATATTGAAGTTATTGTTAGCGAGGACATGTACGATGGCCTCGTAGTAAACATCATGTTGCACTCGACAAGAGTGACTCAACAAAGTTATTTGAATTGGTTCACTCGCCCTGTGCTGTGTCAGGAAGGTCTCGTGTCAGATTGGAGGTGTTCAACAAAACACCTTCTCTAAAAAGACTGAAGGTGTTTTGTTTTGAGATCACATTCCAATACATTCAAATCACACAGAAACGTTGTACGTATCTGTAGAAAGAATATGGGATGCAACTCAATTGTATTCCTCGGAGTAGGTCATAATATATACACGAGATGTCTTGCGTGACAAGGAAACTAATCCTATCATATCTCTAGGAGTCAACTATACAAGGCTAGAGAACATAGGAAGAGTAATACAAGTATGTCACGTTCAACACCCCCGCAGTCGAAGCGTCGGCATCGGCGATGCAAAGACTGGAATGGAACTCCTGGAATGCAGTGGTTGGAAGCCCTTTGGTCATGATGTCGGCAAACTGTTGGGTGGTCGGTACATGAAGAACACGAAGCTGACCCAACTGAACCTTCTCGCGGACGAAGTGAACATCAAGTTCAATATGCTTGGTACGCTTATGCTGCACCGGATTGGCCGCGAGGTAGGGGGCCAAAACATTATCACAGAAAACCACCGTAGCCTTCGGGATCGTGACCCGAAGTTCGCCAAGTAGTTGACGAAGCCAACATGTCTCGGCAACAACGTTGGCGACGGCACGATACTCGGCCTTAGCACTTGAGCGGGAGACGGTGGGCTGCCGCTTAGAGGACCATGAGATGAGAGAGTCACCAAAGAAGACACAATATCCCGACGTGGATCGTCGAGTGTCAGGACAGCCAACCCAATCCGCATCGGTAAAGGCAAAAAGCTCGGTGGAAGCGGATGCACGAAGACGAAGACCGAAGGTCGTTGTGCCGCGAATGTACCGGAGAATGCGCTTGACCAAAGACCAGTGAACATCATGAGGCGAGTGCATGTGCAGGCAAACCTACTGCACGGCAAACTAAATGTCTGGCCTGATGAGCGTGAGGTACTGAAGAGCACCAACAATATTGCGGTAGAGAGCGGCGTCAGTGGCAGGCTGTCTAGCAGTGGCAGAGAGTTTCGGCTTGGCCTCGGCAGGAGTAGCAGCAGGTTTTCAGTCGGTCATGCCAGCACGATCCAATAGATCAAGAGCATACTGTCCTTGATGAAGAAAGAATCCGGAAGAGTCACGTCGCACATTGATGTCGAGGAAGAAGTGCAGTGCGCCCAAGTCCTTAAGCCGAAACTCAGAACCGAGACGACCAGTGAGGAATACTGCAATGCGTTGATACCATGCACGAGGTGCCTGCTTTAGACCGTAAAGAGACCTTGAGAGCAGGCAGACATCATCAGGCCGAGTGGGATCAACAAAACGAGCTGGCTGCTGACAAAGAACACACTCCTGAAGGTGACCGTAGAGAAAGGCGTTGTCGAGCTGATGAACAGGCCAGTGTCGAGAGGCGGTGAGCTGAAGAACGATACGAATCGTGGCAGGTTTAACAATCAGGGAGAATGTCTCTGAGAAGTCAACGCCAGCACGTTGTGTAAATCCGCGAACCACCCAACTGGAGGAAATATGCCCTAGAGGCAATAATAACGTTGTTATTTATATTTCCTTATATCATGATAAATGTTTATTCTTCATGCTAGAATTGTATTAACCGGAAACTTAGTACATGTGTGAATACATAGACAAACAGAGTGTCCCTAGTATGCCTCTATTTGACTAGCTCGTTAATCAAATATGGTTAAGTTTCCTAACCATAGACATGTGTTGTCATTTGATGAACAGGATCACATCATTAGAGAATGATGTGATGGACAAGACCCATCCGTTAGCTTAGCATTATGATCGTTTAGTTTATTGCTATTGCTTTCTTCATGACTTATACATGTTCCTCTGACTATGAGATTATGCAACTCCCGAATACCGGAGGAACACTTAGTGTGCTATCAAACGTCACAACGTAACTGGGTGATTATAAGATGCTCTACAAGTGTCTCCGATGGTGTTTGTTGAGTTGGCATAGATTGAGATTAGGATTTGTCACTCCGTGTATCGGAGAGGTATCTCTGCGCCTTCTCGGTAATGATCATCACTATAAGCCTTGCAAGCAATGTGATTA
Source organism: Triticum aestivum (assembly GCF_018294505.1). Classification (NCBI taxonomy): domain Eukaryota; kingdom Viridiplantae; phylum Streptophyta; class Magnoliopsida; order Poales; family Poaceae; genus Triticum; species Triticum aestivum. The sequence goes on along the minus strand of NC_057802.1, from coordinate 4,883,482 downwards.
ATTTGTTAGTTGCGGGATGATGCATTACGGAACGAGTAAAGAGACTTGCCGGTAACGAGATTGAACTAGGTATGATGATACCGATGATCTAATCTCGGGCAAGTAACATACCGATGACAAAGGGAACAACGTATGTTGTTATGCGGTTTGACCGATAAAGATCTTCGTAGAATATGTAGGAGCCAATATGAGCATCCAGGTTCCACTACTGGTTATTGACTGGAGATGTGTCTCGGTCATGTCTACATAGTTCTCGAACCCGTAGGGTCCACACGCTTAACGTTCGTTAACGATTTGTATTATGAGTTATGTGATTTGATGACCGAAGTTTGTTTGGAGTCCCAGATGAGATCACGGAAATGACAAGGAGTCTCGAAATGGTCGAGAGGTAAAGATTAATATATTGGAAGGTTGCATTCGCACATCGCAATGGTTCCGAGTGATTTGGGCATTTTTCCGGAGTACCGGGAGGTTACCGGAACCCTCGGGGGGGGGGGGAGATATGGGCCTTCTGGGCCATAGGAGGGAGGCTAACCAGCCCACAAGGGGCTGGTGCACCCCCCACAAGAGAGGAGGCCGAATTGGACTTGGGAAGGGGGCGCCACCCCCCTTTCCTTCTCCTACTCCCTCGCGTTCCCTTTTTCCCCCTCCGGTAGAAGGAAAAAAGGGTGGGGCCGAATCCTATTAGGACTGGAGTCCTAGTAGGACTCCCTCTCCCTGGCGCGCCCCTTGTTGGCCGGCCTCCTCCTCCCCTCCTTTATATATGGGGGCAGGGGGGAACCCCAAAGGCACAACATACAATCTCTTAGCCATGTGCGGTGCCACCCTCCACAGTTCAACATCTAGGTCAATATCATCGTAGTGCTTAGGCTAAGCCCTGCGCCGGTAACTTCATCATCACCATCACCACGCCATCGTGCTGACGAAACTCTCCCTCGGCATCAACTGGATCAAGAGTTCGAGGGACGTCACCGAGCTAAACGTGTGCAGATCGCGGAGGTGCGGTGCGTTCGGTACTTGGATCGGTTGGATCGCGAAGACGTTCGACTACATCAACCGCGTTACTAAACGCTTCCGCTTTCGGTCTACGAGGGTACGTGGACACACTCTCCCCGCTCGTTGCTATGCTTCTCCTAGATAGATCTTGCGTGATCGTAGGCAGAATTTTTGAAATACTACGTTCCCCAATAGTGGTATCAGAGCCAGGTCTATGCGTAGATGTTATATGCATGAGTAGAACACAAAGAGTTGTGGGCGATAATAGTCATACTGCTTACCAGCATGTCATACTTTGATTCGGCGGTATTGTTGGATGAAGCGGCCCAGACCGACATTACATGACCGCGTTCATGAGACTGGTGCTACCGCCGTGCTTCGCACACAGGTGGCTAGTGGGTGTCTGTTTCTCCAACTTTAGTTGAATCGAGTGTGACTATGCCCGGTCCTTGTTGAAGGTTGAAACAACACACTTGACGAAAAATCGTTGTGGTTTTGATGCGTAGGTAAGAACGGTTCTTGCTAAGCCCATAGCAGCCACGTAAAACTTGCAACAACAAAGTAGAGGACGTCTAACTTGTTTTTGCAGGGCATGTAGTGATGTGATATGGTCAAGACGTGATGATATATAAATTTTTGTATGAGATGATCATGTTTTGTAAAAGTTATCGGCAACTGGCAGGAGCCTTATGGTTGTCGCTTTATTGTATCAAATGCAATCGCCATGTAATTTCTTTACTTTATCACTAAGCGGTAGCGATATTCGTAGAAGCAATAGTTGGCGAGACGACAACGATGCTTCGATGGAGATCAAGGTGTCAAGCCGATGATGATGGTGATCATGACGGTGCTTTGGAGATGGAGATCAAAGGCACAAGATGATGATGGCCATATCATATCACTTATATTGATTGCATGTGATGTTTATCCTTTATGCATCTTATTTTGCTTAGTACGGCGGTAGCGTTATAAGATGATCTCTCACTAAATTTCAAGGTATGTTCTCCCTGAGTATGCACCGTTGCGACAGTTCATCGTGCCGAGACACCACGTGATGATCGGGTGTGATAAGCTCTACGTTCACATACAACGGGTGCAAGCCAGTTTTGCACACGCAGAATACTCGGGTTAAACTTGACGAGCCTAGCATATGCAGATATGGCCTCGAAACACTGAGATCGAAAGATCGAACGTGAATCATATAGTAGATATGATGAACATAGTGATGTTCACCATTGAAAACTACTCCATCTCACGTGATGATCGGACATGGTTTAGTTGATATGGATCACGTGATCAATTATATGACTAGAGGGATGTCCATCTAAGTGGGAGTTCTTAAGTAATATGATTAGTTGTTAATTTATCATGAACTTAGTCCTGATAGTATTTGCATAACTATGTTGTAGATCAATAGCTCGCGATGTAGCTCCCCGTTTATTTTTGATATGTTCCAAGAGAAAATAAGTTGAAAGATGATAGTAGAAATGATGCGGACTTGGTCCGTGATCTGAGGATTATCCTCATTGCTGCACAGAAGAATTATGTCCTTGATGCACCGCTAGGTGACAGACCTATTGCAGGAGTAGATGCAGACGTTATGAACGTTTGACAAAGCTCGGTATGATGACTACTTGATAGTTTAGTGCACCATGCTTTATGGCTTAGAACCGGGACTTCAAAAACGTTTTGAACACCACGGAGCATATGAGATGTTCCAAGAGATGAAATTGATATTTCAGTCTCATGCCCATGTCGAGAAGTATAAGACCTCTGACAAGTACTTTGCCTACAAGATGGACGAGAATAGCTCAACAAGTGAGCATGTGCTCAGAATGTGTGAGTACTACAATCACTTGAATCAAGTGGGAGTTAATCTTCCCGATAAGATAGTGATTGACAGAGTTCTCTAGTCACTATCACCAAGTTACTAGAACTTCGTGATGAACTATAATATGCAAGGGATAATGGAAGTGATTCCCAAGCTCTTCGTGATGCTGAAATCGGCGAAGGTAGAAATCAAGAAAAAGCATCACGTGTTGATGGTTAACAAGACCACTAGTTTCAAGATAAAATGCAAGGGAAAGAAAGGGAAACTTCAAAAAGAATGACAAGCAAGTTGCCACTCCCATGAAGAAGCCCAAAGCTAGACCCAAGCTTGAAACAGAGTGCTTCTACTGCCAAGGAAATGGTCACTGGAAGTGGAACTGCCCTAGATACTTGGCGGATAGGAAGGATGGCAAAGTGAACAAAAGGTATATTGGATATACATGTTATTGATGTGTACTTTACTAGTGTTTATAGCAACCCCTCGGTATTTGATACTGGTTCAGTTGCTAAGAGTAGTAACTCGAAACGGGAGTTGCAAAATAAACAGAGACTAGTTAAGAGCGAGGTGATGATGTGTGTTGGAAGTGATTCCAAGGTTGATAAGATCACCATCACACACTCCCTTTACCTTCGGGATTAGTGTTCAACCTAAAATAAATGTTATTTGGTGTTTGCGTTGAGCATGAATATGATTGGATCATGTTTATTGCAATACGGTTATTCATTTAAGTCAAAGAATAATTGTTGTTCTATTTACATGAATAAAACCTTCTATGGTCATACACTCAATACAAATGGTTTATTGAATCTCGATCGTAGTCATACACATATTCATAATATTGATGCCAAAAGATGCAAAGTTAATAATGATAGTGCAACTTATTGGTGGCACTGCCGTTTAGGTCATATTGGTGTAAAGTGCATGAAGAAACTCCATGTTGATGGGCTTTTGGAATCACTTGATTATGAATCACTTGATGCTTGCGAACCATGCCTTATGGGCAAGATGACTAAGACTCCGTTCTCCGGAACAATGGAGCAAGCAACTGACTTATTGGAAATAATACATACTGATGTATACGGTCCGATGACTGTTGAGGCTCGTGGCAGGTATCATTATTTTCTAACCTTCATAGATGATTTGAGCAGATATGGGTATATCTACTTGATGAAACATAAGTCTGAAACATTTGAAAAGTTCAAAGAATTTCAGAGTGAAGTGGAAAATCATCGTAACAATAAAATAAAGTTTCTACGATCTGATCGCGGAGACAAATATTTGAGTTACGAGTTGGGTCTTCATTTGAAACAATGTGGAATAGTTTCGCAACTCACGCCACCTGGAACAGCACAGCATAATGGTGTGTCCGAACATCATAACCGTACTTTATTAGATATGGTGCGATCTATGATATCTCTTACCGATTTACCACTATCGTTTTGGGGTTATGCATTAGAGACATCTGCATTCATGTTAAATAGGGCACCATCTAAATCCGTTGAGACGACACCATATGAACTGTGGTTTGGCAAGAAACCTAAGCTGTCGTTTCTTAAAGTTTGGGGCTGTGATGCTTATGTGAAAAAGCTTCAACCTGATAATCTCGAACCCAAATCGGACAAATGTGTCTTCATAGGATACCCAAAGGAAACTGTTGGGTATACCTTCTATCACAGATCGAAAGGCAAGATATTCGTTGCTAAGAATGGATCCTTTCTAGAGAAGGAGTTTCTCTCGAAAGAAGTGAGTAGGAGGAAAGTAGAACTGATGAGGTAATTGTACCTGCTCCCGAATTGGAAAGTAGTTCATCACAGAAATCAGTTCCAGTGATTCCTACACCAATTAGTGAGGAAGCTAATGAAGATGATCATGAAACTTCAGATCAAGTTACTACTGAACCTTGTAGGTCAACCAGAGTAAGATCCACACCAGGGTGGTACGGTAATCTTGTTCTGGAAGTCATGTTACTAGACCATGATGAACCTACGAACTATGAGGAAGCGATGATGAGCATAGGTTCTGCAAAATGGCTTGAGGCCATGAAATATTAGATAGGTGCATGTATGAGAACAAAGTGTTGACTTTGGTGGACTTGCCCGATGATCGGCAAGCCATTAAGAATAAATGGATCTTCAAGAGGAAGACGGACGCTGATGGTAGTGATACTATCTACAAAGCTCGAACTGTCGAAAAAGGTTTTCGACAAGTTCAAGGTGTTGACTACGATGAAATTTTCTCACTCGTATCGATGTTTAAGTCTGTCCGGATCATGTTAGCAATTGCCGCATTTTATGAAATATGGAAAAATGGATATCGAAACTGCAATCCTTAATGGATTTATTAAAGAAGAGTTGTATATGATGCAACCAGAAGGTTTTGTTAATCCTAAAGGCGCTAACAAAATGTGCAAGCTCCAGCGATCCATCTATGGACACGTGCAAGCATCTCGAAGTTGGAATATACGCTTTGAGGAGTTCATCAAAGCATATAGTTTTATACAGACTTGCGGTAAAGCCTGTATTTACAAGAAAGTGAGTGGGAGCACTACAGCTTTTCTGATAAGTATATGTGAATGACATATTGTTGATCGGAAATGATGTAGAATTTTCTGGAAAGCATAAAGGAGTATTTGAAAGGAGTTTTTCAAAGAAAGACATCAGTGAAGCTGCTTACATATTGAGCATCAAGATATATAGAGATAGATCAAGATGCTTGATAAGTTTTTTCAATGAGTACATACCTTGATAAGATTTCGAAGGAGTTCAAAATGGATCAGTCAAAGAAGGAGTTCTTGCCTGAGTTGTAAGGTATGTAATCGAGTAAGACTCAAAACACAACCACGGCAGAAGATAGAGAGAGAATGAAAGTCATTCCCTATGCCTCAGCCATAGGTTCTATAAAGTATGACATGCTCTGCACCAGACCTATTGTATACCCTGCCACGAGTTTGGCAAGGGAGTACAATAGTGATCTAGGAGTAGATCACTGGACATTGGTCAAAATTATCCTTAGAGGACTAAGGAAATATTTCTCGGTTATGGAGGTGATAAAGAGTTTGTCGTAAAGAGTTACGTTGATGCAAGCTTTGACACCGATTTGGATGACTCTGAGTCTCGATCTCGATACATATTGAAAGTGGGAGCATTTAGCTAGAGTAGCTCCGTGCAGAGCATTGTAGACATAGAAATTTGCAAAATACATACGGATCTGAATGTGGCAGACCCATTGACTAAACTTCTCTCACAAGCAAAACATGATCACACCTTAGTACTCTTTGGGTGTTAATCACATGGAGATGTGAACTAGATTATTGACTCTAGTAAACCCTTTGGGTATTGGTCACATGGCGATGCAAACTATAGAGTGTTAAATCACATGACGATGTGAACTATTGGTGTTAAATCACCTGGCGATGTGAACTAGATTATTGACTCTAGTGCAAGTGGGAGACTGAAGGAAATATGCCCTGGAGGCAATAATAAAGTTGTTATTTATATTTCCTTATATCATGATAAATTTTTATTATTCATGCTAGAATTGTATTAATCGGAAACTTAGTACATGTGTGAATACATAGACAAACAGAGTGTCCCTAGTATGCCTCTACTTGACTAGCTCGTTAATCAAAGACATGTGTTGTCATTTGATGAACGGGATCACATCATTAGAGAATGATGTGATGGACAAGACCCATCCGTTAGCTTAGCACTATGATCGTTTAGTTTATTGCTATTGCTTTCTTCATGACTTATACATGTTCCTCTGACTATGAGATTATGCAACTCCCGAATACCGGAGGAACACTTAGTGTGCTATCAAACGTCACAACATAACTGGGTGATTATAAAGATGCTCTACAGTTGTCTCCGATGTGTTTGTTGAGTTGGCATAGATCGAGATTAGGATTTGTCACTCCGTGTATCGGAGAGGTATCTCTGAGCCTTCTCGGTAATGATCATCACTATAAGCCTTGCAAGCAAGGTGACTAATGAGTTAGTTGCGGGATGATGCATTACGGAACGAGTAAAGAGACTTGCCAGTAACGAGATTGAACTAGGTATGATGATACCGACGATCGAATCTTGGGCAAGTAACATACCGATGATAAAGGGAACAACGTATGTTGTTATGCAGTTTGACCGATAAAGATCTTCGTAGAATATGTAGGAGCCAATATGAGCATCCAGGTTTCGCTATTTGTTATTGACCGTAGACACATCTCCGGTCAATAACCAATAGCGGAACCTGGATGCTCATATTGGCTCCTACATATTCTACGAAGATCTTTATTGGTCAAACCGCATAACAACATACGTCATTCCCTTTGTCATCGGTATGTTACTTGTCCGATATTCGATCGTCTGTATCCTTATACCTAGTTTAATCTCATTATCGGCAAGTCTCTTTACTCGTTCCGTAATGCATCATCCCGTAACTAACTCATTAGTCATATTGCTTGCAAGGCTTATAGTGTTGGGGATCGGAGCAGAATTTTAAAATTTCCTACGCATCACCAAGATCCTGTTGGAAATATGCCCTAGAGGCAATAATAAATGGTTATTATTATATTTCTGTGTTCATGATAATAGTCTATTATTCATGCTATAATTGTATTGTCCGGAAATCGTAATACATGTGTGAATACATAGACCACAACCTGTCCCTAGTAAGCCTCTAGTTGACTAGCTCGTTGATCAACAGATAGTCATGGTTTCCTGACTATGGACATAGGATGTCATTGATAACGGGATCACATCATTAGGAGAATGATGTGATGGACAAGACCCAACTTAAGCATAGCATAAAAGATCGTGTAGTTTCGTTTGCTAGAGCTTTTCCAATGTCAAGTATCTTTTCCTTAGACCATGAGATCGTGCAACTCCCGGATACCGTAGGAGTGCTTTGGGTGTGCCAAACGTCACAACGTAACTGGGTGACTATAAAGGTGCATTACGGGTATCTCCGAAAGTGTCTGTTGGGTTGGCACGGATCGAGACTGGGATTTGTCACTCCGTGTAACGGAGAGGTATCTCTGGGCCCACTCGGTAATGCATCATCATAATGAGCTCAATGTGACTAAGGCGTTAGTCACGGGATCATGCATTGCGGTACGAGTAAAGAGACTTGCCGGTAACGAGATTGAACAAGGTATTGGGATACCGACGATCGAATCTCGGGCAAGTAACATACCGATTGACAAAGGGAATTGCATACGGATTGATTGAATCCTCGACACCGTGGTTCACCCGATGATATCATCGTGGAACATGTGGGAGCCAACATGGGTATCCAGATCCCGCTGTTGGTTATTGACCGGAGAGGCGTCTCGGTCATGTCTGCATGTCTCCCGAACCCGTAGGGTCTACACACTTAAGGTCCGGTGACGCTAGGGTTGTAGAGATATATGTATGCGGAAACCCGAAAGTTGTTCGGAGTCCCGGATGAGATCCCGGACGTCACGAGAGGTTCCGGAATGGTCCGGAGGTGAAGAATTATATATAGGAAGTCCAGTTTTGGCCACCGGGAAAGTTTCGGGGGTTATCGGTATTGTACCGGGACCACCGGAAGGGTCCCGGGGGTCCACCGGGTGGGGCCACCTGTCCCGGAGGGCCCCGTGGGCTGAAAGTGGAGGGGAACCAGCCCCTAATGGGCTGGGGCGCCACTTTGGGCCTCCCCCCATGCGCCTAGGGTTGGGAACCCTAGGGGGGGAGTTTCCCCTTGCCTTGGGGGGCAAGGCAACCCCTTCCCCCTTGGCCGCCGCCCCCCCCTTGGAGATCCCATCTCCTAGGGCTGCGCACCCCCCTTGGGGGCCTATATAAAGGGGGGGAGGGAGGGCAGCACACTACAGCCTTTGGCGCCTCCCTCCTCCCCTGCAACACCTCTCTCTCGCGCGCAGAAGCTCGGCGAAGCCTTGCCGGAGAGCCGCTACATCCACCACCACGCCGTCGTGCTGTTGGATCTCCATCAACCTCTCCTCCCCCCTTGCTGGATCAAGAAAGGAGGAGACGTCGCTGCACCGTACGTGTGTTGAACGCGGAGGTGCCGTCCGTTCGGCACTCGGTCATCGGTGATTTGGATCACGGCGAGTACGACTCCGTCATCCACGTTCATTGGAACGCTTCCGCTCGCGATCTACAAGGGTATGTAGATCCACTCCTTTCCCCTCGTTGCTAGTAGACTCCATAGATGCATCTTGGTGAGCGTAGGAAAATTTTAAATTATGCTACGATTCCCAACAGTGGCATCATGAGCCAGGCCTATGCGTAGTTACTATGCACGAGTAGAACACAAAGAAGTTGTGGGCGTTGATGTTGCCAATTCTTCTTGCCGCTACTAGTCGTTTCTTGTTTCGGCGGCATTGTAGGATGAAGCGGCCCGGACCGACCTTACACGTACGCTTACGTGAGACAGGTTCCACCGACTGACATGCACTAGTTGCATAAGGTGGCTAGCGGGTGTCTGTCTCTCCTACTTTAGTCGGAACGGATTCGATGAAAAGGGTCCTTATGAAGGGTAAATAGAAATTGGCAAATCACGTTGTGGTCATACGTAGGTAAGAAATCGTTCTTGCTAGAAACCTACAAACCACGTAAAAACTTGCAACAACAATTAGAGGACGTCTAACTTGTTTTTGCAGCAAGTGATATATGTGATATGATATGGCCAGAAGATGTGATGAATGATATATGTGATGTATGAGATTGATCATATTCTTGTAATAGGAATCACGACTTGCATGTCGATGAGTATGACAACCGGCAGGAGCCATAGGAGTTGTCTTTATTATTTTGCATGACCTGCGTGTCATTGAATAACGCCATGTAATTTACTTTACTTTGTTGCTAAACGGTTAGCCATAGAAGTAGAAGTAATCGTTGGCGTGACAACTTCATGAAGACACAATGATGGAGATCATGATGATGGAGATCATGGTGTCATGCCGGTGACGAAGATGATCATGGTGCCCCGAAGATGGAGATCAAAGGAGCATGATGATATTGGCCATATCATGTCACTATTTGATTGCATGTGATGTTTATCATGTTTTTGCATCTTATTTGCTTAGAACGACGGTAGCAAGTAGGATGATCCCTTATAATAATTTCAAGAAAGTGTTCACCCTAACTGTGCACCGTTGCGAAGGTTCGTCGTTTCGAAGCACCACGTGATGATCGGGTGTGATAGATTCTTACGTTCGCATACAACGGGTGTTGACGAGCCTAGCATGTACAGACATGGCCTCGGAACACACGCAATACACTTAGGTTGACTTGACGAGCCTAGCATGTACAGACATGGCCTCGGAACACGGAGGACCGAAAGGTCGAGCATGAGTCGTATAGAAGATACGATCAACATGGAGATGTTCACCGATCTTGACTAGTCCGTCTCACGTGATGATCGGACACGGCCTAGTTGAGTTCGGATCATGTTTCACTTAGATAACTAGAGGGATGTCTATCTGAGTGGGAGTTCATTAAATAATTTGATTATATGAACTTAATTATCATGAACTTAGTCTAAAATCTTTACACTATGTATTGTAGATCAAATGGCCCACGTTGTCCTCAATTTCAACGCGTTCCTAGAGAAAACCAAGCTGAAAGATGATGGCAGCAACTATACGGACTGGGTCCGGAACCTGAGGATCATCCTCATAGCAGCCAAGAAAGATTATGTCTTAGAAGCACCGCTAGGTGAAGCACCAATCCCTGAGAACCAAGACGTTATGAACGCTTGGCAGCAGCGTGCTGATGATTACTCCCTCGTTCAGTGCGGCATGCTTTACAGCTTAGAACCGGGTCTCCAAAAGCGTTTTGAGAAACATGGAGCATATGAGATGTTCGAGGAGCTGAAACTGGTTTTTCAAGCTCATGCCCGGGTCGAGAGATATGATGTCTCCGACAAGTTCTTCAGCTGTAAAATGGAGGAGAACAGTTCTGTTAGTGAGCACATACTCAGAATGTCTGGGTTGCACAACCGCTTGTCTCAGCTGGGAGTTAATCTCCCGGATGACGCGGTCATTGACAGAATCCTCCAGTCGCTTCCACCAAGCTACAAGAGCTTTGTGATGAACTACAATATGCAGGGGATGGAAAAGACCATTCCCGAGGTATATTCAATGCTGAAATCAGCTGAGGTAGAGATCAGAAAAGAACATCAAGTGTTGATGGTGAATAAAACCACTAAGTTCAAGAAGGGCAAGGGTAAGAAGAACTTCAAGAAGGACGGCAAGGGAGTTGCCGCGCCCGGTAAGCCAGTTACCGGGAAGAAGTCAAAGAATGGACCCAAGCCCGAGACTGAGTGCTTTTATTGCAAGGGAAGTGGTCACTGGAAGCGGAACTGCCCCAAATATTTAGCGGACAAGAAGAAGGCCGGCAACACCCAAGGTATATGTGATATACAAGTAATTGATGTGTACCTTACCAGTACTCGTAGTAGCTCCTGGGTATTTGATACCGGTGCGGTTGCTCATATTTGTAACTCAAATCAGGAACTACGGAATAAACGGAGACTGGCAAAAGACGAGGTGACGATGCGCGTCGGGAATGGTTCCAAGGTCGATGTGATCGCCGTCGGCACGCTACCTCTGCATCTACCCACGGGATTAGTTATAAACCTCAATAATTGTTATTTAGTGCCAGCTTTGAGCATGAACATTGTATCTGGATCTCGTTTAATTCGAGATGGCTACTCATTTAAATCTGAGAATAATGGTTGTTCTATTTATTTGAGAGATATGTTTTATGGTCATGCCCCGCTGGTCAATGGTTTATTCTTGATGAATCTCGAACGTGATGTTACACATGTTCATAGTGTGAATACCAAAAGATGTAAAGTTGATAACGATAGTCCCACATACTTGTGGCACTGCCGCCTTGGTCACATTGGTGTCAAGCGCATGAAGAAGCTCCATGCAGATGGACTTTTGGAGTCTCTTGATTACGAATCATTTGACACGTGCGAACCATGCCTCATGGGTAAGATGACCAAGACTCCGTTCTCCGGAACAATGGAGCGAGCAACCAACTTATTGGAAATCATACATACCGATGTGTGCGGTCCAATGAGTGTTGAGGCTCGCGGAGGATATCGTTATGTTCTCACTCTCACTGATGATTTAAGTAGATATGGGTATGTCTACCTAATGAAACACAAGTCTGAAACCTTTGAAAAGTTCAAGGAATTTCAGAGTGAGGTTGAGAATCAACGTGACAGGAAAATAAAATTCTTACGATCAGATCGTGGTGGAGAATATTTAAGTCACGAATTTGGTACACACTTAAGGAAATGTGGAATAGTTTCACAACTCACGCCGCCTGGAACACCTCAGAGAAATGGTGTGTCCGAACGTCGTAATCGCACTCTATTGGATATGGTGCGATCTATGATGTCTCTTACCGATTTACCGCTCTCATTTTGGGGTTATGCTTTAGAGACTGCCGCATTCACTTTAAATAGGGCACCGTCGAAATCCGTTGAGACGACACCGTATGAATTATGGTTTGGGAAGAAACCTAAGCTGTCGTTTCTAAAAGTTTGGGGATGCGATGCTTATGTCAAGAAACTTCAACCTGAAAAGCTCGAACCCAAATCGGAAAAATGCGTCTTCATAGGATACCCTAAGGAAACTATTGGGTATACCTTCTACCTCAGATCCGAAGGCAAGATCTTCGTTGCCAAGAACGGGTCCTTTCTAGAGAAGGAGTTTCTCTCGAAAGAATTGAGTGGGAGGAAAGTGGAACTTGATGAGGTGATAGTCACCCCTTCCGAACCGGAAAGTAGCGCAGCGCGGGAAAATGTTCCTGTGGTGCCTACACCGACTGGGGAGGAAGTTAATGATGATGATCATGAAGCTTCAGATCAAGTTACTGAACTTCGTAGGTCCACAAGGACACGTTCCGCACCAGAGTGGTACGGCAACCCTGTCCTGGAAATCATGTTGTTAGACAACGGTGAACCTTCGAACTATGAAGAAGCGATGGCGGGCCCGGATTCCGACAAATGGCTAGAAGCCATGAAATCCGAGATAGAATCCATGTATGAAAACAAAGTATGGACTTTGACTGACTTGCCCGATGAGCGGCGAGCCATAGAAAACAAATGGATCTTTAAGAAGAAGACGGACGCAGATGGTAATGTGACCATCTACAAAGCTCGACTTGTCGCTAAGGGTTATCGACAAGTTCAAGGGGTTGACTACGATGAGACTTTCTCACCCGTAGCGAAGCTGAAGTCCGTCCGAATCATGTTAGCAATTGCCGCATACTATGATTATGAGATATGGCAGATGGACGTCAAAACGGCATTCCTTAACGGCTTCCTTAAGGAAGAGTTGTATATGATGCAGCCGGAAGGTTTTGTCGATCCTAAGAATGCTAACAAAGTATGCAAGCTCCAGCGCTCAATCTATGGGCTGGTGCAAGCATCTCGGAGTTGGAACATTCGCTTTGATGAGATGATCAAAGCGTTTGGGTTTACACAGACTTATGGAGAAGCCTGTGTTTACAAGAAAGTGAGTGGGAGCTCTGTAGCATTTCTCATATTATATGTGGATGACATACTATTGATGGGAAATGATATAGAATTCTTGGAAAGTATAAAGGCCTATTTGAATAAGTGTTTTTCAATGAAGGACCTTGGAGAAGCTGCTTATATATTAGGCATCAAGATCTATAGAGATAGATCAAGACGCCTCATTGGTCTTTCACAGAGTACATACCTTGACAAGATATTGAAGAAGTTCAGTATGGATCAGTCCAAGAAGGGGTTCTTGCCTGTATTGCAAGGTGTGCAATTGAGCACGGCTCAATGCCCGACCACGGCAGAAGATATAGAAGAGATGAGTGTCATCCCCTATGCCTCGGCCATAGGGTCTATTATGTATGCCATGCTGTGTACCAGACCTGATGTAAACCTTGCCGTAAGTTTGGTAGGAAGGTACCAAAGTAATCCCGGCAAGGAACACTGGACAGCGGTCAAGAATATCCTGAAGTACCTGAAGAGGACTAAGGATATGTTTCTCGTTTATGGAGGTGACGAAGAGCTCGTCGTAAAGGGTTACGTCGACGCTAGCTTCGACACAGATCTGGATGACTCGAAGTCACAGACCGGATACGTGTATATTTTGAATAGAGGAGCAGTAAGCTGGTGCAGTTGCAAGCAAAGCGTCGTGGCGGGATCTACATGTGAAGCGGAGTACATGGCAGCCTCGGAGGCAGCACAGGAAGCAGTCTGGATGAAGGAGTTCATTACCGACCTAGGGGTGATTCCCAATGCGTCGGGCCCGATGACTCTCTTCTGTGACAACACTGGAGCTATTGCCCTTGCGAAGGAGCCCAGGTTTCACAGGAAGACCAGGCATATCAAGCGTCGCTTCAACTCCATTCGTGAAAGTGTTCAAAATGGAGACATAGATATTTGTAAAGTACACACGGACCTGAATGTAGCAGATCCGTTGACTAAACCTCTCCCTAGGGCAAAACATGATCAACACCAGGACGCAATGGGTGTTCGATTCATCACAATGTAACTAGATTATTGACTCTAGTGCAAGTGGGAGACTGTTGGAAATATGCCCTAGAGGCAATAATAAATGGTTATTATTATATTTCTGTGTTCATGATAATAGTCTATTATTCATGCTATAATTGTATTGTCCGGAAATCGTAATACATGTGTGAATACATAGACCACAACCTGTCCCTAGTAAGCCTCTAGTTGACTAGCTCGTTGATCAACAGATAGTCATGGTTTCCTGACTATGGACATTGGATGTCATTGATAACGGGATCACATCATTAGGAGAATGATGTGATGGACAAGACCCAACTTAAGCATAGCATAAAAGATCGTGTAGTTTCGTTTGCTAGAGCTTTTCCAATGTCAAGTATCTTTTCCTTAGACCATGAGATCGTGCAACTCCCGGATACCGTAGGAGTGCTTTGGGTGTGCCAAACGTCACAACGTAACTGGGTGACTATAAAGGTGCATTACGGGTATCTCCGAAAGTGTCTGTTGGGTTGGCACGGATCGAGACTGGGATTTGTCACTCCGTGTAACGGAGAGGTATCTCTGGGCCCACTCGGTAATGCATCATCATAATGAGCTCAATGTGACTAAGGCGTTAGTCACGGGATCATGCATTGCGGTACGAGTAAAGAGACTTGCCGGTAACGAGATTGAACAAGGTATTGGGATACCGACGATCGAATCTCGGGCAAGTAACATACCGATTGACAAAGGGAATTGCATACGGATTGATTGAATCCTCGACACCGTGGTTCACCCGATGATATCATCGTGGAACATGTGGGAGCCAACATGGGTATCCAGATCCCGCTGTTGGTTATTGACCGGAGAGGCGTCTCGGTCATGTCTGCATGTCTCCCGAACCCGTAGGGTCTACACACTTAAGGTCCGGTGACGCTAGGGTTGTAGAGATATATGTATGCGGAAACCCGAAAGTTGTTCTGAGTCCCGGATGAGATCCCGGACGTCACGAGAGGATCCGGAATGGTCCGGAGGTGAAGAATTATATATAGGAAGTCCAGTTTTGGCCACCGGGAAAGTTTCGGGGGTTATCGGTATTGTACCGGGACCACCGGAAGGGTCCCGGGGGTCCACCGGGTGGGGCCACCTGTCCCGGAGGGCCCCGTGGGCTGAAAGTGGAGGGGAACCAGCCCCTAATGGGCTGGGGCGCCACTTTGGGCCTCCCCCCATGCGCCTAGGGTTGGGAACCCTAGGGGGGGAGTTTCCCCTTGCCTTGGGGGGCAAGGCAACCCCTTCCCCCTTGGCCGCCGCCCCCCCCTTGGAGATCCCATCTCCAAGGGCTGCGCACCCCCCTTGGGGGCCTATATAAAGGGGGGGGAGGGCAGCACACTACAGCCTTTGGCGCCTCCCTTCTCCCCAGCAACACCTCTCTCTCGCGCGCAGAAGCTCGGCGAAGCCTTGCCGGAGAGCCGCTACATCCACCACCACGCCGTCGTGCTGTTGGATCTCCATCAACCTCTCCTCCCCCCTTGCTGGATCAAGAAAGGAGGAGACGTCGCTGCACCGTACGTGTGTTGAACGCGGAGGTGCCGTCTGTTCGGCACTCGGTCATCGGTGATTTGGATCACGGCGAGTACGACTCCGTCATCCACGTTCATTGGAACGCTTCCGCTCGCGATCTACAAGGGTATGTAGATCCACTCCTTTCCCCTCGTTGCTAGTAGACTCCATAGATGCATCTTGGTGAGCGTAGGAAAATTTTAAATTATGCTACGATTCCCAACAGATCCATCTATGGAGTATACTAGCAACGAGGGGAAAGGAGTGCATCTACATACCCTTGTATATCGCGAGCGGAAGCGTTCCAATGAACGGGGTTGATGGAGTCGTACTCGCCGTGATCCAAATCACCGATGACCGAGTGCCGAACGGACGGCACCTCCGCGTTCAACACACGTACGGAGCAGCGACGTCTCCTCCTTCTTGATCCATCAAGGGGGAAGGAGAGGTTGATGGAGATCCAGCAGCACGACGGCGTGGTGGTGGAAGTAGCGGGATCTCGGCAGGGCTTCGCCAAGCTTCTGCGAGAGAGAGAGGTGTTGCAGGCGGGAGAGGGAGGCGCCAGGGGCTGTGGTGCTGCTGCCCTCCCTTCCCCCCACTATATATAGGACCCCTGGGGGGGCCGGCCCTGGGAGAACAGATCTCCAAGGGGGGGCGGCGGCCAAGGGGGAAGGGGGGTGGCTTCCCCCCCAAGCCAAGTGGGGCGCCCCCCACCCCTAGGGTTTCCAACCCTAGGCGCAGGGGGAGGCCCAAGGGGGGCGCCCCAGCCCACTAAGGGCTGGTTCCCTTCCCACTTCAGCCCATGGGGCCCTCCGGGATAGGTGGCCCCACCCGGTGGACCCCCGGGACCCTTCCGGTGGTCCCGGTACAATACTGATAACCCCCGAAACTTTCCCGGTGGCCGAAACTGGACTTCCTATATATAATTCTTCACCTCCGGACCATTCCGGAACTCCTCGTGACGTCCGGGATCTCATCCGGGACTCCGAACAACTTTCGGGTTTCCGCATACTAATATCTCTACAACCCTAGCGTCACCGAACCTTAAGTGTGTAGACCCTACGGGTTCGGGAGACATGCAGACATGACCGAGACGCCTCTCCGGTCAATAACCAACAGCGGGATCTGGATACCCATGTTGGCTCCCACATGTTCCACGATGATCTCATCGGATGAACCACGATGTCGAGGATTCAATCAATCCCGTATACAATTCCCTTTGTCAATCGGTATGTTACTTGCCCGAGATTCGATCGTCGGTATCCCAATACCTTGTTCAATCTCGTTACCGGCAAGTCTCTTTACTCGTACCGTAATGCATGATCCCGTGGCTAACTCCTTAGTCACATTGAGCTCATTATGATGATGCATTACCGAGTGGGCCCAGAGATACCTCTCCGTCATACGGAGTGACAAATCCCAGTCTCGATCCGTGCCAACTCAACAGACACTTTCGGAGATACCCGTAGTGTACCTTTATAGTCACCCAGTTACGTTGTGACGTTTGGCACACCCAAAGCACTCCTACGGTATCCGGGAGTTGCACGATCTCATGGTCTAAGGAAAAGATACTTGACATTGGAAAAGCTCTAGCAAACGAACTACACGATCTTTGAGCTATGCTTAGGATTGGGTCTTGTCCATCACATCATTCTCCTAATGATGTGATCCCGTTATCAATGACATCCAATGTCCATAGTCAGGAAACCATGACTATCTGTTGATCAACGAGCTAGTCAACTAGAGGCTTACTAGGGACACGTTGTGGTCTATGTATTCACACATGTATTACGATTTCCGGATAACACAATTATAGCATGAACAATAGACAATTATCATGAACAAAGAAATATAATAATAACCATTTATTATTGCCTCTAGGGCATATTTCCAACAGTCTCCCACTTGCACTAGAGTCAATAATCTAGTTACATTGTGATGAATCGAACACCCATAGCGTTCTGGTGTTGATCATGTTTTGCTCTAGGGAGAGGTTTAGTCAACGGATCTGCTACATTCAGGTCCGTATGTACTTTACAAATATCTATGTCTCCATTTTGAACACTTTCACGAATGGAGTTGAAGCGACGCTTGATATGCCTGGTCTTCCTGTGAAACCTGGGCTCCTTGGCAAGGGCAATAGCTCCAGTGTTGTCACAGAAGAGAGTCATCGGGCCCGACGCATTGGGAATCACCCCTAGGTCGGTAATGAACTCCTTTATCCAGACTGCTTCCTGTGCTGCCTCTGAGGCCGCCATGTACTCCGCTTCACATGTAGATCCCGCCACGACGCTTTGCTTGCAACTGCACCAGCTTACTGCCCCTCCATTCAAAATATACACGTATCCGGTTTGTGACTTCGAGTCATCCAGATCTGTGTCGAAGCTAGCGTCGACGTAACCCTTTACGACGAGCTCTTCGTCACCTCCATAAACGAGAAACATATCCTTAGTCCTCTTCAGGTACTTCAGGATATTCTTGACCGCTGTCCAGTGTTCCATGCCGGGATTACTTTGGTACCTTCCTACCAAACTTACGGCAAGGTTTACATCAGGTCTGGTACACAGCATGGCATACATAATAGACCCTATGGCCGAGGCATAGGGGATGACACTCATCTTTTCTCTATCTTCTGCCGTGGTCGGGCATTGAGCCGTGCTCAATTGCACACCTTGCAATACAGGCAAGAACCCCTTCTTGGACTGATCCATATTGAACTTCTTCAATATCTTGTCAAGGTACGTACTCTGTGAAAGACCAATGAGGCGTCTTGATCTATCTCTATAGATCTTGATGCCTAATATATAAGCAGCTTCTCCAAGGTCCTTCATTGAAAAACACTTATTCAAATAGGCCTTTATACTTTCCAAGAATTCTATATCATTTCCCATCAATAGTATGTCATCCACATATAATAAGAGAAATGCTACAGAGCTCCCACTCACTTTCTTGTAAACACAGGCTTCTCCATAAGTCTGTGTAAACCCAAACGCTTTGATCATCTCATCAAAGCGAATGTTCCAACTCCGAGATGCTTGCACCAGCCCATAGATTGAGCGCTGGAGCTTGCATACTTTGTCAGCATTCTTAGGATCGACAAAACCTTCCGGCTGCATCATATACAATTCTTC
This sequence comes from Triticum aestivum, assembly GCF_018294505.1. NCBI lineage: Eukaryota > Viridiplantae > Streptophyta > Magnoliopsida > Poales > Poaceae > Triticum > Triticum aestivum. The sequence goes on along the minus strand of NC_057802.1, from coordinate 4,864,471 downwards.
CTTAAGGAAGCCGTTAAGGAATGCCGTTTTGACGTCCATCTGCCATATCTCATAATCATAGTATGCGGCAATTGCTAACATGATTCGGACGGACTTCAGCTTCGCTACGGGTGAGAAAGTCTCATCGTAGTCAACCCCTTGAACTTGTCGATAACCCTTAGCGACAAGTCGAGCCTTATAGATGGTCACATTACCATCCGCGTCTGTCTTCTTCTTAAAGATCCATTTATTTTCTATGGCTCGCCGATCATCGGGCAAGTCAGTCAAAGTCCATACTTCGTTTTCATACATGGATCCTATCTCGGATTTCATGGCTTCTAGCCATTTGTCGGAATCCGGGCCCGCCATCGCTTCTTCATAGTTCGAAGGTTCACCGTTGTCTAACAACATGATTTCCAGGACAGGGTTGCCGTACCACTCTGGTGCGGAACGTGTCCTTGTGGACCTACGAAGTTCAGCAGTAACTTGATCCGAAGCTTCATGATCATCATCATTAACTTCCTCCCCAGTCGGTGTAGGCACCACAGGAACATCTTCCCGCGCTGCGCTACTTTCCGGTTCGGAAGGGGTGACTATCACCTCATCAAGTTCCACTTTCCTCCCACTCAATTCTTTCGAGAGAAACTCTTTCTCCAGAAAGGACCCGTTCTTGGCAACAAAGATCTTGCCTTCGGATCTGAGGTAGAAGGTATACCCAATGGTTTCCTTAGGGTATCCTATGAAGACGCATTTTTCCGACTTGGGTTCGAGCTTTTCAGGTTGAAGTTTCTTGACATAAGCATCGCATCCCCAAACTTTTAGAAACGACAGCTTAGGTTTCTTCCCAAACCATAATTCATACGGTGTCGTCTCAACGGATTTCGACGGAGCCCTATTTAAAGTGAATGCGGCAGTCTCTAAAGCATAGCCCCAAAATGAGAGCGGTAGATCGGTAAGAGACATCATAGATCGCACCATATCCAATAGAGTGCGATTACGACGTTCGGACACACCATTTCGCTGAGGTGTTCCAGGCGGCGTGAGTTGTGAAACGATTCCACATTTCCTTAAGTGCGTACCAAATTCGTGACTTAAATATTCTCCACCACGATCTGATCGTAAGAACTTTATTTTCCTGTCACGTTGATTCTCAACCTCACTCTGAAATTCCTTGAACTTTTCAAAGGTTTCAGACTTGTGTTTCATTAGGTAGACATACCCATATCTACTTAAGTCATCAGTGAGAGTGAGAACATAACGATATCCTCCGCGAGCCTCAACACTCATTGGACCGCACACATCGGTATGTATGATTTCCAATAAGTTGGTTGCTCGCTCCATTGTTCCGGAGAACGGAGTCTTGGTCATCTTACCCATGAGGCATGGTTCGCACGTGTCAAATGATTCGTAATCAAGAGACTCCAAAAGTCCATCTGCATGGAGCTTCTTCATGCGCTTGACACCAATGTGACCAAGGCGGCAGTGCCACAAGTATGTGGGACTATCGTTATCAACTTTACATCTTTTGGTATTCACACTATGAATATGTGTAACATCACGTTCGAGATTCATCAAGAATAAACCATTGACCAGCGGGGCATGACCATAAAACATATCTCTCATATAAATAGAACAACCATTATTCTCGGATTTAAATGAGTAGCCATCTCGAATTAAACGAGATCCAGATACAATGTTCATGCTCAAAGCTGGCACTAAATAACAATTATTGAGGTTTAAAACTAATCCCGTAGGTAAATGCAGAGGTAGCGTGCCGACGGCGATCACATCGACCTTGGAACCATTCCCGACGCGCATCGTCACCTCGTCCTTCGCCAGTCTCCGCTTATTCCGCAGTTCCTGTTTTGAGTTACAAATATGAGCAACCGCACCGGTATCAAATACCCAGGAGCTACTACGAGTACTGGTAAGGTACACATCAATTACATGTATATCACATATACCTTTGGTGTTGCCGGCCTTCTTGTCCGCTAAGTATTTGGGGCAGTTCCGCTTCCAGTGACCACTTCCCTTGCAATAAAAGCACTCAGTCTCAGGCTTGGGTCCATTCTTCGACTTCTTCCCGGCAACTGGCTTACCGGGCGCGGCAACTCCCTTGCCGTCCTTCTTGAAGTTCTTCTTACCCTTGCCTTTCTTGAACTTAGTGGTTTTATTCACCATCAACACTTGATGTTCCTTTTTGATCTCCACCTCCGCTGATTTCAGCATTGAATATACCTCAGGAATGGTCTTTTCCATCCCCTGCATATTGAAGTTCATCACAAAGCTCTTGTAGCTCGGTGGAAGCGACTGAAGGATTCTGTCAATGACCGCGTCATCCGGGAGATTAACTCCCAGCTGAGACAAGCGGTTGTGTAACCCAGACATTCTGAGTATGTGCTCACTAACAGAACTATTTTCCTCCATTTTACAGCTGAAGAACTTGTCGGAGACTTCATATCTCTCGACCCGGGCATGAGCTTGGAAAACCATTTTCAGCTCTTCGAACATCTCATATGCTCCATGTTTCTCAAAACGCTTTTGGAGACCCGGTTCTAAGCTGTAAAGCATGCCGCACTGAACGAGGGAGTAATCATCAGCACGTGATTGCCAAGCGTTCATAACGTCTTGGTTCTCTGGGATGGGTGCTTCACCTAGCGGTGCTTCTAGGACATAATCTTTCTTGGCAGCTATGAGGATGATCCTCAGGTTCCGGACCCAGTCCGTATAGTTGCTGCCATCATCTTTCAGCTTGGTTTTCTCTAGGAACGCGTTGAAGTTGAGGACAACGTGGGCCATTTGATCTACAAGACATATTGTAAAGATTTTAGACTAAGTTCATGATAATTAAGTTCATATAATCAAATTATTCAATGAACTCCCACTCAGATAGACATCCCTCTAGTCATCTAAGTGAAACATGATCCGAGTTAACTAGGCCGTGTCCGATCATCACGTGAGACGGACTAGTCAAGATCGGTGAACATCTCCATGTTGATCGTATCTTCTATACGACTCATGCTCGACCTTTCGGTCCTCCGTGTTCCGAGGCCATGTCTGTACATGCTAGGCTCGTCAAGTCAACCTAAGTGTATTGCGTGTGTTCCGAGGCCATGTCTGTACATGCTAGGCTCGTCAACACCCGTTGTATGCGAACGTTAGAATCTATCACACCCGATCATCACGTGGTGCTTCGAAACAACGAACCTTCGCAACGGTGCACAGTTAGGGGGAACACTTTCTTGAAATTATTATAAGGGATCATCTTACTTACTACCGTCGTTCTAAGCAAATAAGATGCAAAACATGATAAACATCACATGCAATCAAATAGTGACATGATATGGCCAATATCATTTTGCTCCTTTGATCTCCATCTTCGGGGCACCATGATCATCTTCGTCACCGGCATGACACCATGATCTCCATCATCATGATCTCCATCATTGTGTCTTCATGAAGTTGTCACGCCAACGATTACTTCTACTTCTATGGCTAACGCGTTTAGCAATAAAGTAAAGTAATTTACATGGCGTTATTCAATGACACGCAGGTCATACAAAAAATAAAGACAACTCCTATGGCTCCTGCCGGTTGTCATACTCATCGACATGCAAGTCGTGATTCCTATTACAAGAATATGATCAATCTCATACATCACATATATCATTCATCACATCTTCTGGCCATATCACATCACAAGGCACATGCTGCAAAAACAAGTTAGACGTCCTCTAATTGTTGTTGCAAGTTTTTACGTGGCTTGTATAGGTTTCTAGCAAGAACGTTTCTTACCTACGTAAAACCACAACGTGATATGCCAATTTCTATTTACCCTTCATAAGGACCCTTTTCATCGAATCCGTTCCGACTAAAGTGGGAGAGACAGACACCCGCTAGCCACCTTATGCAACTAGTGCATGTCAGTCGGTGGAACCTGTCTCACGTAAGCGTACGTGTAAGGTCGGTCCGGGCCGCTTCATCCCACAATACCGCCGAAACAAGATAAGACTAGTAGCGGCAAGAAGAATTGGCAACATCTACGCCCACAACTGCTTTGTGTTCTACTCGTGCATAGTAACTACGCATAGGCCTGGCTCATGATGCCACTGTTGGGGATCGTAGCAGAATTTTAAAAATTTCCTACGCATCACCAAGATCCATCTATGGAGTATACTAGCAACGAGGGGAAAGGAGTGCATCTACATACCCTTGTAGATCGCGAGCGGAAGCGTTCCAATGAACGGGGTTGATGGAGTCGTACTCGCCGTGATCCAAATCACCGATGACCGAGTGCCGAACGGACGGCACCTCCGCGTTCAACACACGTACGGAGCAGCGACGTCTCCTCCTTCTTGATCCAGCAAGGGGGAAGGAGAGGTTGATGGAGATCCAGCAGCACGACGGCGTGGTGGTGGAAGTAGCGGGATCTCGGCAGGGCTTCGCCAAGCTTCTGCGAGAGGGAGAGGTGTTGTAGGGGGAGAGGGAGGCGCCAGGGGCTGTGGTGCTGCTGCCCTCCCTCCCCCCACTATATATAGGACCCCTGGGGGGGCGCCGGCCCTGGGAGATCAGATCTCCAAGGGGGGGCGGCGGCCAAGGGGGAAGGGGGGTGGCTTCCCCCCAAGCCAAGTGGGGCGCCCCCCACCCCTAGGGTTTCCAACCCTAGGCGCAGGGGGAGGCCCAAGGGGGGGCGCCCCAGCCCACTAAGGGCTGGTTCCCTTCCCACTTCAGCCCATGGGGCCCTCCGGGATAGGTGGCCCCACCCGGTGGACCCCCCGGGACCCTTCCGGTGGTCCCGGTACAATACCGATAACCCCCGAAACTTTCCCGGTGGCCGAAACTGGACTTCCTATATATAATTCTTCACCTCCGGACCATTCCGGAACTCCTCGTGACGTCCGGGATCTCATCCGGGACTCCGAACAACTTTCGGGTTTCCGCATACTAATATCTCTACAACCCTAGCGTCACCGAACCTTAAGTGTGTAGACCCTACGGGTTCGGGAGACATGCAGACATGACCGAGACGCCTCTCCGGTCAATAACCAACAGCGGGATCTGGATACCCATGTTGGCTCCCACATGTTCCACGATGATCTCATCGGATGAACCACGATGTCGAGGATTCAATCAATCCCGTATACAATTCCCTTTGTCAATCGGTATGTTACTTGCCCGAGATTCGATCGTCGGTATCCCAATACCTTGTTCAATCTCGTTACCGGCAAGTCTCTTTACTCGTACCGTAATGCATGATCCCGTGGCTAACTCCTTAGTCACATTGAGCTCATTATGATGATGCATTACCGAGTGGGCCCAGAGATACCTCTCCGTCATACGGAGTGACAAATCCCAGTCTCGATCCGTGCCAACTCAACAGACACTTTCGGAGATACCCGTAGTGTACCTTTATAGTCACCCAGTTACGTTGTGACGTTTGGCACACCCAAAGCACTCCTACGGTATCCGGGAGTTGCACGATCTCATGGTCTAAGGAAAAGATACTTGACATTGGAAAAGCTCTAGCAAACGAACTACACGATCTTTGAGCTATGCTTAGGATTGGGTCTTGTCCATCACATCATTCTCCTAATGATGTGATCCCATTATCAATGACATCCAATGTCCATAGTCAGGAAACCATGACTATCTATTGATCAACGAGCTAGTCAACTAGAGGCTTACTAGGGACACGTTGTGGTCTATGTATTCACACATGTATTACGATTTCCGGATAACACAATTATAGCATGAATAATAGACAATTATCAGGAACAAAGAAATATAATAATAACCATTTATTATTGCCTCTAGGGCATATTTCCAACATATAGTGATGTGCATTACCGAGAGGGCCCAAAGATACCTCTACGATACACAGAGTAACAAATCCTAATCTTGATCTATGACAACCCAACAAACACCTTCGGAGACACCTGTAGAGCATATTTATAATCACCTAGTTATGTTGTGACGTTTGATAGCACCCAAGGTGTTCCTCCGGTATTCGGGAGTTGCATAATCACATAGTCGGAGAAACATGTATAAGTCATGAAGAAAGCAATAGCAATAAAACTAAACGATCATTATGCTAAGGTAACGGATGGGTCTTGTCCATCACATCATTCTATAATGATGTGATCTCATTCATCAAATGACAACACATGTCTATGGTCAGGAAACATAACCACCTTTGATCAATGAGCTAGTTAAGTAGAGGCATACTAGGGACAATGAGCTAGTTAAGTAGAGGCATACTAGGGACACTCTGTTTTGTCTATGTATTCACACATGTACTAAGTTTCCGGTTAATACAATTTTAGCAAGTAAACATTTATCATGATATAAGGAAATATAAATAACAACTTTATTATTGCCTCTAGGGCATATTTCCTTTATAACGTCCATCCTCCAATGAGCATAAACTCATTGTTTCGGACGTGGCTCAATGGAGTAGACTTACATACAGCGAAACATATTCGGATAGGGATATGTGAACTATTTTGGGCGATATGGAATACTAGAAATGATTAGATCTTTAATGGGCCAAACTTCACGAATTTTTTGCAGGTAATATTCAAAATGGGAATGGGCCGACTCGGCCCTGGCAGTGGCCCCGGCCCCATGGCCCCAAGGTCAATATGTGAGGCCATGGGCCGGCCCATTTCATCAGAATTTTGTGGCCCCATTGACCCGTTTGGTACATGAGGCCGACCCAGAAATTTAGCAAATGTTTACATAGCCCAGAGGATTACGGGTTTTTTGAACCAAATGTTTGCACAGTCCAACATTTGTGGCCTCGCCAAATTACTAATAAGTCCCCAAAAATTAGATATGTCAGCAAATGTGTACACAGTACAGTAAAATGACAAGGTCTAACCTTTTCACATTTAGTAAAACGGCAAGATCATGTTTCAAAGAGCATCAAGCTAAAGACCTCAATCCAACAGATTCGAACAAGATCAAAAGATTACAAGTTTCAAAGAACGTCATGCTAAGGACCTCAATCCAACAGACTCAGACAAGATCAAAAGATTACAGGTTCAACATGCTAGTCTTTTCACATCCAGTAGGTTATAGAGAAAGCTGACATATCGTTGCTTCATCATCTGCTTGAGGTTTAACATGAATTGCTCCAACAAGCATCAATCCTTGATATCTGTATTTACAAAGAAATGTTACAAGAATGAAAAAAGAAATATATATTAGAGATCGACTAACTTGGGGAAACGAAAACAAAAAGCACTAGTTTTGTGTGTAAAACACTCTATATTCATCTACATGTTTGGGCTGCATCTTGCAAATAGTTCCCTGGAACAAACTGTAGATATGACATCCCTCTTTAAAAAGCAAACTTCATACTTTAAGTGTACTTTCATATACATGGCACTATATACATCAGAAAGTTTCTCATACCTTGTAAGTCCATTAAAATGTCATGAACTGAAGCCAAGCTACGTTAAGTATTAGCTGTAGAAAAAAAAAGAAACTTGTAAACTTGAAGCATTGATAAGAAACAAAGAAGAAACTTGTGTTGCATGGCTTTATCGGTGACCCTTATCCACTCTTGTAAGCAAACAAGAGCTTCAAGTGTCGTCGCGGTCATTCGACTTCGAAAATCTGATAGGACTCTCTTCCCTGTGCTGAAGACGGACTGGGATGCCACCGCAGAGGCAGGAGCCGCCAAGATATCTGCTGCCATGTGACTCGGCGTTGGGTATTCACCTAAGTTCGTCTGCCACCATGCAAGGATATTGAATTGATCACTTCGACGGATGGGTACCTTTGAAAAGTACGAATCATGTTTAGTAGAATCCAAATTTGTTGATCGAGCAGTGAGGGTGACATGTTGGTCGCAATCAGCCATAGGATCTTCACCACTTACAGCCATGTCATGATCACCTCCTTGTGACATGGGATCTGAGCCATTGTCATTCAATTGGAGGTATTCCTTTAACAACCCTTGGAACACATTTTTTTATTTTAGCAATCATTGCTGCAGCTTCGTTCCCAAACTCTAGGCCAAATCGGAACTCAATATATTTCAACTTGAATTGTGGGTCCAAAATCACTGGAATACAAAGGCTCAACCATGTCATCTTCCAATACCTTCTGAATTTTTTCTTCATATATTTGACCGTTGTGCCCATCTCAGAATCCTCTTCATAATGTTGTTGCTCTAAGGTCAGCTTCACTTTCCACATTTCATGGAAATACAAATTAGCAGTTGGATATTTTGTGTCGGATATCACATTAGTGGCTTCATAAAATACCTTCAGTAGCCTGCAAACATCTTCGGCATTTTCCCAATACTCAAAAGATGGCTTGAAGGTATATTGTTTATCTTGAATGACCAAAGAGTCAAACACTCCATGATACTCCTTTGCTATATCAATCATCATGTAGGTTGAGTTCCAGCGAGTTGGAACATCAAGACTTGGAGTTCTCCCACATGATACACCATGCTACGCAACGATTTCTTGAAATTTTTCCTTTACTTGGTGAGCTTCGAATATATTTGACACTCTCACGCATCATGTTGATTACTGGACCAAGGAAGTTCAATCCGGCTTGACATATCAGACTTATGACATGGGCGGCACAACGTTGGTGAAACAACTTGCCACTACCAGGTAACATCTTCTTAAGCAGGAGATGTGCCTTCAACAGCTTCATCATTGCACCATTGTTCGATGCATTGTCTAGCGTCATAGCAAAGAGATTATCTTCAATATTCCACTCTCTTATGAAATTCACCATGACGTTGAACATTGCAGCTCCTGTGTGCGGCGTCTCCATAGCTGCGAATTTCACTATCCTCTTCTGCGGCTTCCACTCCTCATCAATGAAGTGAGCTGTGACGCAAATGTACCCCACTGTCTGATTTGATGTCCACAGATCCGTAGTCAAAGAAATCTTGGATTTGGAGTTTTGGAACATCCTTTGCAGAATTCTCTTCTCTTCCTTAAATGCTTTCATGCAGTCCTCCTTCACTGTTTTTCTACATATCATCTTGAAGCTAGGATTTAGACTGGAGACAAATCTTCCAAATCCATCGTACTCCACCAATGAGAATGCCAATTCATGCAACACAATCATCCTCATTAGCTCTCCATGTGCTAATGCCTGATTAAAGGTCCAGAGCCCCATTGCAACTCCATCAGGACTCACGATAGAAGCACTCAGCTGTCCAGAAACTCTAAGAACCTTCTTCCTTTCCCTGCATCTCTTCAAATGTTTGCGCAATGAACTTGTTCCATGTTTACGCTCAGCACAAATATTCCTTGCATAGTGTTTGCACTCAGCAGCTACAACTATGCCATCAACATGGATAGGCTCATATTCTTTCCACACTTTAGACAAAAACTTTCTTCCCGGTTCAGAAAATGATACCATGTCAATGATCTCAACTCCTCCCTCTTCATCCACATTATCTCCCTCTTCTTCTCCTTCTTCTTCATCATCATCATCATCATCATCATCTTCTCCTTCTTCTTCATCATCTTCTTCTCCTTCCTCTTCTTCTTCATAGTCAACATCTTCTTCATCAGCCTCATCTTCTTCACAATCAACCATACGAGTGTCTTGTGAACGTCCTGCTGAGCAAAGGACATGAGTGTTAACATTGCAATTACGAGTATTTTTTATTTTAGCAATCATTAATTTGCATCCCTAGAAAAAGAAAGATTAACAATACTCACCATGATAAGCTCTACAAATGTTTATCGAAGAAGGAGACACCCCTGGGGGTGGTTGAGCCCTTCTCATTGTCGCACCGGATATCAATGATGAACCACCACTTTGGTATGCCTCATGGTCCCCTTCTTCCTTTCCATTTTTCTGATCATGGGGAAATATAGGAACATTAGAGAGCATTAACGTTCGAAATCAACAGCAGATGTAATACCCAAATTTCATTTACTTGTACTAGTGCAGGACAACCAACAAATTTTGTATATGAACTTAACAGAATTTGGTTTGAGAATCCAAACACTTAATAGGATTCGGGGGAAGAAATTTACAAAGCACTGATAATATCTGAACACATGCACGAACATACATCAACGGAGCCATACACTACTAAACTGCCTCATCGGCGAGAAAATTCTGCGCATTCATTGATCACAACTACACAAACAAACTGCTACGAATTAGTTATCAGAAGTCGTAACATGTTCCAAATTTGATAAATAGTACTATCACAAACAAATCCGGTCCAGGCATGTACTTTGACAAGCAAAATAAACAAAGGTACAACCATGATCCCCAAATCTGTTGCCTGCCCTGGGCAAAATGATCCACTATAAAACATTTCCAATAAATATGATTTAGTTCTTCATGTACTTGTTCATGTACACTGACTGAATGACAGGGACCAACACTGTAGAACTACTACAGAACCAACACTAAAAGTAAGGCATGACCTGGGAGTACACTGACTGAATGAATGACAGGGACCAACACTGACTGAATGACTGATCCCATGGCTACAGAGTACACTGACTGAAAGTAGCAGAATCAATACTGAAACAATTGGAGACAACACTGACCAAGAACCAAAACAAGACCAGTGCTTGCATTGCAGCTACGCTGGGACAGGGAGGAAGCCGGCAAGAGTCTAACCTGCGAGATCATGCGTTGAGGACAGCGACCGGAATGGCGAGGTAGACGGTGGACGGGACCGCATGTCAGCGAGCTCGACGGCGACCAAGACGACGAACGAGAGGCGGGAGGAACGCCGGCGGCAGCAGGCCAGCAGAGATGTTCAGGGGCAGCCGGCGGCGGAAGAGATGGTCGGGGGCGGCCGGTAGAGAAGGTCGGGGGAGGCCGAGGGCGGCAGAGATGGCCGGCGGCGGCAGAAATCGTCAGGAGCGGCCTACAGAGATCGTGGTGGGAGGCGGCAGAGATGGACTAGGGCAGCGCGATCAGACGGCTGGGTCGACCCGTCTGGACCATCGGGTCACACGGTGCCCGCTCCACTGACTCGTTTTATGATTCGAGGCCAATCCACCTGGCCCATTGGCCTCGAGATATCGGGCCGGGTCAGTGACCCAGCAGGCCGACCCGACCCATTCCCATTTTGAGGTAATATACAGAGCTACATCCGTATGTGGTCATTACTCATTCAGGTGGACTCCATGGAGCTTTTGGCTATTGGGTGCAACCGCTGGGAGACGGTAGCACGGACTATATTCAGCCGATTTGGATGGTGTGCTGATAATAGGCTAGGTATATAGGCATCGTAGCCTGATCTGTTTTGCCGGATGTGGCATCTTTCTTTTGTTTTATTGCATTGTGCACTATGATTTTGGGCCCCTAGTGTCCCTAAGACTTTGTTACTTTATCGTTAATTAGATGGCTGCATGCATCGATTGATGCAGATGCTGGGGGTTCTGCCTCCTTTTCCGAAAAAAAAATTAATGTTCATATGCATTAAATATATATTGAACCCTAAAAAAGTATATATCAAACAACTACTTGAAAAAATGATTCGATAGATAAAGATGTTGTTGCGTGCAAACAATTCTGACTAGAGGGGTCCTAAGTAGCGCGATCGTATAGAAGTTATTGTTAGCAAGGACGTGTACGATGGCCTCATAGTAAACATCCTGTTGCACTCGACAAGAGTGACTCAACAAAGTTATTTGAATTTGTTCACTCGCCTTGTCCTATATCAGGAACTATGAATCTAATCTTTTGGAAAAAATAAGTCTCCTTGCTTGAATTTTAGAATTTGGAATTTATTACCCTAGAAAAAAAAACCCGGTCAGATTGGACGTGTTCAACAAAACACCTTCGCTAAAAAAAAGAACTGGAGGTGTTTTGTTTTGAGATCACATTCCAGTACATGCAAATCAAACAGAAATGTTGTACGCATCTATTTTTAAGACCGTCAAATATATCCTGGCTATACACAGAACTTTCCACGAAGCCCAGTTTGCTTTGTTTCCTGGCCTGTCGGAGGCCAATCCTCGTACGGCGCAGAGATAATAAAATATCCGATACATTACATACTCTATATAATCTACCTAGTCGTCCATGCCGTTGCTTCTTCGATACCCAATCTACGTCCCGCCGCCATGACCGTGAGCGAGGGCACCGACTTGGCCCCCTGCATCGACCGAAGCTGGCCGGCCTCCCCGCTAGACAATGATGATCTCCTCGGTGAGATCCTCCTGCTCCTCCCGCCTCTGCCGTCCTCGCTCCGCCGCGCCTCCGCCGTCTGCCATCGTTGGCGACGCCTCACCACGGATCCTCAGTTCCTCTGCCGCTTCCGCACCCGCCATCGGAAGTAGGGACCGCCCATCCTCGGTGCCTTCCTGAGCCGCAACGACAGGGTCGTGTTCAGGTCGTCAATCTTGGATCCTCCCGACCGCATACCTCCCAAGCGCTTCGACTTGGAACGTTGCAACCACCGCAACAACGTTGTGCTTGATTGTCGCCATGGCCGTGTCCTCGTCTACAACGCCCTGCCCCCGCGGCAAGACATCGTTGTGTGCGACCCCATCACAGGCGACCAGCGCTGCTTGCCCGTTCCGCCTGAGTTCAAGAAATCTTATCCCGTCAACGGGGCGGTATTCTGCGCCGACGCCGCCCATGACCATGTGCATGGCAGTTGCAACTCCAGCCCCTTCAAGGTAGCCTTGGTGTCAAAGTACGGACGTCATAATTCACCTATCACCAGCAGAGCCTATCTATGATTGAGGGGCCTCCCGGTTTGGATGAACGATGCAGAGATCAGATCATCAAGGCAGAGGATGGCGGTGTTGGCCTTGCTCAATTTTCTAAATATAGCATTCAAATGTGGCAGAGGAAGGTCAATTGTCAAGGTGTTCCCATGTGGTTGTTCTGGAAGATCGTGGACATGCATAACATTCTTGGGATCTCTCCTCATGTTAAGAGAAATAGAGGGCGACTCCTGGGGTACGATGAGGATTCTAACGTGATATTTTTATATATGCATGGTAGTGTCTACATGGTTAAACTTAAGTCAATGCAATACAAGAAGCTTTATGAAGGATCCTATGACATAAACTATCATCCTTTCAAGAGTTTCTGTGCGCCAGGTGATTGTTCATCTTTAGTCCTTATATTCTAGGAGTATAATCTACTTTGTGTTTTCATTTGCACATGATTTCTCAGATACTTCCATTCTGATTCTTAAATGTTCAATAACAAGTTAAACTTAGTTACACCTTTGCCAGATATAAGAACATGTATAAATATTTTTAATATATTATCCTTCGATATACTTTCTCCTTCTACTCGTATTTTGGTCAAATTTTGGCCATAAATTTGACATATAAAATAAAAATTATATGAAGCAAAACTAATATGATTAGGAATTTCTTTTGAATACGAATCTGAAACATAATTTTTGTGGTATATCTGTATATTTTATACTAGTCATTTATGGTCAAAGGTTGACAAACATATGAGGGGTGCAACAAAACCGGACATACTTGCCTTTACTATTGTTAGATATCAAATCAAATTTCTAGTGACTAACTCAGTTGGCTTGTTTGGATCCTGAAATATGGTTATATTCTTTTATCCTGTATTTTAATGATATTGATCTTAACTCCATCTCAGCAACATTTGTTCAATCAATGTAGTTGTAAATGGTAACTAGCACATTTGGAGGCCACGGAAATAAATCGGATCAAATATATCATTCGGCATGAGCGGTTAGCTATCTTACAAACAAACAATCAACAAAAAGAATATTTGAAACGGAATAGCCAAGATTAGTGTTTTTACTAGAATTTATTAGTTTTGCCATGTTTTAGTTTTGTCTGCTTGGCATGGCAATGCATGAATGTACATTAGAAAAAATTAGGCCATCTTTCGTTTTCTTATCAACTTCATTTTGAGATATACTGGTAGCTATACTCCTTTCATGATAATCCTTGTATTTTAGAACAAATGTGGTTTTGGTTATCTATTGCTAATATCAAGTCTAGATTATAAAACACTTATGAATATTAAGTGACAAGAGTGAGTTATCTTGTTCAAGTTATAATTGTTCAAGTTACTATGTTGTAACCGGCTTACTGCTGCCTTTGTCTTACCTTTTTGCCTTTTCCTCCACACTGACATTAATTGACTTCTTATACTTCTAGGCACAACCATTGCTGGTGGATGAATTTTGGAGCTGAAGTGTTGCATGATGCATTTGGATGACTGTTTGGTTTGATTTGCTAATGTACTTAAATGATTCAACAAATAATAATATAGTTTGTGAGATTTGGAACACTTGTATTTTTGAATGGTAAATGTCCGTCTGCCAACATATGTAGCAACATTACGTGGACCCACACACTACTGCCAATTTGGCATTGTGGGTTCACACGTCTGAATAACACAAACATCAACTAAGTTATGGTAATGTGATGATAAAATGTCTGCTTTTTATCATAATTTATATGGAGACCGTATAGTCTTGATAGGCGACGACTCCAGCCCACCGGAGATGACACGCCGGTGCAGCCCTCCATCCCCAAATCCAAACGAGTGAGGAGGGCGCAAGAGTGAACCCCTGATGTAGCAGTGACTCCAACCCCCAAATCCACACAATAGAGGAGTGCTCTGGAAGATAAACCAGAGAAGATTGCAAACATTTCAAGAAGATGGAAAATGAACCATAGAATAAAACCAAATGGAAATATATTCCAAAGAAATCGTGAAAAATCAAGGAGCAAAATCAAGAAAAAAATCCCTCCTTCATTACCATGCCTGAGGACTGAGGTTAATCTCATCTCTTTCGTCCTCCTTTTCGTCCTCCTAATTAAGGAGTGTTTGATTACCCATAACTTTACCTTTTTTTAGTTTAGCCTATAAGCCAAAATAATATTACCTGTTTATGAGCTTTTGGCAGTTTGGATTTTTGCTTGCTAGCCTACCTGCCGAACGCCACGAGCTAGCCCCTCGCAAAAAAAAAATAATAATAATAATAAATAACGCCACGAGGCAGCTTTCAGCTGCAAGATAAATGACCACTAATCAACATGACCTAAGAGGATTGAGAGGAAATCGGACAGTCAAAAACATCAAAAAAGAATATCCGACAACTACAAATGCTAATGACCTGAGATGGCTAAAAAGTTGCAAGTACTAGAAACTAATTCCGTCTTGGTTTTTTAGGCCCCCTCTTATTTTGGACTAATGTTTGACCAATAAATTTAACTAATAAAATGTAAACTATATGTCATAAAAATTATATCTTCAAAAAGCTTTTTAAAATAAAAATTCAAGAGTGTACTTTTTGTAGCATATATTTTATATTTTATTAGTCATATGAATGCCTTAAAATACTAGGGGGTGTAATAAACCCGGACGGATGTACTAGTAGATACAAGTCAACATGCACCCCGCGATCATTAATTTCTGATTTGCAGTCTGCTCTTTCCAAGCTCAGAATTTTTCTGGTGGGCCCAATAGGAATAATTAATAATTGTCATTAATTTTTGGTTTAATATCCTCCTCGCAATCTTCATGTGCATCTCCTTAAACGACCTGTACAACTGGACGAAAGAGAAAGTACCTTTTTATGAGCTTTTGGCTTTGGCATTTTGCTCGCTAGCCAACCTTGTGAACGACGGACAAACGTGCCGGCCGGCCAGATTTTCACCCACAAGATAAACCACCCACGAGGTGCGCTGTGAGTTGTGAGCATTGAGAGCAAGCACAATAATCTATCAGTGAGATCCCATGGACGACGCCAAGCCGCGGAACCTTGGCGGCTCGCTGCCCGTGCCCAACGTGCAGGACCTCGCCGCCCGGCGTGATGAGCTCATGCTCACGCCCACCCTCCTCGACCGCTACGTGCGACCGCAGCTCAACATGGTCCACCTTCGTCCCGACGCCCCTGCCTGCGAAGAGCATGAGCAGGTCCCCGTCATCGACCTCGACCGGCTCCTCGACCTCGCCGGCGGATGGGAGGAGGAGGCCACCAGGCTGCGGGCGGCCTGCAAGAACTGGGGCTTCTTCCAGGTGGTGAACCACGGGATACCCGAAGAGACCATGGAGGAGATGAAGAGAAACGTCATGGGATTCTTCGCGCTCCCGCTGGTGAAGAAGGCGGCCCTCGCGCAGGAGCCCGGAGAGATCGAGGGGTATGTGCTGGAATTTAGTCTTTTTTGGCACAGCCCAATCACTATTCCAGAAATTCCTAAATAAATCCTAAAGGCCCCATTTATGCAAGGCAAGGGATACTATTAAAGTTTAGTCCTACATTGCTAGTTTAGTGAGAGTTGGACCTTCTTATAAGGGAGGTTCTTTCCCCACTTATATGAGCATGAGATCAAGAGGAACATCCACGCGCGCTCCTCCTCCGACACCCGCACTACGGGTTTGAGCCGATGTCTAAATTTTTGCCACGCACTACGGGTATACGAAAGGTCACTCGGGAGCTGGAAAGTTTTTGGTGTAGTGGATATTAAATACGAACGCTGCACCCTTCGGCTGCTGCCTGTTCGTTTCGTCTCCCGCGTTCCCTTGAGCTCCCGGCGCAGCCTCTCGCCTCCTTCTCTTGTGCCTATAAAAGGGAGGTCGCTCCTCTCAGAGAGACGCACCAGAACAACACAACCCTCTCGCCTCAAGGCCTCCGAAACCACACCTCTTTAAGGTTTTTGGGGAGCGCTCCGCGCGACTACTGACTTCTTGATCATGGACCCCGGCGACTACTTCCACGACGACGACTTCTTCCTCGACGTCGACAACCTCATCGACGACATGGCTGGCGAGGATGTTGACCCCAAGTCCAGTGCTTCTGCTGCTGTCCCGTATGTGTTCTTGCTCTTTCTGTTAGAAGTCCTGCCATAGTTCTTTGCTCTTGTGTCTATTGTACATGTGTTCAGTTCAAGTTCATATATGCAGACGCTATTTACCTTCTCTCTGTCAGATTGCATGACTTGCTTTATCTCTGTTATATTAGTCATGCTTTATCTAGTATTTTCGGTAGTAAAATTATTTGGTAAATTGCTCATATTTCTAACAGTATGACCAGGCGTTCATCGTCTCAGAGGAGCAGACGCTCGACTAGGCCGACATGTTCTTTCTCCTCAGGCAGCCACCCGACCTCCGCCTCTGGCCACGTTCAAGTAAGTAAATCCATGGAGTAATAGCTAACTCATAGCAGAGAAAAATCAAACGGGATTGTTAAATCTCAGTAGAGTTAACAAAGTCTCAGTTGATGCTATACTTGTTAGATCTTACATGAAGATTCGTGTAAAATTTTCATTCAAATTCTTTTCTTTTTTATATAGAGTGAGTTTCGGTTTTTACCCCCTATTTTGAAATTTTTGACACTAATTACCCCATTTAACGAGTTTTCATCCGTTTTACCCCATTTAGCAGAAGTGTTGTCATAATTTACCCCATTTAAAATTTTGTGAGCGTTCTGATTTGTGGGTCACAATTGTCTGGTCCAGCTGCCATGCCACGTGAACCGGGTCGCGCAGCTTCTCCTAACCGGCTCTGCCCGATGGAGGCCGCTCGTGTCGTGTCCAACACACAACGCCCGAGTCAGCCACTCGCCTCCAGTCGCTTCTCGCTTACGTTGCTCACCCCCAATCGATGCATCGCCCGTCCAGGCTTCCGCCACACGCTCCCGCCAGGTTCGCTCGAACATAAATGATTTCATATTATATCAGTATATTTACACCACTTTAATTTGATCCACAGAGTCATGCATATATTTACACCACTTTAATATGATCCACAGAATCATGCATACTTAAGGTCGTATATGATAATACTGAAGAAAAATATACATGATTTCAGATTATATATTAACAATTTCTCCTATAATTTATTCAATGGTAACATGCCATGCTAATCAAGTTCAGTCATCTCATCAGAATACTTCTTCAAACCTAACTACCAGGGGTGATAAAGAGAGAATGCGGTAATGCATATGGGAGTGGAGAAGATTGTCATACCAGCTGCCATCCACTCCGACGATCGCCAACAGCCATGCCTCTTGCCTGCCGCTCATCGGCTACGTCGTCCTGCCCCATCCTAGCGAAGGAGGCAGTGGTTTGGGGCAGGATTGTGCATGTGATTGGAAGGAATATGAGTGATGTGTGCAGTGAATAATGGAGGCCAACATGGTGCGGCCCAACTCAGGCGTTGTGCATTGGACGCGAGCGACCTGTTCTTGTGCGCTCATATCAGGCCGGGAGAGTCGGGAGAAGCTGCAAGGACCGATTCAGCAGGGAGAAACCCGTCAATGTGACATGCCAGCTAGACGAGATAATTGGGATCCGTCGGTGAGAACACACACAAAAATTTAAATAGGGTAAATTATGGCAACAATTTCGCTAAATGGGGTAAAACAGATGAAATCATGTTTAATGGGGTAAATGGTGTCAAAATTTTCAAAATAGGGGGTAAAAACCGGAATTCACTCTTTTATATATTCTCACACTTGGCAGAGACTTCGTTAAGTCTTAGTCGACTGAGATCTAGCCACACCCAAAATAAAATCGTCGTCGATCCTATGTCGACAGCCACCGCTATGTGATGACTGATGAGCATGAGCTCCGGTTGATTTGTTTGTCGTGGCAGGACTTGCTTGTAGAGCTACTCTGCGGAGGTGCAAAGGGTGGCAGGCGAGCTGCTGCGAGCCATGGCGGAGAACCTGGGCGTGAGGGGCCACACGTACATGACGAGGTTGGCCACGTCACAGGCAGTGAGGATGAACTACTACCCGCCTTGCCCGGAGGCGCAGGTGGACAGGGTGCTGGGCCTGTCGCCGCACTCGAACGCCGTCGCGCTAACCCTGCTGCTGCAGGTTAGCCCGGTCCACGGGCTGCAGATCAGGAGGAACGGCGGGTGGGTCCCGGTCATGCCGCTCCCCGGCGCCCTTGTCGTCAACGTCGGCGATGTGGTTGAGGTGCTGACCAACGGGAGGTACAAGAGCGTCGAGCATAGGGCGGTGGTGAACGCATGCGAGCAGCGGATGTCCATCGCGGCGTTCCACAGTGCGAAGTTCGGTGGCATGTACGGAACGCTGAAAGAGGTCGTCGGAGACAACGAGGCCCGGTACAGGACTGTCAGCGTCGAGGAGTACACCAAGCTTATGCTCTCCAGCAAGCTCGACGGCAAGAACATCATAGACGCAATGAAGATCAATTGATAGCAATACATGGTGATCACTATGGTGTTCACTAGAGTCTCTGTTTTTTTTAACATCATAAACTTTATTCCTCAAACAATTGACATATCGTTTATATTGTGGGGAAGAATAAAGTCGAGGATAATAGAGTCCCAGAGTTCAACGAACTAGAAACAAAAAAAAGTTTAGCTAAGCTATCAGCAACCACATTAGCTTCTGAAACAATAATCGTAGTCATTACTAGCAAAATCCATAGCGAGTTGAACACATTCTGCTATTACTGCCACATCAGGACCCATACAATCATGTGCTCGTGTAATAGCCTTGACCGCAAGTATGCTATCTGATTCAATGTATAACATATTGCATCCAGTTCTCCGTACTAAGTATAGGCCATTCCGAACAGCAGTCAACTCCGCTGATTCTGCACTACGAACATGGGGTAGAACCCAAGTTCCTACCGTAATAAAATTGTCTTTATGGTATCTCGCCACCGCTCCACTAGAGTCTCTGTTAACGAGGATGAGTATTAAGTTTTGATGTTTCCTATTTCAGGCAACTAAATTTGTTTTCCGTAATAAAATCGTTTTCCGTTTTAGTCCATTTCATATTCCTGGTCTCTTCTATTTTTCAGTGTTGGTGTTTTGTTGTATGAAGACTGATTTCTACTGCTATGTTGTAAGACTAAATGCTAAGATGGAACATTAACTTTGGTTTGAAATCAAGGGCTCGCCCCTGCTGTACAAGACAGTAACTTTCATGCTCTTCGAAATCTCAGCTCACAAATTAAGTGATACTGTGACAGATATATCAACATACACTTGAGTTCAAACCCATCTCTCTAATCCACTGACCATTACAAACCCGAGCCCTGCTTTGGTACACACCCCCCCCCCTACTAAACGTATAAAGAGCAATATAGACCTTTGACAAATTGTACTCACTTTCTATGTATGATGGGTCGCTAGCCCAAACGTCTACGTTTTTTTAGGAAGCCCAAACATATACATATGCTCGAGGAGTAGCGTACGTCCACTCCCGCTAGCTATAGGCTTCGTCACCCTGGCTTGGCCCATCTATATTTTTCTTTCCTTTCTTTATGCTTATAAATTATTGCACCAATAGGGATTCAAACTCGAAACCTACAGGTTTAGTTCCGACCACAGTTACCAGCCGGGAGAGATAACTGGTTGTGAACATTACCTTTCCAGTTCAAGTTCTGCAAGGTTTTTCTGGGAAATTTTTCTTTTCATTTTTTCAAGCACGGTTTTTGCTCGGTTTCTCTCTTTATTTTTTTTCCTTTTTCGTTTTATTTTTATTTTTCCTTTTCATTTTTTTATTTTTCACGAATTTTCTTTTCAATTATGAAGTGTTTAAGAATTCATGATTTTTTTCTCAAGACTGAATTTAAAAAAAAATGGGAACTTTTCACAACTCGTCAAATTTTTAAATTTTAGCTTGTAAACATTTTTCAAATTTTTAATATTTTCCAAATCCAGAAACCATTTCCAAATTCATGATCTTTGTAAAAATTTAACTCTTAAAATTTTATAAGTCGCGGACTTTTTAAAATATAATTTCTGAAAAATTTCAAATTCATGAACTATTTTGTAAACTTGTGAATCGAGCGTGCGAAACTGGCGAGCAGACGAGCGAGCTGGCCCAATTTAGGTTGCGCCCGCGCAAGCGCCAACTTCCTAACTGGAGCTTAAAGCGCTGACTAGGAGCTCCCAAAATAGACAGCGCCATGCACAGGAATTTGTTGGAAATTCTATAAAAGATCGCCTTTTCAAATTTTTCTCGTAATACTAAAAATATTTACATTCCAAAACTTTACAGAAATTAAAAAAGTATTAATTTTTAAATTCCGAACAAATTTTAAAAGCGTGAACATTATTTGCATCTCCCAAAAAAATTGTTAGTTTTCGAAAAAGTTTGAAAAAAGAAACTTTTTTTTATTTTCTGAGCGAATTTTGAAAACAGGGACGTTTTTCAATCAATGAACTTTCTTTTAGTACGCGAGTGCTTTGGCCCGGCCCACTAGAAGCCCGAGGGGAGCGATGTCGTTGCCTAGTTGGGCAAAGGCCTAAGATTTCTTTCTACTTTTTTCATTAATTCATTTTTCTCCTTTTCAAACTTTCTTATTCTTTTTGAAACCTGTTAAAAGATTTAAATGTTATTTGCAATACTAAACTAATAGTTTTAAGTTCTTTTGCATTCGAACATTTATTTATTACTGCTTTGAATTTTATTCCTTTGTACTTATTAGTTATGTTAAATACTTAAAATAATATTTTTATGAACATGCTTAAATTTAAATACTTTTTCCTTCAAACCTGGTATGCTCTTATAAGTTGGTTCATTTCAAGAATGTCCAAAAAAATATCATGTTTACGTAGGGTGTCCGAGTAGGCCGTACGCTCTTTCTGAGAGCACATTGTTTCTCGACATGTGTCAAATGACCCTAAATTTTGTCATTGGCTTGTAGGACCAATACAAGGCACCACGCCAATTTGTTTTGACTTTCGATAAATTCTGGTGTTTCTGGAGTTTTCTCACACAAAAAGGCCGATAAATGGTCAGACATGTCGCAACTTGCATACGGCGTCGGAAATCGTTCAAACCTGACATAGATGGCTACCATGGCCACGCTCACCTCCTTGCAAAAGTTGGAGTCATTTCAAAATTGTCCAAAAATAGACAATGTTGAACAGAGGATGTTCAAATAGGCCAGAAAGCTCCACCTAAGACCAAGTTGTTTCTCAACATCGTTGAAATGACCCATCTTATTAACATGGCCTTGTATGACCAATTCCATGCATCATGCCATGTTGTTTTGTTTTTCGACAAATTTTGTATTTTATGGAGTTTTCTCGGTCAAAAAGGCCGATAACAATGGTCGGCCGTGTCGTAACTTGCATACGGTGTCGAAAATCACTCACATCTGACATGGATGCCTACCATGGGGCATGCCCACCTACTTGCAAAAGTAAGAGTCATTTCAAAGATGTCCAAAAGGAGACCATGTTAAACAGAGGGTGTTCGGATAGGCTAGAAGGTTCTGTCAGAGAGCATGTAGTTTCTCGACATCCTTGAAATGATCCTAATTTTTCGATGCCATTGTATGACCAATTCCAGGCATCATGCCAAGTTGTTTTGGTTTTCGGCAAATTCAATATTTTCTGCAGTTTTCTCGGCCAAAAAATGTAGATAAAGGTCAGACGTGTCGCAACTTGTATATATGTGCATACAATCACCCCTATGAACGCATACACGCACACCCTACCCTTATGAGCACCTCCGAGAGACTGAGACTGCATATCATCTTGAGATCTTACTAAGTCACCGTAAACGCCTCGTAGTCGATAGGAACGTCTCCTCCCACTGAACGCGCATCGCCGGAAATCCTGAAATAAATCCAAGATAAATACGAGCACCAGGCTTTTGAACCCTGGTGGGCTGGGGATACCACTGTCTACCTAACCACCTAACCATGGGTTGGTTCCCTAGTTATCAATCAAAAAAATTCTCGTGTCCCAATCATTTCTTGAAAATTTGTCAATAGAAAAAAATCACACATTTCAAAAAACAGAAAAAGGAAAAGGAAAAAACTAGAATAAAGCCCATTTAAAAAGCACGAACAAACCTTGGGGTTGGAGTTCGAATCGCCCGTGGCGCACATTTTTTGAAGATTCAAAAATGAAAAGAAAAATGCTAACGGTGTCGAGTAGGGTTTGAGTATGTCATGTATGTCGGGTCGTGTATGGACAGTACATACACAGGCCGCCTATCGGGGGCCTCCCATTAAGCCGGACGCTAGATGGGCCAGCCCAAATGTGCGGGAGGGCACAACCTCGTCTGTTTTCATGTTTTTGTTTCCATTTTTTAATTTATCTTTACTTTCATTTATGCTTCCAAATATTCCAAACAGATATATTATAAAAACAGTTTACCTAAAACATTTGAAAATAAATGTTAATCAAGCATTTGAAAAATGTTAAATGTATATAGAGAAAATATTTCTGATGTACACAAAAATATATAATTTGTGTTAAATAAGTTGAACATGTATTTAAAAAGTTAATCCAAGAATTTGACAAAAAAGTTAAATAAGTATTTAAAAACGTTAATCAAGCATTTAAAAATGTTAAATGTGCATATATAAAATGTTGACCATGTATTAAAAAAAGGTAAACTTTTATTTCAAAAATGTTGATCCAAGCATTTGAAAAAAATGTTTGAAAAGTACTTCTAAAGTTTAGTCAAGCTTTTTAAAAATGTTAAATATGAATAGAAAAAATGTTAATCTTGTATCTGAAAAATGTTAATCAAACATTTGAAATATGTTAAATGTGTATAGAGAAAATATTGATGCTGTATTAAAAACAGTTAATCTTGTATATTTGGAAAATGCTGATCAAGCATTTGAAAAATATTTAATATTTATATAAAAAATTGTTGACCATGTATTAAAAAATGTTAATCTTTGTATTTGAAAAAATTAAATGTCTAATAGGAAAAATATATTAGATATATACAAAAAAGTTTTTGGAAAAACACTGAAACCTGAGAGAAACAAAAAAACCCGATGAAAAACGAGAACGAACCAAACAAAACCTATGATGACGAAAAAAGTCATTGAAATCCAAGAAAGAAACAAAAGTCGAAGAAAAATAATAATAACGCAGTGAAAACCAAGAAAACCGGTGGAAAATAATGAAAAAAACGAAAACAGAAAAAATTAGGTAACCAGCAGAACAAACCGGCTCCTTTACGATGAGTTGCCTGCGCCCTACTATTTTATCACTAAGTTAGTAGTTAGCTAGTGGCTTGTGTTTCAATCCTGCATTCAGGAGACTTGGGTTCAATCCTTGACTTCTTCCTTTTTCACCTCTATTTATTTTAAGTGTTCTAATGGGCCAGGATATATAGGCGCGCTGGGCGTGTACAACATTTTTTTTTTTAAAGACCATCATACTCTTTATTATGAAGGGGTATGAAGAGATTGTGGACAACATATTTTTTAAAAGGCCATCATACATTTATTATGAAGGGTATGCAGAGATCTCCACCGTTGATATGTTAAAGGGCGCTTATAGGCGCCGACGCACCGGGCCAACAGTCCGGCCGGTCGCGCCCCGGCCGCCTGATGTAACTAGCCCCAGCCGTTTGATTTGGGCGCGTTGACTTCCCCATCTCCTTCTTCCTCTCCCCGCGCATCCCCTGTCGTCCCTCGGCCGCCCCGCGCCGGTCGTCCCTCCCGGCCACCGGCCACCACTCCCTCACCTGGACCTCCTCCCTCCGCCGCCCTACGCTGATGGATGCGCTCGCCATCCTCGTAGCCGTCGGTCGCCGTCCTCGTCGCCGCCGGTCCAGCAGGAAGCCGTCACTCCCCGCGTGCCTGTGCTGCTTCCACCCCAGCACCTGTAGTTGGTTGTATCGGTTGGTTGCTTTGTAATACAAAGCGGGGGGAAACCCTTTCCGGCAAGTGTGCGCATGTCTGCTTGGTTAGTTTCAAGCAATATGTATAGTTACGTACGAATGAATCATGCAAAGTTTGATCAGAAGATGATTTCTCATCCCCTCCCCCTCCTCTTCTCCCCCTCCCGCATCGCTCCCACAAGGGTGGGGGGGGGGGGGCAAACCCTAGCCGCCACTGGCCTCATGTTCTCCTCCCCTCCCACTCTCCACGCCGCTGCCTGGGTGCGCTGCCGGGCAAAGACCGGCCGATGTGGGTGGCGGTGGGGCTTTTCTCCCCCTGCTTGACATCGGCGTTCACGGGATCTGGCGTGGGGCGGCGGTGGTGCGCTGGCATGGGGCGCAGCAGCGGGACCGCAGACGTTGGCGGCGGGGTCGTGGACGTCGAGATCCGGCGCGGAGGGCTGTATGGTTGGGTCTCCCGCAGCGGCGACGGCTCTGCTTCTGGGAGCCGTCGGCTGCAGGTGGCCGGGACGCCGCCGGCAGGGCTTCCTCCGCTACTCCAAGGAGCTGGCCACCTCGGGTGTTGGCGTTCGCTGGTGGCCGACGCTCGCCTCACCAGGACCTGAGGTCTCCCTTGTGCGAGTCTGCTGCGGCCAAGATTTGTGGCCCAGCGGGGATCTCAGGGCCGATTCCTATCCAGTGCTTGGGCTAGGTGTTGGCTGTTGAGCGGGACTGGTGGCCGTGGCAAGGCGGGCCATAGACGCCGGCCACTCCACAGTGGTGAGTTCGTCGTCAGATTTCTTCCTGGGTTTGACCTCTTGGCTGACGGATGGGAGGCGCTGAAGAGGGTTGGGGTGCGTCTTCTCTGTCGGATGCTACCATGTCGGCCGGCGGCGTGCAAGATGTGTGCTTGATGGTGGGTTCTTATGGACGCCGGGGCGACGGCCTCGGGTGACGGACCGTCAGTTCGGCTTTCAGCAGACGTCTTGGCGGCGGTGATGGCTGCATCTTTTGGTCGCGTGGGCGATAGTAGATGCGGCTTCCTGGTCTTGGCAGTGTTGGTTCCTAGATCGTGCTCTGCAGGTTTGTTTGGTGGCGGCCTGTCTTCCCTTGGGTTGGACAGGGGCTCAAGATTCCTCGGTGTGGCGAGGTTGAGAGGATCCGGTCGAAAGCCTTCTGCTTTGGCACCGGCTACAACGATGCCCATGGGCATCGCATCCCTCTTGGGGGCGTCGTTGAGGGTCCTCCCACCGAGCCAAGGCTTCGGGTGAAAACCCCTGACCGGTCTTTTGGTCTCTACAATGGCGGCTCGGTGTGTCATCTCCCTCTTGAGGGCGTTCTCGTGGAGCCCAGGTTACTTCTAGTGCGCCATACTGTCATCGACAAACATGCTTAGATCCTGTCTTGGAGCTCCCTCGATTCTAGCGTAGGCGGATTCACTTACCTCCTATCTTTTACACGGGTCCTCATTGGTTCCTCTCGCGTCCCGCGTTTTCCACAGGTAGGTTCGGGCTCCATGATCTGGAGCAGGAGGGCAGGGGGCCCTCTTCTGCGGAAACTTAGAGTGAGTGGCGAAACGAGGTCCGATGGTTTCCCTTGGCGGCGAGTCTCCGTCCTTGTTGGTAGTCTAGGTGGCTTTGTGGTAGGGTGCGATCTCTCCTAGTTTCTTGTATTTTCCTTTGATCTGCTTTGTAAGAGGTTCTCGTCATCACCTTGTCTCAGTTTGGCTGTGTGCTTTATATATAAAGTGGGGCGGAAGCCTTTTTCGGCGATTTCTCATCTCACGCAAGTTAATTGTTTTTTCCACCATTGGCGTTAGTATTATGGGCGGCGACAAGGCAGGGTGCTGCTACTGTATCGAGTGAAGCGTTCAAGCGGAGGGCGAGGTGTTTCATCGGTGCAGGTTCAAGTTGGATTCTAATGTGTGCAAAACAGATACTATACTTGGAACAGAAGCTAACCAAGGAACTGACGTCGACGGCAAGAACCTTTTTTTTTGCCCCGGGGGGGGGGGGGGGGGGGGGGGGGGGCATTTCATTTCATTTAATCAATAGTGGGAGTACATTCATTTGAAATGACAATGCTAATCTCCTGGGAGGAATTTGCTAACCAACAATGTGATCTACCTATTTTTGTGACTTGCATTGATCTTTCTTGCAACATCTTCAAGACGGCCGCCACCTGAAACATATTCCTTGATCTTCCCTTTGAACCTAATTCAAGGAGCTTCAAGATCTCCGCACAGTCTGTCTCCACCTGGATAGGCAAGGGAGTTCAGTGCAACGCCAGCTTCAGGCCCTCCTCACACGCCGATAGCTCTGCCTCCAGTGCGCCCGGGAAGTTCTGGATCCATCTGCATGCCGCGTAGATAACCGCACCTGTGTGATCACGTAGGATCATACCGGCACCAGCCGTTCCATTTGCCTGTATAAACGAACCATCAAAATTGAGCTTTGCAGCACCGCATGGGGGAGGAATCCAACTGGGTTGTACGCTAGGCTCCAGCTTATGTTGAGCACCATTGTTGGATAAAAGAGCTGGTTGCTTCCCCTTGAGGATGTCCACCTCTGGCCCCTGTTTGATGAGTAGCAAGGAATCGACATAGCTACAGAGAAATTTCTTCGACGCCTCAACCGGGATCAGTGGTTTGTCATGGGTAAGTTCGTTTCGAACATGCCATACACGCCATAGTAGCATGAGCATGAGCATACGCTGGGTCTCATCTAATTGCTGGAGGCAAAGAAGGAGCCATTCTGGTTCCATACCTTTGAGTGAGTCATCAGCAGGAAGGTCCCAAACTAATCTCATCACAGTGCAGAGATTACGTGCATGTGGGCATTGAATCAGTGCGTGAAATGTCGTCTCAATCTCTTGCCCACAGATGGTACAGATCGCATCATGATCAAGGTGATGGCGCAAGATATTTTCTCTGGTGGCCAAGGCCCCTCTGGCAGCCTTCCACGCGAACACCCGTACTTGAGGTGGGGCGCCGCAGCTCCACATCAACTTCCAAGCTGGTCTTGACCCATCTGGACGTCCACTCGACTCGCCAATCTCCTGTGTTGCCATGAGACGACCCTGAGCCGTTCTATATGCTGATCTGACAGAGAACATTCCATGCTTGTCTGGCTGCCAGGCAACGCAGTCCTTTTCCATGCTTGTCTGTGCTGCTTCCACCCTAGCACATGTAGTTGGTATGAAGAGATTGTGGACAACATATTTTTTTAAAGGCCATCATACATTTATTATGAAGGGGTATGCAGAGATCTCCACCGTTGATATGTTAAAGGGCGCTTATAGGCGCCGACGCACCGGCCCAACAGTTCGGCCGATCGCGTCCCGGCCGCCTGATGTAACTAGCCCCAGCCGTTCGATCTGGGCGCGTTGACTTCCCCCATCTCCTTCTTCCTCTCCCCGCGCATCCCTTGTCGTCCCTCGGCCGCCCCGCGCCGGTCGTCCCTCCCGGCCGCCGGCCACCACTCCCTCACCTGGACCGTGGGCAGCTGTCCGGCGTGGCAGTTGCTCCGGGTTGGGGCAGCGGCCGGGCGTGGATGTTGCTCGGGCCATGGGCAGCGGCGCGGGGAGGTCCGGCATGGGTGGTGACCTCCTGGTGGCACGGCGGCTACACGGTGGATCGGCAACTCTGCCCGCGGCGACGGCCAGCTTCTCCGGCGTCGTCTCGTCTATGGTCGAGCCGTATCGACCTTTGCTTCCTCTCCTCGTCGCCCGGACACTAGTTGAATCGAAGGGCTGGCCCGCTCCCAGCTGTGTTCCGTCGCTCGTCTCGTGCCCGGTGCCACAGGACCGAGCTCGTCTCGCGCCCAGCAGCAGGACCGAGCTCGTCTCGCGCCTGGCGGTAGGACCGAGCTCGTCTCGCGCCCGGTGCTGCAGGACGAGGTGATGGTGGCCAGTTTTGGCCGGCCCATTGGGTCTCGGCGCTGCGGGCCGCCCAGGGGTGCGAAAGGCCGGGCCTTTCTGCTCGTCTCTTTGGTTGGGGTAGCGACGGGTCTCGAGTGAGGTGGTGCCATGGTCTTGGATGCCGGGGCGGCGGCCTTGGTGGTGGTAGCACGGTGCTCCTGGGCAGAGGCCGTGGCTTGGTGCTGCCCGGTGGCCATGGCCGTGTGGGCGGCGTGGTGGCCGGGGTGTGGCGTTCGGTGGCGGAGAGTGTTGGCCGGGGTGAAAACATGTTATATCCTTGGACGGACCGGCGGCGGCGAAGCTCGTTCCCTTCTTGAAGGCATCGTCGTGGCTCTCATTGCCCGTTGTTTTGCTCCAGCGGAAACTCTGACCCTTGGGTCGGGCGGTGGCGGCGCTCCGGTGTCGTATCCTTCCTGAAGGCGCCGTCTTCGAGCCCACGGTTCGTCGTATGCGGCTTCATCTCTTCGTAGCTAGGGGTGGTGTTGCTGCGCTCAGCGCCTATGTATCCTGCCTTGGGTGTGTGCGTGTATTGTGGTGGCGTGCGTTTGTACCCGAAGTTGTTGATCGTCGATTTATATATAAAGCGGGGCGAAAATATTTTTCGGTAATGTATTTTGACCTGAAAATTTGCACACATGTAGATTATGTATCTAGGTATATGTGTATTTATTTTCAGAATTTTTTGAAACTAAAAAAATTGAATTTTGAGGTTTTCAAATAAAGGCCTCCACGGAGCTCGGTCTCCGTTTGGCATTTTTGCTTCATGAGGCTATTACTAATTTAAACGATATACATGGAAGAGAAATCGGGAAAGATTGTGCAGGCTACTAGTTTGCTTTCTGTTATCATCGCAGGAAACGCTTTTGCATCTTTCAAGCAAGAAAGCCTGTCACATGGTCATTGAATCTGTAGAGATGTTTTCCGTCAGTAGAAGCTGCTCACCTGGTCATTATTCACCCCTAGTATAAACTCCTCCTGTAGCAAATATG
The DNA here is from genome assembly GCF_018294505.1 of Triticum aestivum. Taxonomy (NCBI): domain Eukaryota; kingdom Viridiplantae; phylum Streptophyta; class Magnoliopsida; order Poales; family Poaceae; genus Triticum; species Triticum aestivum. The sequence continues at coordinate 4,835,044 of NC_057802.1, read as the reverse complement.
CCCAACAAATAATCCTACTCTTCTTTTGAACTAGCGCGCAACAGCGTACTGAAAATGGTAGATGTGTGCGTGCCTCTCATGGCAGTCCTCCGTCTACAAAGTTGGCTTGAGTACATACTGAAACTGGTAAATCCGTTCTTAATTACGGGTCACGAGACTTTGTTCGGATAAGCAAGATTACATGGCATCACTACAGGATCAACAAGGCGCAGCAGACTGGCTATTATTCTCTACCATTCAAACCACTGTTCGACCTTTCTGCTAAAATGACTGAACACGTGGACTTTCCGCACCCAGCATGCCACTTTGTAACACATTCTACAGCAATTTCCTGTCATCCTGTTAGTTCAGGCCAAATAGCATTTTGCACTCTAGTCACATATCCTACAATGCACTATAGTAATTTCCTACTATTAAGCGCAAGGGAAAAGAAGAGCACTGATGGATCAGGACCACATTAGATCGAACATCGACGGCATGCTTTTCATACCACGGCTGCCAGGCACACACAAACAAACACATAGCTCTCCATACTTGGGCAAGAAACACTCATTGTCGAAAAGCTGCCAAACACAAACATGTAAAAAAAACAAGATGTAGCAAAATCCGACCTGAAACGATAGTCGGAAAGCTGAAATTCCCAGGAATAGGTGTTCAAAAGTATCTTGCTACATTAGACTAGAATAGCATGATAAGTTTTTAGATAACACATAAACAGTGCCGACCACATTGTGGCCGTGTAAAAAAATTGAAATGACCTGGAAGTCCACCAGACAATTACAAGCTAAGAACGCAACCTCACTGGGTGCCGTCCAGTCCCGCATCTTTGGCAGTAAACAACTGCTGCGAGAATGGAGAACCCAATTCTATTGAGTCTGACTCATAGTGATCATTTCTCTGTAGCAAAGAATGACCTTGGTTATCAAAGGATTGAACAAACGGGATCCATTTACGCGGAAGTAATCTGAAAAAGAAATTCAATTCTATCGTCTTCAAGAAAAACAGAAATTTATGTTTTCATTATGGTCTAACAGAACGACAATTACTTAGATATGTACATATCGCTGGAAAAACAACTACAAAGTACTGGCTAGCAGTACCAACCTCACTCCCAGGGGAAGAAAAATGTAGTGTCTGCCAATTAAATTTCTACAACAATAATTTCAGTTGTGCAAATGTCAAAATGACCTGTAGGCTGAGACCGAGACAGTGCCTACAAGTGCTTGTTTTGGTCAAATGGGTCCAGATCTGATTTGATATAACTCTCTGACATGCAAAAGATGCAAAATTTGTAAAAATTCTAGAGCAACTTACTGGCATTGAGATGCCATTCTTTTCGAACCACATCAGAGGAGCACACAAACATACAAGTCTAACTGATACTTAGGGAAGAAACTCTCCTGGCTGAGCAAAAGAACTGCCAAGCACACACATGTAAAAAACCATGACAGGATGAAATCCGACTCGAAATAATACTGGGTAATAAGCTGAAATTCCCCGGATTAGGTATTCAAAAGCATAATACAATAAATACTTGCCTAGAATAAAGTGTGCGCACAACAGATTTTTCAGATTACATATAAACACTGTCGGCCACATGGATGCGATGCAACAAACTTGGCGACAACTAACAACTGCAGCATCCCTTCTTCAGCTGGAGAAAACAAAAGCATTAATATGTTAGTAACCTGATGCAGATACACACAAAACCTAATAGTAGCACCTACGAGTATGCATATTAACAAGGCGTACGTACAAACTCATGATCAACTCAGGAACATAAAGTAGAGCTATATCATATCTCCTCATAAAAAAGGAAGAGCCATATCATATGAAATTAAAATAAACGCTTTAGCCTTTTGACAAAAAAATAGGTGATGAAATTGAATGAGGTGAGTGATGTTTGTAATTGTAATAGCAAAATGGGCTAGTAATATATTGCTTTCAACTTATAAATTATCAAACAGCAAAACCAAAGGGAGAACTTTGGGCATACAACATGTGGACCATCTACATATCATTTATGATCATCTGCATATCATTTATGATCCAACATGAGTGGTTTTTTAATTAGCGTCGCCTCCATTTCAATTGTTTCGATGTGTTATCAGCATGTGTGAATCCCTATAGCCGAATGGACAGTAGCTTGAGGGTGCATGCTACCCACACTGGCCGCCACATATCTTCCAAAGAGAAAATCAAACAATCCAAATCTCACAACCTATATTCAGAAGACCTTCTTACCTGTTGACCCGTTTCAGAAAATTACCACATCAAGCCAGAGTCATCCTGACATTGTCAGCTCCATTGGTTCCACCATCAATGGTTCTGCCTATAAGAACTCCGACAGTTAACACCAGTTCCACAATAAGGATGGATGGATAGGAGAAGGCAACATAAGACAGTTAGAAAGATGAGCTGAGAAATATAACTTGAGCAACATAATTCACCAATATAACTTATATCTACAGATATGTTATAAGTCACTCTTGACACTACCAATAGATAAACAAAACCACATCTGGTGTAAAATGCAATTAACGTTCATACAAGCAGCATACTTAGCTATCTCATAATGGAGAATTTAGCTTGTAAGGAAAAAAACATGAGCTGTAAATTTTCTCATGTGAACTCATTCCTCGTAATGTCAACTAGACAAAATTATGCCAAAACGGACTCTAGAAACAAAGGTGTTATTGGCTATTCAGTTTTAAATGAATGCATTCCAAGACAAGAAATGCAATTTATTTCTATGTGATACAAACATAAAAATCACCTAAAGACGGTGTCATGAACAAATGAGAAATGAAAATTATTTAAAGAAATCATGAATTTAACAGAGATAATAATAATAATAGATAAACTAGCTAGGGCGCTCAAACTATCCAACTAAGTTAATCATTTGACATTTGATTTGGTATCTTATAATACAAGCACATGGAAACATAGCATATAATAAAGTAATATGGCTACAAATTCATACATCTAGCAAAGGTGCAATTAATAACCAAGTTTTATCACAGGAAATTGCTTACTAAGTTTAAGTTGTAAGTGGACATTTAAGAATCAAAATAACTGTATGCAAGAAATCATGTAAGGAACATAACTAGATTGGGTTAAGATATAAAGACCAAGGACGAGCAATCACCTAGTGGATAGAAACTCGTAAAAGTATAACAATAATGTGTAGAACCGGTTCCATTAAGTTTCCTGGCTTGCAATAACTTGGGCTGAACCATATAGACGCCGTCGTGCCTAGCCAATAAGATTACATTATTATCCTCATCATACCCCACCACTTTAAGTGATTCGTAACTCTGCTCAGTCCGAGGAGGGACCTTAAGAAGTTTACTCAATGAAACAGTCTTCTGCAATAACCATATGGCAACACCTGGACAATCAACCTTCCTCTCCCACATTTGAAGCTCAATGTGAGACAACGCAGCAAGACCAACAGCGCCATCCTCTGCCTGAATGATATGAAAGTTGTCGAAATCATCCATGTTCATACCAGGAGGCCCCTTTATGACAGCAAGGTTCTGCGTCCCCAAATCAAACTGAAGAATGCTATCTCCCTTATGCTTAGCCGGCCAGTAAAGGGCATTACCTATAAGGGTGCTAGGAGAAACACCAAAAGGAGTATCATCTGGAGCCTCTGTTGAGATGATATTGCTCCATGTGTCAGTCTCGGAGGAATAAACGCAGGCGTATGGATGCTTACATTTTCTGTGGGACAACAAGACCACCTTGAAGGGGCATGAGCGGCGGTTGTCGTGCACGTGATCACGGGCGGCAGCGGCGCAGAACACTGCCCCATTGACCAAGCCACCAATTCTCCTAAACCCCAGCGGAATGGACACGCGATGCTGCTGCTTGCTGGTGATAGGATCATACACAACAACCTCTTCACGCACCCAGCCGTCGATGATGACCCAGCTGGTGAGGAGGACGCGGCGGGAATCCAGCACCTCCCTCACCTCGGAGTTGCTGTAGCGTTGTCCAAGGGAGTAGCTCCCGGGTAGGATGCGGTCGGGAGCGGGGGGCAAGCAGACGGGGGTGAACCTGATCTCATGGTCGCCGTGCTGGAAGAATCCGAGGAGGGGCGGCTTACGATGGCGTGCATAAAACCGGTGGACGAACTTGTGATCGACGACGATGCCTCGCCACGGCTTGCAGACGGCGGATGCGCGGGAGAGTGAGTGAAGGTCCAGGGGGAGGCGGAGGGAGATCCTCATCTTCAATCGGTGAGGCAGGCGGCTCCGGCGAGGTGCCGTCGCCCACCTCCCTCGCGTGAGTCTGCGGGCGGAGGCGCTTACCGCGGCAGAGGCGGGTCACTTGTTCGCCCACCTCGCTCGCCTGGATCTGGGTGCTCCGGCGCGTGCTGCGGCGGTGGCTGGTCACTCCGGTGCCATCCTCATCGGCGTCGATTTGGGGACGGAGACTCGCGCTTCGTGGGCTGGCCAGCCGGGCGCCCTCGTCGCTCGCGTGGATCTGGGAGCAGAGGCGCGCGCTGCGGCGGCCGCCGGGGTGGAGGTGGCTCATGTCTTGCTAGCTGGCAAGAGGAAGAAGGAACGCAGGAGACGAGTGGGGACTGGGGTTGGTTTCTTTCTGTCTGCTGCTAAATGCTAGGGCTAGGGCTAGGCTAGGCTAGCGGGCTTTCTGTCTGCAGAAGTGGACTGGGGTTGGGCCCTACCCCTTACCGACCCATCAAGTGAGTGCACGCAACTCCCTCTCACCTCAAACTTTCAAACAAACAAACAAAAAATTGCACGCAACTCTGTCGGGAATCTGAATGTGAGTGAACAATGGCGACATTACATACTTATTTGATTTTTCAGTTTCGTGAGAGCTCAGACTATGCGCCATCCAATTAATTATCTATATGCATCTCTACATATTTGTCTCACTATAAATAAACCCATCCAGGTTAATTGAGTCTCAATTCTACTAGTGGGTCATGAACAATTTCCTCACCAGATGCTGTGACAGTAATTTCCTCACCATATGTTAATTCTAGGCAAGCTTCTTCATGCCCCATATATGATTAGCTCCTTCACTTCTCCACTCCGCCCCGATGAGCACACTTTTACAGTACTACTTTTAAATCTTTATTATGTACTCTTCAAGCTCGGGCATTGAGCGGAACATGAACAACTGTGTGTATTCTCTCCGCGGCATAGAATATTTTTTTAATAATTATTGAACGACGCAACCGAGTGGCAATGCATGTTGCCGTGCCGAAGCAAGAACACATAAAAAACAAAGTACATCAAGTACATGGTATCGACCCAATGCAAATAAAAACCTCCAAACCTAGGGAGTTGACTGATGCAACCCGGATTATATGCCATAACCATAGTAAAAGGAACCACCAGCAGATAGACAGTGCATAGTCCAAAAGAGACCACATGAGAGCTCTGATAAAGGCAATGCCGGAACCACCGGCAGAGACCTCGAGTAGTTCTCATCAAGGAGATGTGCTATCGATAACCGTCCAACTGCACACATGGGAGTGGTAGCATCTTTTTTTATGCAAGGACGTTTGGATAGCAGTGGGTTCACTTAAATCACTGAGAGATGATAGTGATCTCCTAGGAGAGATCGTCATCCGCCTGCTGCCGCGGTTGTCCTTCCGCGGACCTCCTATGTGTGCATTGGGTCATTGGAACCCTATGGAGAGTTGTCGCATTGGGTCATTCCGGGGACCTCCTCGTTTGTATGGATATGAGAATGGAGTCGTGGGTGCCGCTGAGACCAAGAGGAAGCGGAGCGACAGTTGCGCGGGCAATTGCCACCTACTAGTGGTAGGGCATGCTACTACCTCATCACCCAGTTGTTTTCTAAAAGTTTGTCAGGATACTCGGATCACATCCCGTGTCCAAAAGAATCATACTTTTCTTCTTCCACTGTTCTTAGCTGCCGATGGTATGATATCAAGCAATCTGAAATCAAACGGGGCTTTGTAGGAATGAATCGGGGTGTCTCTCTGCTATTGTGCTGCTAGTCCTAGGATCACTTTGTAAAGATAAAGAACATGCCTTTCAGCTATCAAAAGTTAGGAACCCATTTTGTCCGACATCCTCGAGGCCTCGATAGCGGCTACAGACAACAGAGGCGCACGGGAGGGAGGACGGTTGCGGCCGGAGGTGGAGGAGAATCTCCCGGAGCATATCGTCGTTGTCCGGCATGAAGGCAGGTGCCTCGGGCGAGGCATCGCGGCGGCGTGCCATTCCATACTTCTCCTAGCTCATGTGGATCCGGGGGCGCAATCATTCCGAGGACTGATGCGCGTGAGCTCCGGTGGCCTCGTCGCTGGTTAAAATATGGAGGTACGGAGGCTCGGCGGATACCTAGATCAGTATTTGGGTGATAGGGTTGGGTGGGCAAAGGTTTTTTTTTTCTCTTTTCTGAACTGGTGTGGCATGCTCTGGTTCTATGTCGTGACGCGTAATTTTTGTTCTTCTGTGTTCTCTCTCTCTATATATACTTTGATAGAGCAGATACACGCTTGTTCTCTGATCTGATTCCGAAATCTTCGCTCGTACGTGCAACATTTCTGGTACATACTGAATTAACATATTTTTGTTAACGGCTATGCCATGCCGAACCACCTATTACCATGCATGATATACCCATGTTCCCCTTTAGATGCATCTCGTGTCAATACTTGCCTCCGTTTCGTTTACTGCAGTTGCGTCATTTTTTTCTCACAATTCGATTTTGCCGTTGAGCGCGAGCCCAATAGGCTCTCCCTGTTGACCCTTTTAGACAAGGCCGCACACCTAGCCGCCGCCTCAAGAACCCTAGCTTTCTGCCTCCCACCGGCGCCAGCGCCGGTCCATCCCGTCTCCGGTGGCCCTATGGCCATGGAGGCGGAGTGGATCTCGGCCCTTGCCGGTGGGAGGGCTTCATTTTTAGATTATTTTTTTTCGAGCTTTGTTAGGGTTTGTGTCCTGCTCAGGAAGGTGAGACGGTGGTGGCTCCCTGAAGATGGAATAAAGGTCTCCCCGCCTAGCCCCCGTTCCGGTTATGCGTCTTGCATCGTCGGTGGGCGTGTGGAGTTGTGTCTCCGGCGGATCTGGCTTTGGTGGATTTGCTCGGATCTGTTCGTTGTTCGTCTTCGTTCATGTGTTTTCAGGTTGAATCCTTTTGATCTACACTCTTCATCTGCGGCGGTTGCTGTTCTGGTGCGTTGGTTCTACGGGGCCTTAGCACGACGACTTCCCGACTGTCTACTACAACAAGGTTTGCCCGGCTCCGGCGAGGGAGGGGCGATGACAGCGGCGCACCTTTGGCTCGCTTCAGTGCTTGTAGTCGTCGCTAAGTGGTCTACGGATCTGGATGTAATTATTATTTCTAGTGTTCGTTGTACTACCATGATTGAAGATGAATAGATCGGAAGTTTTTCCCGCAAAAAAAAAGGTTTGTCTTGCCAGGCCAGACTAGCTAGCTCCTTAAAACGAGTTTATTTTAGCGCTACCAAACACATGACCTGGCCCAGCGAGGCTATAGCTAATAAACCAAACGTACCCCAAATTACCCTGAAACAACTGCAAGTGGAGATGGTGCGCCTTGGATTTCTTGCCATATGGATGCTGTAATAATCTTAACTGTGGTTTGTGATAGTTATTCGACTGAGAAAGACTGCATTGTCGCTAGCGTTTCCCTTTTTCCGAATGTTGTTAAGCATTCAAAGCCTCTGCTGAAAATGTAACGACGGGCCTTTTTGCTCCAGAAATAAAATGGTTGACAGTTGCTTGTTTCATTCAGGCAATGTTTGACGCATTTCATTTTACAGAAATGAATGATACTAACTTTGGTTGCAAGATAGATGATTTCACATCTCACACAAATTCCTTTTTGTGGTAGCCTACTTTGGGGAGCTGCCCCAGGAACCGATGGTGCAGGGAAGAAACAGATTTTTTTTGAAGCAGCAGGCTATACTACTAGTTTTTTCTTCAGTATGTCTTGTAATTACTACTACTTTCAACAGACCAGATAGGCTACACCTGTTTTTCAGTGAGATTTCCTAACACCAGAGGAAGTTCCTTCTGTGCAACATCCATCTCACACATTATATACAGTTCATCAAGATCACGATTTGAAAATAAAAAGTTAAATGCAAACATTCTGCTGCAAGTTCCAGTTCGTGGCAGAATGCATGCACCCCACAGAAAGATTTGCAAATAGAATGCATATTCTGTAAAATGGTACAAATAAATGAACTGTTGGATGTCTGAAAGTAACAAACATGCTATCAACTTCCGTAAATAATACTTTTGTATACGAAGTTACAAACCAGCATTGCAGCCAGCATGGCATTGAATTAAATTAAATAATGTGATGAGAAAAAAGAGCATGGCATTGGGTATCTCCGAGAGCCAATCCTCTTTGACTGAGACAACCCACTAATAATTGACCCCGAACTGACTCCGGCCTCCAATTATCAGTACAACTATATGAAAAGAGTTTTGAGTGTCTACAAATTGAATGCCACCAATTATTTCACCAATGTATTCGCTATAATAATAAGCATCCAAGTCTACAAAGGAATGCAAGATTTTTTTTATAGCATATGATCCAAATGCTGATACTTGGGGCAGAAATTGGCATGGCTCAAGAGAAGAGCTGCCAAGCACATGCAAGTAGAAAAAGCAAGACCTGATGAAATTCGTAGGATAATTAAGATGAAATTCCTTGTATTAGGTATTCAAAAAGCATCCTCCTACATTACATACTTGGCTAGACACAAGCACGACAAGTTTTTGAAGATAACATATGAACACCGCCGACCACATTAATGTGATGCGACAAACTCGTGACGACTAACAACTGCAGCAACCCTTTCTTCACCTGGAGAAAAACCAAAGTGTTCATTTGTTAGTACAAACAGAAGTACCTATGTAACACAGTGTGCGGACACTGTGTTAGTCTCCTTGTTGGCCTTTCTCAAGCCAAAAGGTAGAATATAAAATCAAACAGAAGTACCTATGTAACACAGTGTGCGGACAAGAGGTGTGTACAAACTTATGATCAGCTCAACAACAACAAAAATCAACTCAACAATATAGAAAATAGCTATTTCATATTTCCTCCCAAAAAGTAGAATATATCATATTACTGGCTATATCTCCTGAGAATACCAATGAAAACAAAGTAAAGCCATCAGCTTTTTCACACAAATTTGTTTGGTGGAGCAGGTTAATAATTAGACTGATGTTTCCAATAGTAAAATGGACTACTAATACATTGGTTTCAACTTATAGAATATAAACAAGCCAAATCAAGGGAGGACTTTGAGCATACAATATGTGGATCATTTGCATATCTTTTATGATAGAACACGAGTCATTTTTACTTAGCATCACCACCATTTTAACTGTTTGTCTGTGTTATTAGCATGTATGAATCCCTACAGCGGGCGGTAGCTTGACGGTGCATGCTACCCGTTGGCCGCCAGATAATATCCAAAGACAAAATCAAATAATCCAAATCTCACAAACTATATTCAGAAGATCTTCTTAGCTGTTGAACCATTTCAGCCCATTAGCACATCAAATCAGATAGTCATCCTAACCTTTTACGCTCCATATTCAGCAGTAATAGTTGTGCCTATAAGCATAAGATCAAGTCAGGCATCAAATTCAACAATAGAGAAAAATGGATAAGAGAAGGCAACATGTGAGACTGTTGCAAAGATGTTCTAATTTGATCGAAATAACTGCCTTTTATAGATGTCTAATTTTTTTGTGGGCAACAGATGTGTTATAAGACACTTGAGACGAGCAATAGATAAACAAAACCACCTCTGTCATAAAATGCAAGGAATATTCATAAAAACAATATACTTAGCTACCTCATAATTGAGAACTTAGTTGGTAAGAAGAAAAAAAGGCAATTATAATCATGTAAACTCATTCATCGTCATGTCAACAAGACAAAGTTATGCCGAAACAACAAACTCTGCCAACAAAAGTGACACTAGGTATTCTATTTCTGTTTTAAATAAATGGATGCCGAGACAACAAATTGATCTTTTATGTGTTACAAATGTAAGAATCACATGCAGGAGGGATCATTAACAAATGACAAAATCACTATCACAGAAAGCATGTATTGAATGGGAAGTTGATTTGGTGGGGTTAAGATTAATAACAAGCTCAAAACAAATAATAATAGATAAAAAGATATAGCTAGCTTTGAGGTTTTAAAACATGCCAACTAAGTTACTTATTTTACATTTGATTTGGTATTTTTGAGGATGGAAGACAACTGTATCAAAATATAATAGATAGTAAAATAATATGGCTACAAAATGGTCCAACTAAGCAGAGGGACAATTACTAACTTTTATTACCAAAAACTGCTTACTAACTACAAGTTGTAAGTGAACATTCAAGAACGACAATAACTATATGTGAGCGAGCATGTCCAGAGCATAACTAGATTTGGTAATTCCTACAATATAAAGAGCAATGATGGGCAATCACCTGGTGGATAGAAACTTGTGAAAGGATAAAAGTAACTAGCAGAACTGATCCCCTTAAGTGTTTTGGATTGCATTGACTTGAGTTGAACCATATAGACATTGTAGTGCATAGATAAAAATATTTCATCGGTGTCCTCATCGTACCCCACGAATTTGCCACGCAGTTCCCTCCATTTCCTAGTCTGAGGAGGGAGCTCAATAATGTCATGCAATGCAACATTCTTCTGCAACAACCATATGGCAACACCCTGACAGTCGACCTTCCTTTGCCACACTTGAAGGTTACGGCAAGAGAATCTAGCGAGACCAACATCGTCATCCTCTACCCGGATGATCTGAAAGTCAACGAAATTATTGATACAACGAGGCCCCTTGATCACCGTAAGGTTCTAACTATCCAAATCAAATTCAAGTATGTTGTATGGCCCATACCTAGATGGCCAGTAAAGAACATTACCAACAAGGGTGCCAGGAGAACGATCAAAAAATAATATAACGTGGAGCCTCTGTTGAGATGATGATATCGCCCCACATGCCGGTCTCCGAGCAGTAAACACAGGCGACGGGTCGATGACCCTGTTCGGACACCAGACCACCTTGAAGGGCTACGAGTGGCAGCCGCCATGCACATGGCCCTGGTCGCCAGCAGCGCAGAGCACTGCTCCGTTGAGGTAGTGTTTGTTGATCTCCGGCAGAATAGACACCCGGTGCTGCTTGCTGGTCATAGGATCACATACAATGATCTCTTTCCCCGCCAGTCTTTGATGAGGACGAGGCCATGGCGGCAACCGAGCACTATGTTATACCGGGGATTGCTGTAGCGTCCAAGGGAGAAGCGCTCAGGGGGGATGCAGTTCGGAGTAGTGAATAGCAAAAAACTACCACATTACGGGCTATCGTTCCGAAAAACTACCGCTTTTTTTAATTTTTCAAAAAACTACCACAAAAGTGGCTGGCTGTTCCAAAAAACCCAAGTGGCCGAACGGTTAAGTTTTAACTGGGGTCATGACATGTGGGGCCCGCCCGTCAGGGTTTTGTCGGCCACAGTGCTCACGGCGCACGGGTGACGGCCGTTAGGGCGCACGGGCCGTCCCGACCAGGTAAAAACGGATCTGGCCCTCACTCTGTCTCCCTCGCGCTCGCTTACTCTCACTCTCCCCCTCTCGCTCTGTTTCCCCTGGCCGAGCTCTCCATCATCGCCGGCCACCTCAGTTCCTCGTCGCCAGCCAGGATGCCTTCTTGGAATGATGGGGATGAGAGCTCCGACGACAGCATGGGGGGCAACCTGATGGACATGGAGTACTTTGTAAGCCTCATCCTCCTCCTCTCTGTCATTATCTAGGGTTAGGGTTAGGGTTGAATCGATTTGGGAATGAGGGTTGATGAGCTGCATATTTGTATGGATGGATTCGTTTGGTTTGGTTATCTATTAGTTTTGATCTAGGGTATGGATGGCACTGTGATGTCTGATCTGACCTTGAGCAAGGCAAAGCTTGACTCAAGTTGAACTAGTTGATGCATTGGTTCTGATCTACCTTTTACTGCATGTAGGACACACCTGACACCATCCCAGAGCCACTCTGGTGTGGTGCTCCCATGGAGGAAGTTGCCAAGTGTACTCTGCACGATATGAAGCCTAGGAAGTGTGTTGCTTTTGAAGGTGCTAACACTAGGAGGAGGTTCTATGGATGCCCTGTTCAGGTGAGTAATTGAGTATGCTGGGTGGATTCAGTTATGCCTAGTGGATTCAGTTAATGTCTAGATTCAGTTATGCCTAGTGGATTCAGTTATGCCTAGTGGATTCAGTTAAGCCCAGTGGTTACTGAATTTGTACATTAACTCTGTTTGAACTGAATTTAGTACTGAATTTATGGTTACATGTCCTCCTTGTGTACCAATCCACTTTTTGAATTGAAGTTAGAACTGAATTTATGCATTTTCTGAAGTATGTGTTCTCTGATCAAACTACAGGGAGGTGTGAATTGTGGTGTAGTTCAGTGGGTTGATCCTGCCTGGCCTGATGTACTTAAGAACTGCCTCATCAAGTTGTGGGAAATGTTCCATGAGCAAAACCTTGGAAGGATTCAAGACAAGCATGCATATGAGGATGAGGTTGCCAAGTTGAAGAAGGACTATGATCATCTCTGCACTGAGTATCATAAAATGGTTGATGATGTTAGCAAGATGTTTGACTGGCAGGATGGTGTTGGCAAGATTGACTACCAGAAAGCAATGGATGCTGAGAAATTTGAGAAGCAGAAGGAAGAGCTAGAGCTGGAGATGAAGATGGAGAAGCTAAGGCTAGCAAAAGAACAGAGGTGTATCCTTCAGGCCCAGGCAGACATAATTCACAACACCAGGAAGGCAATGAAAGAGATAAAGGTGGACAGGGATCTTCTTGCACAAGAGAAGACAGAGCTTGAGAAAGTAGTTGCTGATCTGCTGAATGCTGGCCATGGGAGCAAGGAAAAGCTTGAGAAAATCAAGGCCATACTGGAGGCTTGAAGATTTGGACAATGGTGGTTAAGTAAGTAAGGTGGCCTACACATATAACAGGCCTTGCAAGATGATGGTAGGAGTATATTTTGTGCAGTCCTATATGAACTGTTTAAGTTATGGTAACTAGAGTGGTAGAGAACCTTTGCTAAGTCTGGCTTATGTTATTGTACTGTTAAGAACCTATCTATCTTAAGTAATGCAGTGAAGAACTGTTTTATTTCTTTAGGTTGTTTTCCTGAAACTAGCAATGTTGTACTAGTTTATTTTTGGGCCTAAAACCATTATGTACACATTGTGGGCCTAGACTGGGCTGTTTTATTACTCCACCTACCTACCACCAACCATTAGTAGTCTATAAAAGCCCACCCCTTGGGTGAAACCGCAGTCAATCCCCCCATCCCCACCCTTCTCCACCCCCAGCCGCCAAAGAAACCCTAGAATCCCAGGGAGAGATGGATCCTGGAGAGGTCATAGATGGAGAAGAAGAGGTGCCCAGGCAAGCCAGGCGCAGAGATGCAAGGAGGAGGGCGAGAAGGCAACTTGCTGAGATGATCCTTGCAGCACGCAACCGCAAGGACATAGAGCAGTTCCTGGAGGCATTCCCCCCTGGCTCCAACCCTAGTGATGATGATATCATCTACTGGGCAAGGAGGAGGGCAAATTTCCATCCCTTTCAGGTCACTAGGCAGAGGTGGACTAGGATTTTGTACCCATGATGTTGTTGTTATGTTTTTGTGTTCCTAGATCAGTTCCTGAAGTTGGTGTAAGAACAATGTTGAATGAGCTATGTATGTGATGAATCAAGTTGTCTATGATGCAATGCAATGTATGAAGCTGGTGAAAGAAAAATGTTGAATGATCTATCTATGTGATGAATCAATCTGTCTATGATGCAATTTATGAGTGAATCTTTTATCTATATTTGTATGTATGAATGAATTGATCTGATGATCTTGATGTTTTAAGTTAGATATGTTATGGTTTGGTCAGATGGCCAAATATTGTTGTTTTAGGTTTGATCTCTTAGGGTTTGGTGCCTAGATGGGCAAATCTTGATGTTTTAGCTTTGATATGTTAGGTTTTGGTCCTAGATAGCCACTTTGGGGTTGGTCGACAAGTTGCCACCCAAAGTGGCCACATTTGGCACCTTTGGGGGTTGGTCGACAAGTAGCCACTTTTGGGGTTAGTCGACAAGTTGCCCCCCAAAGTGGCCAAATGTGGCCACTTTGGGGTTGGTCGACAAGTAGCCACCCAAAGTGGCCACATTTGGCACCTTTGGGGGTTGGTCGACAACTAGCCACTTTTGGGGTTGGTCGACAAGTAGCCACCCAAAGTGGCCACATTTGGCACCTTTGGGGGTTGGTCAACAACTAGCCACTTTTGGGGTTGGTCGACAACTAGCCCCCCAAAGTGACCTAATCATATCAATCAATTATCAACAAAATAAGTCACTTGATCTACATAACAATGACCAGCATAAGAAATAATTTCATATGAAACAATTCATAACCTAGGACATATCAAATCAAAATAGAGCTTGACATCATATAACTTAATTGTTCCAAGCAGTTCAAACACAGACCACATAACTTAATTGTTCCAAGCAGTTCATACACAGACCACATACTTAATTGTTCAAATGAAAACAGAGTTCACTGCAAATAACACAGATAGCAAGCATGCCTAACAAGCAGAGTTCAAGGCATAAAGCATAGTTGAGTGCAACACATTCAATGGTTGCCACTAGCTGTGAAATACAAAGCAAGTTTGCTTGGGGCCTTCCTCTTCCTCTTAGAACCAACATCAGCTTGACCTGATGTTGATGCTGCCCTTGGAGCATTGAAACCTCTTGCACTTGACCTGGTGTTCTTTGCTGGAGATGATGCACTTGACCTGGTGTTGTTGGCTGGTGCTGAAGCAGGTGGTGGGTTCTTTCTCTTTCTTGATCCACCTGTTGAAACTGCAGTAGATGTGGTTTCCCTTGTTGAAGCAGATGTGGTTGCCCTTGTTGAAGCTGTTGCTGGTTTCCTGCCCCTAACTGGTCCTAAAGCTGGACCAGGACCTGAAGCTGGAGCTGGACCTGATGATGTGGCCCTAGCTGGAGGTGGCCTGGTTGGTGCTGAAGTTGCTGGGTAGGATGCCCTGTTTTCCTACAATTAAAAACAAGTTGCAGCTCACAAGATGTCAGCATTAAAAACAAGTAGCAGATTTTCCTTGATGAACTGGCTTAGTTACCTGGTGGTTGTTTTTCCTTGTCATAAAGTTGGCCTTAAGTCTGTCTCCACACATTGTCCACCTGTGGCCTTGCAGACCACAGTTACTGCATGTTATTGTGCCCATCCTTGATGTATCCTTTGGAACTGGCACCTGAAATTCACCCTTTCTCCTAGCTGTCTGCTTCTTGCCTTTCTTCTCCCTAAAAACTGGTGGTTCTATGTCTCGTGTGTTGGTGTTGGGCCAGAATTCAGGACCAGGGATAGGGTAGATGATGTGCTGGTATGTAGCCTTATACATTGGCTTCTTAAAGAATGGATGCACATAATCTTCTGGGTGAACTTTTATCTTCTGCATTGCAGATATTGCATGGTGGCAAGGTGATCCAGTCATGTCCCACCTCCTGCAAGAGCAGCTCCCTTCATCAAGCTTCACACAATATGTGTTCTCTCCACTAGTTACTTGCCAGATGTTGGGACCAGCCATGTTTGCTTCACAGTATTTAGCCCACTTCTTGCTCTCTTCAAGATTCTCCATGTAATGTGGGGTTATTTCCCACCTACAGCTCTCTGTTTTCTCTCTGATGCCCTGGTACTTAACCATTAGTTTGGTCCTCAACCCTTCAAACATGCTCTTAATAGGTTTTGACCTAACATGTAGAATCATTTTGTTGAAAACCTCACTAAGGTTGTTCACTACCAAGTCAGTCTTGCACACATAATCCATTGCATATCTAGCCCAACACTCCATAGGGATGCCATTCAACCACATGTAGGCTGGTTCACATGCTGCTTTCAAACCTGCCATTCCTTCTTTGTGACCATGTTCAGTGAAGGAATAGTTAGCTTTGTCAACCCATTTCTTAAGTTCTTCTGCTCTAAAGCCAGCTGACTGGAAGTTGGCATATATGTGTCTTAGGCAATATCTTTGTGGGGATTGAGGAAATACTTCATTAATTGCTTTAAGAAGGCCCTGTTGTTTGATTACATAAGGTAGTAATGAGATAACTATAGCAGCATTGCTATGTGCATAAGAATAATACAGAGTCAGAGAAAATACCTTCTGCCTGTCAGACATGATGGTGTAGTTCCCAAACTGGTTGCTGGTGCCAATGTAGACTCTAAGTTGGTTTAGAAACCAGGTCCAGCTAGGCCCATCCTCTTTGTCAACCACCCCAAAAGCAATTGGGAACACATTGTTGTTCCCATCTCTCCCAGTTGCTGCCAATATCTGCTGGCCTGTGGATAACTTGATGAAGCAACCATCAAGTCCTGCATAAACAGAGATAGTTAGGGCCAAATTGAATAACATGATTACATTTCAAACATGATTACATCACTGATTTGTACCTATGAAAGGCCTACAACCAGCAAGAAATCCATCTTTTGATGCCTGGAGGCAATAGAACATGTACTTGAACCTTGGTGTGGGGGCTGGGTTCAAAGGATCCTCAAAAGTTGTCACTATGCACCTGCTTCCAGGGTTTGTGTCAAGCACACATTGTAGGTAGTCCCTCAACCTCAGATACTGCTTTCTATGATCACCTTGCACAACATCAACAGCCATCAGTCTTGCCCTATATGCCAAACTCCTAGGTACATGCACCCCAAACTTCTTCTTAGTATGTTTGAGAACTGTCTCTACATCAGCCTTTACATTTGATCTAACTGTGTCCTCCACAGCTTCTGCAACCCATTCAGCAGTAACCTTTGTACTCTCTCCACAAGCTCCACAACTATGATCCATGTGGCACTTCTTGATTGTGAATGTATCTTCATGGGCTACTTTGGATGCAGTCATGAAAAATTCACATCCATTCTTCCTCTCTGGGCACCAAACAATAACCCTTGATGGTTCATTCCTATGGTACTGAAAGTTTCTCAAAGTCCTAACATGAAAATTTCTCAATGCCTTTCTAAACTCATACACATTGGTGAAGCAAAGGTCCTTGCACAGCTGCTCATGTGCATCAGGTACCTTTGGGTCATACCATTTCCTCTCTTTCTTCTTCTTCAATCTTCTCTTCCTTCCAGAAGGTAGTCTTGGAGTCTCTCCATCTGAGTCAGAAATGCCCACATCACCAGGGAAGCAATACTCATCAGCTTCAGGTACAAAATCTTGAAACTTTGGGATCTCTGGCTGACTATGAGCTCTGGAAGTTGGACCTGGATTTGCTGCTGCTCTTCTCACAGGCTTGAGTTTCTCAAGCCTGCATTTTTCCACAACTATTTCCTCTCCACTGTCAGCCTCTTTCTCCTCCTGCCAAAACTCTGAAACATCACTGTCACCTTCAAACTGTGGTCTGTCTTCTACAACATCTCTTTCTTCTTCATTTCCAATATTTTCTTCACCTCTCTTCCAAGCCTTGTAAGACATCTTTATCCCTCTATAGTCACCCTATCAGTCTCAAAGTCTGAGGATGATTTGTCAATATCATCATCCTCTTCACCAGCAGCCTATCCATCATCATCTTCACCATTAGCTTCTGAAATGTTCAAGTTACAGCTTTGCTGTGTGTTCAAATTAACTTCAAGAGGGTGGACCACTCCATCTTGTGACAGACTTAACACAAAACCAGGACACCCCACTGGGCTGCCTATTGGAATTTGTTCTTCACAAACATTGTGAGCCCTGTTACATTCAACATCTCTATCTTCATTTGCCTTGGAGACAATGATATTGAGCACTGTGAAATCTGAGTGGTCTACCATTTCTTCAACTGCATCTTGACTGTCCAGAAGAAATAAACCTTCCTGTCCAATCCCTTGTTCTTTTACCCAGTACATGTAGTCATCTGACCCATAGCCTTCAGTCTCAGTAAGTGCTATCAAGTTCAGAAAAGTGATGTCTGAAACAGAAAACCTCCTTTCCATGTTATCTCTGCCCTGGAAATGCAGCCTAACCTCCCAAATGTCATCATCCAGCCTGCATTACATAATATGTTATTTGAAAAGCCCAACTAACTAAGTGTTTTTTGCTACGAAAATTCAGTGCACACTAACTATAAAGTACAGAAAGGAATCTGAATCCAAAAAATGCTTCTCTGAATCCACCATGCATTTCTACTAAATCTAACTAATCCTTCAGTGCTAAGTGATACTGTTGCATCCAAAACTTGCCACAGAGTGTTTGCTCAACTATTATTCAGTGCATGTTCATGTTCTAAGATGAATCACAGCAGCATCAACCTAGGGTTTGGTCAAAAAACTAACTAAATTATGCTATGTTGTTTGAAATGAACAAGCAGAAATGCAGAAACTGTTGAAGGAGCTCATAAGAGGAAAAAAGCTTACTCCACCCCTCCAAATGCAGAGGCCCAGTGTTGGGAGTTGGCCGGATCTGCCTGCACAGCGCTAGCAAAAGACCTCGCTGCTCTGTACTCAAGCGAGAACTGGCAATCATCAGGCGACGGTGGTGTAGCCTGTGGCCTAGGAGCCTGCATCAGAGCTGCAGCCTGTGGTGTCCGCTGCGGCGGCGGCGCCGCCGCCGGCTGGGTTGCGAAGCTACCGCTCCCCAGCCAGTTATCAACCTCTGAGAACTCGCCGCCTCCATCCCCCCTTCCACCTCCACCCGTTGAATGGCCGCCATCGCCTGGTTTCGCCGCCGCCGACGCCATCTGAGAGGGAGGCGCGCGCGAGAGAGAGGGAGACAGAGAGGGGGAAGACAGAGTGAGGGCGGGCCGGATCCGTTTGACCTGGTCGGGACGGCCCGTGCGCCCTAACGGCCGTCACCCGCGCGCCGTGAGCACTGTGGCCGACAAAACCCTGACGAGCGGGCCCCACATGTCATAACCCCAGTTAAAACTTAACCGTTCGGCCACTTGGGTTTTTTGGAACAGCCAGCCACTTTTGTGGTAGTTTTTTGAAAAATTAAAAAAAGCGGTAGTTTTTCGGAACGATAGCCCGTAATGTGGTAGTTTTTTTGCTATTCACTCAGTTCGGAGGGTCCAAGATGGAGTGGAACTTGATCTCGTGGTCGTACTCGAAGGCGCCGAGGATGGGCGGACCCTCCTTCTGGTGGTGGGCGCGGAAGCTGTGGAGGAACCTGGGGTCCATGGCAAGGCGCCGCCAACGCTTGCAGACTGCGGAGGCGCGTGGGAGGGATGACGGCAGATTCGGGAGGCGGAGGAGGATCTCCCTCAGGAGATCATCGTCTTCCAGCGGGGACGGAGGGGCCGCCGTCACGGCGGCCTCACTCTCACTCATGTGGATTCAGGGTTAGAGGGCCGTCCACTGGCAACAGGGGGAGCGCCCGTGAGGGCGGGGTAGCACGGCGTGGAGGCAGGCGATGCAGCAAGTGAGCACGGTGGATTGGCGCGAGGCGTGTGGAGGACGACTCGGCCGTGGGGAAGGAGGACCGGGAGGATGGCGTGCCTAACGGAGCCACGGGCGGACGACGGAGATCCGCGGAGG
Organism: Triticum aestivum; assembly: GCF_018294505.1. Lineage (NCBI taxonomy): Eukaryota > Viridiplantae > Streptophyta > Magnoliopsida > Poales > Poaceae > Triticum > Triticum aestivum. Next base: position 4,815,430 of record NC_057802.1, on the reverse strand, counting down.
TCGGGGCAGGGGTGGGGCGCGGTGCGGATGGCCGGCGGGAGTGCAGCCGCCGCCGCCACCGTGAGAGGTGACGAGGTTGGGGGCTGGGACTGTTTTCCTTAGTCTGAAAAAAACGGTTCCTCCTTGACCATTTGCTTTGGGGTAGTATGGTCTTTTCCTTTGCAAAGTACTAGGTCATTTTTTTGGGGACTCATTTTTTGGATCAACTTTAGTTTTTTTTTGCGGGTTAACTTTTTTTTTAGAACCACACTCAAGGATTTTTATTAATTTTGGCGGACTAAGTCTGATTGTACAACGGCAATCAGAAAATCAGGAATTACAGGAAAAATCGCCAAAGACTCTTTAGCACAAGTATGGGCAGCAACGTTTGCATCACCTCTACAAAAAAAATGCCGTGCTATACCTGGTACACCCAATATATAAAATGAATAGATTTATTATTACATGTCATTTTGTGACTCAAGGGTCCGAATTACTGAGACTGACAGAATTGGACAGCTAGTTCTCTTCCGTGAATTGAGAGATGACTCAATAACATCACCAATATCGATGCATTTTTTTTTGCATGTCCATTATCGATGCATTTAACTGAAGTCCATTATCGATCGACAACAAGACATGTTACAAAGATGTCGGAAAGCATCGATGAAGACAAAGGGCACCTCCATATCGAGCAGTCTAACCATTTATCCTCTAAGTTAATTACCATCTATGAGGATGACTACGATGATAAATATATGACAAAGGTCTCAAGCACTATCTTCCAAAAAGTTGTACTCCCTCCAATTCAAAATAAGTGTCATGGTTTTACTTCAAATTTGCACTAAAAACACGACACTTATTTTGGATCGGAGGGAGTAGTAAATAGTGTCTGTTTAGTGTGAAATCATGTGCTAATAGTTCATTCCGTATGAATTTTCATTTGGAACTAGGCAATAGCTGTAGTATATACATCGAAGATGCCATTGTATATATGCTCATGCTTGCAGTCTAGAATCGTTTGTTGCAAAACACATATACTAGCAGTCTTAGTAATCATGTCATATATGTTAGAACTTTGAAGTACATGTTTGGATTTGCCTCTCCATTGGTCGTATCTTTTGCATGCAAGAGCTTTTCTTATTTTCCAATCTCAAACATATATAAATAAATAACAAGTTTTTTTTTGGTTTGAAATGAGAGGGGTTACCCATAAATAATAAGATCTTAGCAGAGATTAGAGAAACTAGCAATTATTTGAGAGAAACAAAAAATCATTTCATACTTATGGTACCTTTATACAACTACTAGTACTGTTTTGATGTTCAAAATGTTGAATTTAGTTTTTTTGGATAAAACTCTCTGTTTGAGAGCATGTTTTTGGGAATCCATCAAATGAGCCCAAAATTTCCCTATGTGCTTATATGATCAATTAAAGGCACCATGCCAAGTTATTTTGTTTTTCTACAAATTTTACATTTTCTAGAGTTTTCTTGGTAAAAAAGCCCGATAAATGGCCGAATGTTTCACTACTTGCATACGTGTCGGAAATCGTTCAAACCTGACATGGATGCCTACCATGGGCATGCCCACCTGCTTGCAAAAGTTGGGGTCATTTGAAGGATGTCCAAACATAGGCCATGTTCAACGGAGGGTGTTCTGGTAGGCCAGATGGTTTCGTCTGAGAGCACGCTATTTTCCGATATCCTTGAAATGGCCCCAGTGTTTTTTTCATGGCCTTGTATGACCAAATCAAGGTACCATGCCAGATTGTTTTAGTTTTGGACTTTTTTGCATTTTCTGAAGTTTTCTCGGTCGAAAAGGTTGATAGATGGTCGAACTTGTCGCAACATGCATGCGGTGTCGGAAATCATTCAAATCAGCTATGGATGTCTGACATGGGCATGTCCACCTGCTTGCAAAATTTGTGGTCATTTCAAGAATGTCCCAAATTAGATTGTGTTCAACGGAGGGTGTCCGGGTAGGCCAGAAGGCCAAGGAGAGAGAACTGCAGGCGTGCAGGTGCTTGAGGAGGGAGAGCAGCGTGTACAGGGAGACGTGGCGTGTGTGGGGGAGAGATTTTCAGGGAGGTTGGGGTTGATCGGTGGGATGAGTGGCTTGTTGCGCTAAACATCGTTGGTGAGGTTTTGAACAATTAGATTATGTGATTAGACGGTGTAGATGCTGATTTGATGTAACACCCCGCATGTAACTTGCCATATTTGTAACTCCGACTCTTGCCATTTCCGGCTATGTGTTATGTTTTTCCCTCCGTTGTCGGGTTTTGTTTTTCGTTTTGCATTTTGTCTTGTCATGCATTTTCATATCATGTCATCATGTGCATTGCATTCGCATACGTGTTCGTCTTATCCATCCGAGCATTTTCCCCGTTGTCCGTTTTGCAATCCGGCGCTCCTATCTCCTCCGGTGCACCCCTCTAGTTTTCTTTTGTGTGCGTGTGTCAAACTTTCTCGGAATGGACCGAGGCTTGTCAAGTGGTCTTAATATAACACCCGGAGACTACCGGTCAAGTTTCGTTCCATTCGGAGGTCGTTTGGTACTCCAACGGTTAACCGGGCATCCGCAAAGTCCATTTGAGTGTCCAGCAAAAAACCCCTTCAAAACCAGCCCAAAACCCACCAAACTCTCTTCCATGCTCTAGGTCGTTCGATCACGATCGTGTGGGCGAAAACCGCACCTCATTTGGAGTCTCCTAGCTCCCTCTACCTATTTATATGCGGGCATCCCGAAAACGAAAACGCAGTCTCCCGTAACCCTAAATCGCCTCTCCGCGGGCGGACGTGTCCAGCCGCCGCCGGACAAAACGCGCCGCCGCTCCCGGCCAGTGGCGTCACGCCACGTCGCCCCCGCCGCCGTCCCCGCCGCACCAGGCCCGCCGGCGGCCCATCCCGCCGCCGCCGTGCGCCCGCGCCCGCGCGTGTCTCCGCCCGCCGCCGGTCGCCCGGCCCCGCCGACCCGCCGGTCTTCCTCGCCGCCGCCGCCGCCCTCGGGTGCTCCGCCGCCGGCCGTGCTCCCCTCCGCCGTGCGCCGCCAGCGCGCCGCCGCCCCCTCTGCCGCCGCCGGTCGCCGGCCTCCTCCTCCGGCCGCAGCCCGGGGCTCCGCGCCCTCCTCCACTCCGGCAAGGCTCCGGCCGCCCCGACCTCCACGACCTCCGGCCAGATCTGGATCGCCGTGCCCGTAGGTTGACTTTTTCCCCCGAGCCCTCTTTTCCTTCTAAGTCATGAAATTTCATCAGCATCTTGCTCTGTTCCCGATGCGATAACTCTGTGCTTGTAACTTTGATTCGCGTGTGTAATATGTCAAATTGTTCGCCTCGTGATGCTCTACATTTTGCTCAATTGCGCCATGTTCATTTGAGGTCATCTTGATGCCCAAATCTTCGTTGGAAGAGGGCTAGTTGCTGTTATTCTCTGGTTCTTATCAGAACTTGGAGATTTGTCATTTTTGTATCATTTATTCTGTGCATCTTTTGAGCATGAGCTCTACATGTGTTTTGAAGTATGCCATGCCATCTTTCCAGTGGTGTAGTCCATGTATTTTTGTGATCTCTGTGGTGACTAGCACAAGCATGCAAAGTAGGTCCCATAATATTTCTGTTTTCAGGGACTTAGTGATTTCTCCAAGTCTTTGTCTGCTGTAATTTTGTTGCCATGTAAACTTGATGCTACAGAGAGATCCATGCGTATTTTGGAGATCTTCAGTAAGGATGTTTTGTAGCTATAGTTGTAATAGATCCATTTATGCAATTGTTTGCAATTATGGAGTGCCATAGCATGACTCAATCTTGCTCTACTTTTGCTATAAAATATTTCTGGCAGATTCTTAACATGACATGCATTTTTGCCAAGCTTAGTGTAGTTGATCCATACATGCTATGCATTTGTTCTTGCCATGGTTAGCTTCATAAAAATGTCATCTTGCTGTAGGTATGCTTGGTTTGTCATGCATTGCTCTGTAGTGAGTGCATCAAGCTCACAAAAAGGCCTACATATTAATATTTCTGCCATGCTCTGTTTTTCTGCTAAGTCTGAAACCTGATAACGAAACTTGCTATGTTTACATGCTTGCCATCATATCTTCTGGTCCTTTTTGGCTTATGGTCAGTAAGGGACTTTTGTCATGTGCGTTTAGTAGAACACTACCATGCCTTGTTTTACTATGTTAAGTTCCTGTAGCATGTTGATTTCGTGCTCTGAACATTGCTACCTGATGCTGATTACTGCCATGTCCAGTTTTTCACGAAGTCTGTGAACCTGTAATCTTTTGCACTTTTGCCATGCTTGTTTGAGCTTGATATGTTGTGAACTAGCCGTAGCTCAGTGTTCATCTTTTGTCAAGCATCTCCTTTAGTTTACTGCAATGTGCTTTGTTGCTATGTTGGGGTGCTGTCGCATTGTTACTTGTTGCCTTTTAAGTGCTATCTTGCTGTTTATCGCAGATTAGTGTCATTCTTGTTTTGCTTGCCATTTGCAAACCGTGCATCCGATTCCGGTGATCTTTATATCGATTTCGGCCGAAATCATCTCATCTTTCCAGTGGCATGCTTGGTTTGCCAAGTTACTGCCATGTTCATCATTTTCCTTCCGGAGCACGCATACGCATCGCATATCATATCTTGCATATCATACATGTTTTGCATCATGTTGCTTGTGCATTTCTCGTTGTTGATTGTGGTTCCGTTTGTTTATGTTCTTGTCTTGGGTAGAGCCGGGAGACGAGTTCGTGAACGAGGAACCTGTCGAGTAGGCTTACGAGGATCAAGCCTTCGACAACTCTGAGAACCTTGCAGGCAAGATGACCACCCCTCGAAATCACTTCTATCTTTGCTATGCTAGTTGTTCGCTCTATTGCCATGCTCGCTACCTATCACTTGCTATATCATGTCTCCCATTTTAGCCATGTCAGCCTCTAACCATCCCTTCCTAGCAAACCGTTGTTTGGCTATGTTACCGCTTTTGCTCAGCCCCTCTTATAGCGTTGCTAGTTGCAGGTGAAGTTGAAGTTTGTTCCATGTCGGAACATGGATATGTTGGGATATCACGATATCTCTTATTTAATTAATGCATCTATATATTTTGGTAAAGGGTGGAAGGCTCGGCCTTATGCCTGGTGTTTTGTTCCACTCTTGCCGCCCTAGTTACTGTTATACCGGGATTATGTTCCTTGAGTTTGCGTTCCTTACACGGTCGCGTGATTTATGGGACCCCCTTGACAGTTCGCCTTGAATAAAACTCCTCCAGCAAGGCCCAACCTTGGTTTTACCAGTTGCTACCTAAGCCTTTCCCCCGGGTTTTCGCGAGCCCGAGGGTCATCTTATTTTAACCCCCCGGGCCAGTGCTCCTTCGAGTGTTGGTCCGAACTGAGCAGACTGCGGGGCCCCCTCCTGGAAACTCGAGGTCTGGTTTTACTCGTAGGATGTCTCATCCGGTGTGCCCTGAGAACGAGATATGTGCAGCTCCTATCGGGATTTGTCAGCACATTCGGGTGGCTTTGCTGGTCTTGTTTTACCATTGTCGAGATGTCTTGTAAACCGGGATTCCGAGACTGATCGGGTCTTTCCGGAAGAAGGTTTATCCTTCGTTGACCGTGAGAGCTTATGATGGGCTAAGTTGGGACACCCCTGCAGGGTATTATCTTTCGAAAGCCGTGCCCGCGGTTATGAGGCAGATGGGAATTTGTTAATGTCCGGTTGTAGATAACTTGTCACTTGACCCAATTAAAACACATCAAATGCGTGCGTAGCCGTGATGGTCTCTTCTCGGCGGAGTCCGGGAAGTGAACACGGTCTGTGTTATGTATGACGTAAGTAGATGTTCAGGATCACTTCTTGGTCATTGTTAGATGAGGTCCGTTCCGTTGCTTCTCTTCTCGCTCTCATATGCGCAAGTTAGCCACCATATATGCTTTTGCCGCCGCAGCTCCACCTCACTACTCCTCCTTTTCCTACAAGCTTAAATAGTCTTGATCTCGCGGGTGTGAGATTGCTGAGTCCCCGTGACTCACAGATTCTACCAAAACAGTTGCAGGTGCCGACGATGCCAGTGCAGTTGATGGCGTCGATCTCAAGTGGGAGTTCGACGAGGAATGTGGTCGTTACTATGTGTCTTTTCCTGATGATCAGTAGTGGAGCCCAGTTGGGACGATCGGGGATCTAGCATTTGGGGTTGTCTTATTTTCATCTGGATTTTGACCATAGTCGGTCTATATATGATTATGCCTCTAAGTCGTGCCTCGATACGTGGGAGATATAGCCACATCGTGGGCGTTACATTTGAATATGTGCATTTGTGTTTTTATACGGATATAGTAAAAATATAACGCTAACCAACGTGAACCTGTTTGATTTTCTTTTTTGTCAGTTTATGTTCGGCCGATTTTTCTTCTCTTTTTTAGTTTTTCATTTTCATTCCCTCTTAATATTCTCGTACATTTTCAAAATCAACAACTTTTTCTCAAATCTGTGGACTTTCCAAATTAGTGAGCATTTTCTTAAATTTGTGAACTTTTGTTTCAAATCCTTCAACTTTTTTTCAAATCCCGTGAATTTTTTCAAATTGATGAACTTTTTTCCAAAACTAATGAACTTTTCTCAAATTCGTAATTTTTTCCAAAATCTATGAGATTTTTTCAAATCTGTGTACATTCAAAAAAAAATAAAATCGATGAACATTTTCAAAATCTGCGAACTCTTTTTCTTCAAGATCACCATCAACTTTTGGAATTTGTGAATTTGTTTTCAGAATCACAATTTGTTTCGAAATTCATGAAATCTTTTTGATTTTGCAAACTTTTGTTGTAATCCATGTTTTTTTTTTTGAATTCATGAGTTTTTTTCTCCTTTTTTGCGTTTTTTGGAGTTTGTAATTTCTTCTGTTTTTTATCAAAAAGTTCACGAGCGAATGAATGAATGCGGCCTTTTGTGTTGAGCACACGAGCGAACGACGAGCGACAAGAAAAACTTGTCCAGCCTAGAATACAGTTGCGTGGGTGCCAGTTCTCCTGGAATTTCCTAACTGAGGCTCTTTGCATCAAGTTGTCGCACTTAGCACAGAGGCGTGCGACCTGGCGACTGAGATGGGCCGGCCCAATTTTCTAACGTACGCAGGTTCTACAGTATCCGGTTTTGGAAATTTCTAGTCGGTTCCTGAAACGGTTTTCACAGCTTTTTATTTTTAGTTTGTTTTTTCTGTTTCTCTTTTACTTTTCTTTTTTGCTTTTCTATTTAATTTTTTCAGTTTAACTATTTCTTTTCTATTCCTTTTTCTTCTGGATTTTTTGTTTCTATTGTTTTCTAGATTTCAATTTTTTTTAAACTCAAAAGAAACTCAGAGGTACAAAAAAATTCCCTGTTATTAATTTGTTTTCACAAATTCGAAAATAATCTTGATTTTACAAAATGTACGCATATTTGAAAAAGTATTCTCCTCTAAAAAAATGTTCTTATTTTAAATTTTGTTCCTAAATTAAAAAATGTTTGCAAATTTCAAATAACGCTATTTCCTAATTTTGTTCATAGTTTCAAAAAACTTTCGCATATACAAAAAATGTCCCTTCATCATAAAATGTCCATGTTTTCAAAAAAAAAGATCTGCTTTTTCAAATTTTGTTTTCAAGAAATTTTCCATTTTAAAAAATTTCGTAGACCAAAAAGTTGTTCACACCTTTAAAACTTGTTCATGATTCTCAAAAAATGTTTCCGTTTAAAAAAATTCAACAATTAAAAAATGTTCTTGTTCGCAAAATTAGTTCACTAATTAAAAATTGTTCTTGTTTTCGAGAAGTGGTCACCAAATTTTCAAGATTTGTTCAGCAATTCAAAAAACGATCATGTTCACATTTTCTGAAAACTTGTTCGTTTCAATCAAAGTTGATTGTAATTTTATAAAAAGTCCCTGTTGTTAATATTTGTCTACAACTTCAAAATTGTTCTTGTTTTTTGAAATTTGGTTACAAATCAGAAAAATTGCTAACATTTTTTTAAACTCATGTGTGTTTTGTCAACAATGTTTGGACATTTAAAAATATATATTCATAATTTACAACAAAAGATTGAAAATGGAAAAACAATCCGATCTGACCAGTTCTAAAGTTTTCGCATTGCCTTTTCACCACCAACATGAATTAAGCTTAGTGGCTAGCTAGCTCTGTCCACAGGACCGCGGTCGCGAGCTTGAATCACAGCTGAAGCTTCGCGTTTTTCGTTCATTTTTTACGCCGCTCACTGCCTGCATGGGCCGGCCCAGTCGAGGGACTAACCTCTGCGAAGCCTCGTCATTCTGCCGCAGAATGCACCAGATAGGAAGTCCCAGTTCTCCTAGTCGACGCTTAAGGTGCCGACTAAGAAGTCTCGTTGTGCTTTGGATCAAATCTGAATCCCAGGCCCCAGAGCACATCTATATAAATGATAGGCTAAAAACAAACACATCCCAAAGGCCCTGGGTGCATGGGGTTCAGCTCCGTCCCTGGCTTGGGGAGATCATAAGACCGTGTATCAACCCCTGAAAAAAAAGACCTTGTACCGGTATAGTTTTTGCATAGCAAGTTGCAACTTCAGCTCGCCTCGTGGATGGGTATTCTTCACCCTCTCTTCTATGAAAATATGATACTCATGCTTATGCTTATGCGCATTCTAGAAAAAAAAACTTCAGCTCGCCTTTATGATGAGTGATTATATTACAACTTTAGATGTATGCATCAGGTTTAGTTCTACTGTACGTGCTACTCTCCAGTGATTATAGAGTATTCCACACCATTCTTGCTAATCGAATATTTTAGCTTGCTTAGCTGGTAAAAATAATCATGGGAAAACTTAGTTCATGAAAAACATTTAAGCATAGAATGAGTGGAGAGTCGAGGTGAAATTCTCAAACCACAAGTCATGGATCATTTCATACTTCCATTGAAAGTCCATGCTTTTCATGGTCCCTTTTATTTTCTCTCAAGGATTTGCTTAGATTCATGGCCACAACGCCATAAAAATATTACCTGAAGCTTGTGCCATGGGCAAGGCTTAGATTCATGGCCACAATACCCATAAAAATATGAGCTGAAGCTTGTGCCATGGGCAAATAAGTTTGTGTGAGATCGTATGAGAAAACATAAGAGACCGTTTAGAGTATTGAATTTAAGGTGGTGTGCAAAACTCTAAAAACGTTTAGGGCCCCTCACCGCACTCAGTTGAGCTTGAATAATTTTTTTTATTGTTTTGATTTTCCTCTGCTAAGCAATTAGTCACTAAAGACATGGAAGCTTCTTTGATAATTTGTTTGAAGTAGTATGCGAGTACTCATGTAAGATGTTGTAACTTTTATGAGCACCAGCTCGCTGCAATGCTGTCATTCAATTGTAACGACTCTTGCTTCATGAACATAAATAACCTTATTCTCTCTACTACGATTTTGCTCTAGGACATGAAAAAGTCAAAGCTTGGGAATGACGATGAGCGCATTTTGCCTCATATTTTACTTAGTGTTTTAACACCCTAGACGTAGGATTTTCTATGTTCTTCTACAAATCGCTCGCAGCTTGTTATCATATTTTACCGGGATGCCCAACCAGAAAACACATATTTGTTGGAAATATGCCCTAGAGGCAATAATAAATGGTTATTATTATATTTCTTTGTTCATGATAATAGTCTATTATTCATGCTATAATTGTATTGTCCGGAAATCGTAATACATGTGTGAATACATAGACCACGACCTGTCCCTAGTAAGCCTCTAGTTGACTAGCTCGTTGATCAACAGATAGTCATAGTTTCCTGACTATGGACATTGGATGTCATTGATAACGGGATCACATCATTAGGAAAATGATGTGATGGACAAGACCCAACTTAAGCATAGCATAAAAGATCGTGTAGTTTCGTTTGCTAGAGCTTTTCCAATGTCAAGTATCTTTTCCTTAGACCATGAGATCGTGCAACTCCCGGATATCGTAGGAGTGCTTTGGATGTGCCAAACGTCACAACGTAACTGGGTGACTATAAAGGTGCATTACGGGTATCTCCGAAAGTGTCTGTTGGGTTGGCACGGATCGAGACTGGGATTTGTCACTCCGTGTGACGGAGAGGTATCTCTGGGCCCACTCGGTAATGCATCATCATAATGAGCTCAATGTGACTAAGGCGTTAGTCACGGGATCATGCATTGCGGTACGAGTAAAGAGACTTGCCGGTAACGAGATTGAACAAGGTATTGGGATACCGACGATCGAATCTCGGGCAAGTAACATACCGATTGACAAAGGGAATTGCATACGGATTGATTGAATCCTCGACACCGTGGTTCATCCGATGATATCATCGTGGAACATGTGGGAGCCAACATGGGTATCCAGATCCCGCTGTTGGTTATTGACCGGAGAGGCGTCTCGGTCATGTCTGCATGTCTCCCGAACCCGTAGGGTCTACACACTTAAGGTCCGGTGATGCTAGGGTTGTAGAGATATATGTATGCGGAAACCCGAAAGTTGTTCGGAGTCCCGGATGAGATCCCGGACGTCACGAGAGGTTCCGGAATGGTCCGGAGGTAAAGATTTATATATGGGAAGTCTTATTTTGGTCGCCGGAAAAGTTTCGCGCTTTATCGGTATTGTACCGGGAGTGCCGAAAGGGGTCCGGGGGTCCACCAAGGGGGTCCACCAGCCCCGGGGGGGGCCACATGGGCTATAAGGGGTGCGCCTTGGCCTATATGGGCCAAGGGCACCAGCCCCAAGAGGCCCATGCGCAAGAGATAAGAAAAAAGGGAGAGTCCTAAAAGGGGAAGGCACCTCCGAGGTGCCTTGGGGGGGAAGGACTCCCCCCTGGCCGCACCCTTCCTTGGAGGAAGGGGCAAGGCTGCGCCCCCCCCCCCTCTCCCTTGGCCCTATATATAGTGGGGGGAAGGGAGGGCAGCAACATCTAAGCCTTGGGCGCCTCCCTCCTCCCCTGCAACACCTCTCTCTCTCGCAGAAGCTTGGCGAAGCCCTGTCGGAGACCCGCTACATTCACCACCACGCCGTCGTGCTGTTGGATCTCCATCAACCTCTCCTTCCCCTTGCTGGATCAAGAAGGAGGAGACGTCGCTGCACCGTACGTGTGTTGAACGCGGAGGTGCCGTACGCTCGGCACTCGGTCATCGGTGATTTGGATCACGGCGAGTACGACTCCGTCATCTACGTTCATTGGAACGCTTCTGCTCGCGATCTACAAGGGTATGTAGATGCACTCCTTTCCCCTCGTTGCTAGTAGACTCCATAGATGCATCTTGGTGAGCGTAGGAAAATTTTAAATTATGCTACGATTCCCAACAATATTTTGGTCAAAAAATATGTTGATTGAACATCATAAAAATATTCCTTGTGAAGAGATGAATTGGTGGGAAAGAACTGTGCTGCCTTTGGGTCTCCAGAAGAGCAGACGACTCGTCTCTCTCGTACCAATGGTCACCTCTCCACCATTTTTCCTGGTCGACTATTCTCACATCATGCAACAACATCTTAACTACGAGGAACAGAGAGACTCCACCATATGAAAGAGTACACGAAACCTCACCTCCCTAGGGGTAATCAGTAGAAGGGCATCCATCTCGCCATTGCTTTGCTCAAGGTGGCTAAGACACCGAGCTTGTCCATCTCCATCAACATCCACACCATCACCATATATTCTCTCATCCATCGCATTATAATCCCAAAATCTATGGTAGATCCATACTTGTGTCACTTTAATCATTCACTCGCTATTCAAATGACTACCTCTATGATGCGTTGTGTCCCCGTGTCTGAGTAGTTTCCTAATTCTTGGGGATATGGAGGAACCCTAGTATCGATATGATGCTTTACTGGTTCGATAAACAACAGTCTCTAGCGAAAAGGCCATTTAATAAGATCCAAACTGGATTTAGGTAATCATGGGCCTTGAATCAGAATGTGGCGGGGCTATGGTCAGAAAGTGGTGGGCGAGGTGAGAGAAATACAAAATAATCTAAAATAGGAAACCAAACGAATACATTGGATTACGGGATGAGTTGGCCACACATAATTGGTTGGCTACGAGTTCCATTAGATTTTCTTTTCAAATAATGGCTCGCACCAATACAAGGAAAAAATCAAAGAAAAAAATGATGATTCATGTTAGGACATCCCTCTCCCTACAAAAAACTTTGGTGGGTCTTGGCAATGACACACCTAAATGGTGCCAGCGAAGAGTTTCAGGGGCGGTTGGCGAAGGCCCAAGCAGGGCTTGTCGTCGACTGTGGAATCCGAGAAGTTATTTGCGCTTGCATAATTTTTGAGGTAGGCAGGATGAGTCTATAAGAGGGGAATTGGTTAGGGGGCTCATCAACACCAAAAATTTCAGATATTTTATGGTGGAGCCTCCGATCGGAGATGAAGAAGACAAGAGGAAAACCAATATGCTTCGTCAATTGGGGGTAGAGGGGATGGGGGACGAGATTTTGTGGGGTTGTAATGCCCTCTTTATAAGGCCGAAACATTATACCATGGATGCAGTTTATGAAGGAGCTCAAGGAACAATGATGGATCCGACGAGGTGTTGTAGACAGGCTAAGAGGGCAAATAGAGGGGATGGAACCAATGACGTGCAGAGGGGGGCTGAGATGCATGAGATCTGTGTTGGCAACTCCTTGGCTCAAGAGACTCGTCTACTCAGGAGGAAGAAGAGAGAGAGAAGGGAAGTGAGTCAGGTAGTGCATCTAGCGGCTAGCTGCAGAACCTCAGGAGCCCGCCGAGCGATATAGGCGACCAGGCACGTGGCGGTGTAGATGGGAGACCATGACATGCACACATCGCGGTAGAGCGCCTGATGGTACAATGTTGTCGTGTTTGGTCTCCAATTAACATGCCAAATGACAAGAGAAAGTCCAAAACAAACTTTGAAGTTGTAGACGAACGCTAAATCAAACCCTAAACTTTGAATCCCGGAAATTGGCACTCTGAACTTGTATCCCGGTCTATTTTGGCTCCTATACCAGTTTGGCATACTAGGAATACTACAATCCCGACCGGGATAACCTGCTACTCTCATACACAAGAATTTGGGCTGGCCCACTATACTAGAACAAGAATTCGTGAAGTTTAAAAAATCTGCTTGCATGTCTAAAATTGTTCATAAGTTAAAAAATGTCCATGTCTTCTATTTTTGGCACAAATTCAGTTCCTTTTGTGTTTTTTACAAAACTGTTTAGAATTTCAAAATTCCAATTGCATTTCTAGAAACTGTTCGCGATTTTAAAAAAATTGTCAAAAAATGTTCAGAATTCCAACAGTTTTTAACATGCTATGAAAAATATTTCAGATTTTCAAAAATTCAGTCACATTTTCTAAATAATTGTATGGAATTTCTTATTTTTTTGTGTTTTGAAAAACTCGGCATTTCAAAATTGTTCACATTTTTTTAAGAATGTATTATTTTTTCATAGTTTTTTTTATATATGAATATTTTTGTTTGTTCTTATAAAGGACGCACTATCTACCATCACTAGTAGTCGTTAGGGTGAGTGGCTACAGGTTTGAGTACGTTGTTTTTTTAGGAATATGATTTTTGTAGTAAGTTTTCTACGGAAGTTTAAAATAGACCGTGTTTTATAGGGAAGTTTGTTTAGGAAGATTTTCAGGAAGTTTAAACTAAAATTACGTTTATTCAAAAATATGTTTTGAGGGAAGTTTTTTTAGCAAGTTTAAAAAAGGTTACAGTGTTTTTTAGGGAAGTTCAAAAAGTATTACCGTGTATTCAAATAAGTGCTGAAAACATGTATTTTTAAAATTGTTGATAATGTATTTGAAAAATGTCCAAAGTGTATTAAAAATTATTTTTTTAGGGAAGTTTATTTTATGAAGTATTTTAGGGAAGTTTGAAATAATTTTATTGTCATTAAGAAATATACAGTGTGTATTTCAAAAAAGTTTGCTGTATATTCAAAAACGTGCTTAAAATAAGGATTTTAAAAAATATACATAATTTTATTTTGAAAATTTTCAAAGTTTATTAAAACAAATTACACCTGTGCCCTAAAAATGTACATTGTATACTGAGAAAAAGTAGACATGTGTCAAAAACAAAACCAATTAAAACCGGCAAAGAAAAAATACAAAAAAAATCTTGAAAGAAACAAAAGAAAACCAAAAATATAATGAAGAAAGAAAAAAAACAGTGAAAACATAAAGTATAACAAAGGAAAAAAGAAAACTGGTGAAAAATCAAAGAAAAGCTAGAGCAAAAAAGGCAAAAACGAAAAAGAAAACAGAGCAGAGCGAGCGAACCTACAGCTATGCATGTGCGGCGTGAGTGACTGCACTAATGTGCTGGGCTAAACACTCTCAAGGCTCAAAATATACCGGGATTGATAAATTCATAGTGCCAATTTCCGGGTTTCAAAGTTCAGGGTTTGATTTAGTTTTCGCCTACAAGTTTAAGGTTTGTTTTGGACTTTTTTCAATGAACAACTGTTTGCCATGCGGTCTGGAAAACGTTCGTTGCTTGTCTCAGCAACTGACGGGAAGTTTTAATGCATTTGGTTCGACCCACTATTGATAAAGGTTGGAAATTATAGTCAAAAAACGTGTTGATGTGATTATGAAAAGGAAATCATGGTGATCTTTGTTCCATTTCTCTTCTTTAAAAATCAACATGCTCAAAAGAATCCAACAAAATAGATAATGGGCATGAACATCCCAAGTGACATATTGGAGGATCTACCGCCAGTCGCCTCAAACACCCGTCAAACGCTCGGAAGGATGGCCCGGCTAGTGCCTGGTACAAAAAAATTGTGACTCAGCAGGACACCTCAAACGACCTGGTTGACCGGTACCCTTCATATCCAACACAAAATATGGGGTGGATATGATGTGGACCGGGCGCGCCCGGGCGCGTCTGCCATGTCTGAGCCCACAAACGCTGGCCACCCAACCCTACATATATTCATCCCCATCCGCTCCCCGGAGCAAACCCTAGCCACTCCATTCTAATCCCCTCCCATCCGCCCCAAGCTCAATTCCGTCGAACTCCATCCTTCTCGAGCATGGCGGGTAGCGGATCCGAGTCCTCCATCGGCCGATATGCCCCAGGATCTCATCCCACCGGGCCCAAGGAGGAGATGGTCGCCCGCATTTCAGTTCGCCACGACTGCGAGGAGAATGCCTGACAGTGATCGGACTCGTTCTGCCGAGAATCCATTGCCTCCGCCCAAATGGCGCGTAGATCAGATGTGCGGTGCGTCGTCGTTGCCTCGCCGGAGGCGGTGCGCTCCATCTGGTGTCTGAACGCCTTGGTGGACGTGCAGCCCCTACGTTATCGAACCAACGACGAGGCCATATGCGGCCCTTCCGCTGAAGGTATGGCGCGGCGTGCCCATCGTGTCAAGCAGAGGGAGCAGGAGAACGAGCTGAGGGTATGGTGTCGGCCTCCCCCAAACACAACGGATCCATCATCGACCTCACATCAACCAGCATCGTGAAGGCTTCGGACACCAATGAGGAAGAGTAGGGCATGTGAGACGGTGGCACGTCGAGTCCCGTGAACGGTGAACCGGTGCGTGACGCATGTCCTACTCAATCCCGGTGACCGGAGCAACATGTCAAGGGGCACAGCCAGCCGCCGGAGATGGACACGGCAGAGCCGGACCAGCTCCGCTTAGATTAGGTTTGACATTGCATTTAATTGTGTGGATTTGAGGTTTCATAATTGAGGAATGCGGTTATGTAAATGATTTTTTGAGGTGTGACCGATCAAGATGTGCCCGCCTCCGTCGGAGTTTGAGGGGTCGTCTTTGGTGTACCGAGAATGTAGCTGGTCTTAGAGTACCTATGTTTTGGAAGAGAGGAGAGAAAACCCAACGCCTAGTATCAAAGTTTCGGTTATCTCCTGCCGCCGCTCTTTATATAACCCCGAGAGACGAATCCCGAGCCATCTCCTGCCGCCGCTCCCATCTCGCCACCACCGCATTCAACATCCGCCGCGCCACAAGCCCACAACCGCATTCGAAATCTGAAGCTTGCCCTTGCCATGGACGACCAAGACTCGTCGTCGGCCGGTGGATCTTCCGGCTCCTCGGCAGGAGAGCACGAGGCCGAGGCCGCGGACCAGAGCCCGCCGCCGCGCGCAGCGCTCCTGGCTCAGGCGCCCGCCAGAGCCGGCAAGAAGAGCAAGAAACGTCAGGGGCGCGCGTTCTTGGCCGGCATGGAGTCGACGTCGTCGCCGGCCGGTGGATCTTCCGGCTCCTCCGCGGGAGAGCACGAGGGCGAGGCCGCGGAGCAGAGCCCGCCGCGGCGCGCCGCGCTGCTGGCCCAATCTCCCGCCAGAGCCGGCAAGAAGGGCAAGAAACGTCAGGGGCGCGCGTTCTTGGCCGGCATGGAGTCGACGTCGTCGCCGGCCGGTGGATCCTCCGGCTCCTCCGCGGGAGAGCCCGAGGGCGAGGCCGCGGAGCAGAGCCCGCCGCCGCGCGCCGCGCTCCTGGCTCAGTCGCCCGCCAGAGCCGGCAAGAAGGGCAAGAAGCTTCACGGCCGCGCGTTCTTGGATTCGACCGGCGCAGTTTGGCTGGAAAGGAGGGCCGTGCCACTATCAAAATCAAGATCGTCGTCCAGGGCAGCAGGGGCAAGCAAGAAGCGCAAGACCCGCAAGGAGCTCCCGGATCGCCTGTTCTGGTACGGCATGAAGTCGACGTCGGCGGCGGCGGCGGTAGGGCCCGGCCCGGACGACCTCTCGCTGAAGTCGATCGGCGTCGTCGGCGTAAGTCTGCACGAGATCCTGAAGAACCTGAACGCCTCCGCCCCAGTTCGCATCTACGGGAAGTTGCTGTGGAAGTCGGACCGGTTGCTCCACCAGAGCCGGCTGCTCATGTCCTGCAAGAAATGGAAGCAGCACGGGCTGGACGATGTGCTGACCGTGGAGGAGAAGCAGTTGCTTCAGAAGCAGATCAAGGTGGATATGAAGGCCTACGACCGCAACGGCAACTCCTACGACCTCGCCTTCAAGAAGCTCGACTGCAACGGCGCCTACCGCCTCATCGCCGGCTGGGGCAAGTTCCTGAAGGCCAACAACCTCCACGTGGAGCCCAAGGCCAAGCCCAAGGAGCTGGAGCCGGCCATGGTCGAGCTGTGGGCGTTCCGCTCGCCGGCGCTCCATGTGAGCGTCACTGACAACGCGGACAACCCGCTCGGGCTCGTCGTCGTGCACTACCGCGGCGGAGACGCCCCGCACGCCGAAGCCGCCATCGACGAGATCCGGGCGTCATTGCCGGGAGTGGCCGTTGATGCCCCACACGACGACGACGACGCGGTGGCCGCAATCGAGGCTGACGGTGGCGGTGAGGCCGTTGATGCCCCGGCGGAGGCTGATGCCGAGTGACCGTGGCGGTGAACCCGCCAGGCCAGTTCACGATCGATTTCCTTCGTTCTGTTTTCACTAGTAGGCTACTGTAGTTATTAGGCAATTGATTGATCCTTGGCACGACACAAGGAAGAAACATTGATTGGCATGTTGATTTGATAATTAATTGATGATAGTTCCATTCAAGTTTGTGAAGTGTGATATCCAATTTCTATATGCACCCCGGTCTTGTGAGTTTGAATTTGTGAGGTATGTTTATCGAATTTGCAAACGTTTCCATGCCCGTCGATTAGATATTTGAGTCGCAAAGATGAGTTTGGTCATGGCGTGGCGGAGTTTGGTGAAATCATAGAGATGTTGATTTGTTTTTTTTATTTCTCCGCATGGCTATATAAAGACTCCTAACTAATTGGAAAGATTCATTTAAGTGACTTTTAGTAATGCAATTTCCAAACGCACCAGGTCTCATGAATCTGAATTTCTCATGTGTGTTTATGAAATTTGTGAACGATTACATGCATATGCATGATCGCCGATGCATATTTAGGTGCTGCCAAAGGTGAGTTGGGTCATGGTGGCGGAGTTTGGTCAAATCACAGAGCAATGTCTATGAAGAAATTCACTTGGTCATTGTCATGTTGATTTGCTTTCATAGTTTCGGCATGGCCATATGAGACTCCTAATTAAATGATAGTTTCATTTAAGTGATATCCAATTTCCATATGTGCCCAATCATGTAAGTTTGAATTTGTGAGGTGTGTTTTTGCGAGCGTTCCCATGCTCGCCGATACATATTTAAGTCACAAAGATGAGTTGGGGCATGGTGGCGTAGTTTGTTCAAATAATAGAGGAGGATCAACTCCACATAAAACATACTCACCCGGATCCTTTTTACTCCACATATAAGATTTGTCTGAAGTCAAATTTCATAAAGTTTGACCAACTTTATAAAGATGATTCCCCGCGTGTTGCTGCGAGAATTTGTCATGGATTTTCAGCATGGCCATATGTGACTCCTAATTAAATGACAGTTCCATTTAAGTGATATCCTATTTCCACATGCGCCCTTATCATGTGAGTTTAAATTTGTGAGGTGTGTTTTTGCGAGCGTTTACATGCTTGCCGATACATATTTAAGTCGCAAAGGTGAGTTGGGGGCATGGTGGCAGAATTTGGTCAACTCATAGAGGAAGATCAACTCCATATAAAAAATAATCACTCCGGTCCTTTTTACCCCCGTATATAAGATTTGTTTGAAGTCAAAATATGTAAAAGTTTGTAGAACAATGTCATGAGTATCAGGAGTAGAAATGTGCATGAAGAATTTCACTTGGTAATAGAATAAGGTCATGTTAATATGTATAACTTGTTCGTATACAAATATAACATGTTCGCACATACGTAGCTAGACAAGTGAAGGTTGGTGCTCGAAAACAAAAGACCACACCTAAAGATTAACAAGGCTAATTACTAGAAAAACTAGATGATTCCTTGCGCGTTGCTGCGGGAATTTTTCGTTAATTTTCATAGTAACATACACATAGCAAAGATGAAAATTTGAATCAATAATATGATAGATTTCATACATAGGTAATGGTTCAAATATACATATGGTAATCAATAATATCGTAGATTTCATATAGGTAATGCTTCAACTTTATAGATGGCACAAATGATGTTACAGAATACGCCAGACGACTTCTTTAAAGCTATGCTCATCCAAGTGTATCCATGTATCATGTCATACTCTTGTGACCATGTTCAAATAGGACAGTACCATCCAACTATTCCCAGCTAAACCTTTCAAAACCTTGCTATGCAGCTACTGTCATTAACAATGCTGATAATTTTATTTGCTGCTAACTGGGACAAAAGATCAAACATCAATCTTATCGATAATTTGTACATTCATCATTTAGAAACAGCAGGTACAGCAGACTCCGACTTGATTACATAGTTGCATAACTATAACATCAATAACTGTTAAATTAATACCCAAATAAGCATGTTGAAAACGATCTGCAAGTTGAACACCTGTAATGTTGGATGCTGGGAGGTTTATCTGAATCTTGTTAAATGCAAATAAACATAGAGAAAAATACATAAAAAGTAGCTTTCAGACAAAGAAAATTGTATAGTAAGCACACACATATGCAAAACTATATATCCAAATGCAAAACCTTATGTAAAAAGCTGAGAAAGGTCAGTATAAATAAAAAATGATTCATTATAAACCTATGACCACTAACAGAATAATTGTCTCTTTTATTGTCTTTTGTGCTAATCAACCTTAAAACTGTTACAACCATGTGGCCCATACAATAATCTAACAGCAGAGAAGCAACATAGTAGGGTGTGACTGGGAATGGAGGAATAAGGGAGAATCCGGTATGGAGAGGCGATTGAAGCAGGTCGCATGCGACATTGAAGAGCTACCGATGTGTCCAGCTTCACACTAAATATTGCAAGAGTAAACTGTATAAAAAGATGTTATGCATATAATTCCAGTTCAGTATACTCAATACATTCAGTTTTGCAACCAATTTTGAACATCAAGTTAGTAATATATTGGATGACTAAACAAACTTATTGATCAAAACAGAAATCAGAAATCAGAAATTGGCAGTAGAATAATGGTGGATAAAATTAATAGGTAGGTGCTAAAGCATATATCTCTTATCACATGATCACTTTATTTTACCATAGTGGAGTTCAAAACTATCATAGAATAAGGTTATCACACTTGTTAGCTCATCGCTACAACAAAGTGACACATGAAATTTGAGAGATATCTGTTAAAAAGTGATTTGAGACTCCAAGTTGGCAACATAATGAATACATTGGAACCATCATCGGGTTTATCACAACAGTTTTAATCTTAGTTGTAGAAAAACGAAGATGACTACCCGGGTGTCCAAATCATCCAACACCTGAAGAAGTCCATATTTATTATTCAACCAATATATGTCATGGCGCAAAATTAATCAATCATACACAATTCAGAAATAGCAGCTAAATTTAGAGATTAATCAAGCACACAAGAAATCAGAATAAGCAATAGGTGACAACAATCTATACCTATAGGAACCGTAAATCTGAGGTGCATGGGTATGCAGCACACGAAGAACAACCAAGGTGGGGCTCCGGGTGTCCAGTTCATCCAGTATCTAAGGAAGTCAAAATTGGTGATTCAACCGGCAACATGTCATAGGGAATGTCCAGGAGCAGATGGGAGGAAGTTGATCACCATTGGTAGCTGTATGAGTGGTATGGCAGACACCCACCCATATGGCGGACGATGGGAATGAAATGAGTACAGGTGGAGCACCCAATTTAAACAGAAATCCATCAGTTTCCTGTGGAGATCGCGGGGAGAGGAAGTGAACCATCTTTTATTGGGTGGCTATAGATGACCTACAAAGAAGGGTTTCCTTGTTTTTTAGGAGAAGCTTTTATTGGGTGGCTATAGATGGCAACTAAGAAGATAACAATGTGGGTCATTTGGAACATAGGGTTGCACATGCATTTAGTCAGTGGGATACGCAAAAAAATCTGAAGAACAACAGTAAGTTGTGTGACAAACCAGAATGTCGAGTCTTGGGGAAGGGGAAGACGTCGTTACTGATGGAAACGACCTCCTCGCCATTGATGTCTGTTGTCGAGCAGAGGAACACTACTAGGGAAAAGCCTATAGGTAAATCAGTAGTAGTAGCGTGGGGTAGGTAGCCGACACTACTGTTACCTAGAAGTAGCGCAGCCCAAAACCACGCGCTGCAGGTAAACTTTGGCAATAGCGCGGTGTTTGCTACTGACATACTGGTTGGCCGATGACCAAACGACAGACGGGCTGCATCCCATCCGCGCCTAGAGGCTCGAAGCAGAGTAACGGGGTGCACCCAGCTTGGTTCGTCTCTTGCTCCTCCATGACATGGGGTAGGAAACAATGGAATCACGCCTAGCCCGTTTCATAGCGCCCTAGGAGACGTCGTACCGGCAGCCGCCTGTCGGCCGAAGCAGACGAAAGATGACGGCTGATCGTGGCGGTGGACGGGTGGCGTGATCAGGACGATGTGTTGTGAGCCGGCGCAACACGCGAGCGAGGGGCGTCCATGGTACGGCGAGGTATCCCACCATGAATACAAACTCCAAGCAGGACGTAGGGTATTGCTCCTCATCAAAGGTGCTAACTTAGGTAAACTGTGTGTGCGTGCTCCATTCTAGTACATCCAGGCACGTTTGCCATCCTACCGAGGGTACTGATGGATGGTTTCTGCTCCCTCAGTTGAAATGACTTACAATTCCAACAGATATTTACAATCTAAGAATGTCGAATGCATTCTTGCGAGTGCGATTATAGACTCCTTGTTGTCCAATCTTGTGTCTTCAACAACAAACAACTCACAACTGCTTTAAGAATGAAGCGTCCTCTAGCTCATATGAACCACTAAGGTAACTGGACAACAACAACAACAACTTCACTCTCAGGGTAAGAACGTCCCATCATCGAAACTTCTACATCATTAATTTTAGTCATGTAAACATTGATACAACTACTTGACCAGCACTAAATTGTGCCTATGAGGCTTCATTTTGTTGATATGATGCGCATTTTATTTCATCTGCAACAGATCTTGAATTTGTAAAATCTAGAGCTACATCCAGGCATTCCCAGAGCTGCCAAGCACATGCAACACATATTTTTGAACCATGGCAGAGGTGCGATGTCGTTCTTTTCAAGCACACAAACCTACAAATAACTGGGGGAGATACTCTCCTGGCCAAAGAGAATACTACCAAGCACCCACATGTAGAAAAGGCAAGACATGATGAGATCCGACTTGAAATGATACTAGGATAATTAAGTTGAAATACCCCAAATTAGGTATTCAAAAGCATATTGCTACATTACCTACTTGACTAGACTAAAGAACGATGACATTTTTGAAGATAACATATAAACTCCGTCGACCGCATTTGATGTGATGCGAGAAGCTCGGTAACAAGTGACAACTGCAGCACCCTTCACCTGGAGAAAAAATGTGTTAATTTGTTAGTAACCTGCTGCAGACACCGAAAAAGCCTATAGTAGCACCTACGAGTATCTAAATCCTTCACCCTTTTCACATAAATTT
The DNA here is from genome assembly GCF_018294505.1 of Triticum aestivum. NCBI lineage: Eukaryota > Viridiplantae > Streptophyta > Magnoliopsida > Poales > Poaceae > Triticum > Triticum aestivum. The sequence goes on along the minus strand of NC_057802.1, from coordinate 4,792,972 downwards.
TGTAGGTGATGGAGTTAAATGACCCGGCTGATGTGTGTAATAGCAAAAGGGCTGCAAATATATTACTTTCAACTTATGTATTATGATATAGAAAACCAATGGAGAACACTCGATTATCAACATATCATTTATGCTCCAACACGTAGCCTTGTCACCATTTTAATTGTTTCTCTATGTTGTTAGCATGTGCGAATCCAAATCTCATCCACATCGCCAATATTTTGAGGGTGCATGCTACCCATATTGTCTGTCACATATCTTCCTTTTTTTGGGGTACTGTCACATATCTTCCAAAGAGAAAAATCAAACATTAAAAAACTCACAAATTATATTCAAAAAATCTTCTTACCTGCTGGACCGTTTTAGCGCATTAGCACATCAAACCAGACAATGATCCCAACTTATTAGCTCCATTAGTTCCACCAGCAATGGTTGTGCCTAGAAGCATAAGAACTCCGACAATTAACAACAGTTCCACGATAGAGACAAATGGATAAGAGAAGGTAACATGAAACAATTAGAAAGATGAGCTGGCAAGTATACCTTGAGCAAAATAATTCACTTATATAACATATTTTTATAGGTGTGTTATAAGTCACTTAGCTATTACATAAAAGTAGTCATAAAATGCAAGTAATATTCATAAAAGTAGTCACTTAGCTACCTCATAATGGAGAATTTAGCTAGCAAGACGATGAAGAAAAGGCATAGCCTAGAATTTTCTCATGTAAACTCATTCTTCATCATGTCAACCAGACAAAATTATGACAAATCAATTTATTTCTATGTGTTACCAAAGTTATGACAAATATTCACATGTAGGAGGGGCCATGAACAAATGACAGAATCACTATGGTTTTTAGTAGGCACGCATTGAACCGAAGTTGTTTTGTTGGAGTTAACTTTAGTAAGAAAATCAGAAGAAATAATAATGGATACAAAATATCCATCCTTGAGGTTTCATACATAGTATCAACTAAGTTAACATTTGACATTTGATTTGGTATTTTCGAGGAAAGAAAACAACTATATCAAAAGATAACACATACTAAAATAATGTGGCTATGAGTTCATCCATCTAGAATAGGGACAATTACTAAGTTTTATTACCATAATTTGCATACTAAGTTCAAGTGTAAGTGGACAATTAAGAATCACAATAATTTTATGTGAGCAACCATTTATAAAAATAACCAGATTAAGCTACTCCTACTATATAAGACAGAGGATGGGTGATCACCTGGTAGGTAGAAACTCCTGAAAGGGTAGTACTTCGTAGAGCATGGTACATCAAGTTTTGTGGAATGCATTGATTTGAGTTGAACCATATAGGCACTATCATGCATATATAAAAAGATTGCATTGGTATCGTCATCATACCCCACTAGTTTGGTCCATGGCATAGTTTCCCAATTTTGAGGAAGGGTCTTAATAATGTTACGCAATTCAACTGTCTTTTGGGACACCCATATGGAAACACCTTCAGGATTGACCTCCCTCTGCCACACTTGAATGTTATCGTTAGATAACATGGCAACACCAACAATCCTCTCATCTGTCTGTATAATCTGACACTGGCATATGCTAAAATCATTCATACTGTGAGGCCCCTTGATCAGGGTAAGGTTCTGCCCCTCCAAATCAAACTCAATTATAACGCCTCTCGCATACCTGGACAACCAGTAAATGATATTGCCAACAAGGGTGTTGGGACAACAAGGACCATACATGGTCTTAGGTTGAGTCTCTATTGAGATGAGATTGCCCCATTTGCCGGTCTTTGAGGAGAAAACACGAGCCAGAGGTCGCCGGTCATCATGTATGTACATGGACAACAGGACCACTTTGAAGTGGCTGGAGTGGCAGCTGCCGTGCACATGGCCCTGGTCGCCGGCAGTGCAGAGCACCGCCCCGCTTAGATAGGTCATGTCGAACGCCGGTGGAACGGGCATGCGGTGCTGCTCGCCTGTGATGGGGTCGCACAGAACGACCTCTTTATTCTTTGAGTCTTTGACGAGGATGCGACCATGGCGGCAACTGAGCACACAGTAACGTACTTTACTGTAGCATCCAAGGGTGAAGCGCTTTGGAGGGATGCGGTCGGGAGGATTCAGGACGGGGTGGAACACGTTCTTATGGCTGTTGCGACACACAAGCAAGCCGAGGAGGGGTGCCTTCCGGTGGTGAGCACGGAAGCAGCGGAGGAACTCGGGGTCAGTGGCCACGCATCGCCAACGCTTGCAGACGGCGGATGCACGCAGGAGGGAGGACGGCTGCGGCGGGAGGCGGAGTAGGATCTCCCAGAGCATATCATCGTTGTTGTCCAGCAAGGTGCCGCGGGGGCGGCGGATTACTCGGGCTCCCTCGTCGCTCGTGTGGGTCTGGGGATGGAGACGCGTGCTGCGTCGGCTGGCCACTGTGGCACCCTCATCACTGGCGTGGATTTGGGGATGAAGGCGTGGGCTACGGCGGCGGCATATTCCGGCGTCCACCTCGCTGTGTTGGAGGCGTTTCATGTCGACGTACGCCGGCAAGGCAAGGCAAAAGATGTAGCTAGCTCGGGAAGGAACACACGTACGTAGTGTACGGCCGGGCTCGTAGCTGATTACGCCGAGTTGATCGGTGCGCGCAAAGGCTAATTAAGCAGCTGTTTGTGATGGATTCTAGTCCGAGCCGGACGTAGACCCCAACGTGATTGATTCCAACGGCCCTCAGACTCCACGGTACTGGGCTCCGTTATATTGCGTCAAAACTGTCGGCCCACTCCCGACTGGGCTAGCCCACCCGATGTAGCGAACCAAGGCACTGTAGTGAACCGGTCATGGTAGCGGAGCGACTTTTTTTGGCTGGTTTTTTATTAGGATTTAGAAAATGGAAAAACATTTCCCCCAAAATAGGAACATTTTCCGAAAATACGAATATTCTTTCAAAAGCAAGACTTGTTTTTGAAAAATTGAACAGTTAGAAAATCTAGCATTTTTCCTAAATTTGCGAACATTTTATTAAAAAGAAAAAGGAAACAAATAAATAAAACAGAAAACTGGAGAAAACCGGAATAAACTAAACATGAACCGCATGGAAAGTTCCTAAACACCAGGATTCTATATAGAGCATGTAGCTGCTACATAGGTCGATCCATCTCCTAGTCCACGGACTGTTTGTCGCAGAATGCGTCAAATAGGGATCACCACTGTTTGGTTTCATCACGCGGCCAAATCTGAAAAGGCTTACCCGTGGCGGGCGACTTTTTCTGCACGCCACTGCTTCCTACGTAGGAGTGGCGGGTCTATATTATGACCTGCCACTGCCGTTTTTCCAAATTAGTTGTGGCGGGTGACACGGTGTGCCCGCCACTCATAAGAGTTTACCTATAAGCCTTTTTCAGTAGTGGTTGTTGTCCTCTGGCCGCAATACCCCAGTTATTTTCATTTCCATCTTCTAATAAACATTAAAACAACATGTAAACTGAAAAGAAACCATTGAGTCTGTGAACTGATAACTAATATAAATTGCCTCCATGCAAAGTGAATAAAAGTTTTTTTTTGTTATCGCCATCATGGTCAGCATCTATCCTACCGCTATGTAGTTTCCTCAGTGAGACGCGGTGCTCATGTTGAGGAAATCACTTATCGTTAGTGTTTTGGTCAGCTGGGGATTAGAGATTAATCAGAAATTGGCCGACTAATCGATTTTATCGGTCGACTATTAATCGGCGATTTTTTGCAATCTCAGGTTGCCAACACTGAAGTATCCTATATTCAACACCAAAACAATATTGGATTGAAGTGTTACCTTGATTCCTAGCCCTTGAATCCTCGTATAATGACAAAAAAAATTAAACAATAGTACATAAACAAGGTCCACAAAACACAAATAAACATAGTTTTTGCAAACATAGTGCTATGAATAGGTCCGATTTATCGGTAGCCCGATAAATCGCTTGTCATAGCAATAAATCGGCCCAAACGATAAATGGTGAAGATAAGACATAATCTTATCGGTTACCCCAAGAGTGACGATAAAATCGCTGAATCGGAAGATTTTTTGAACAATGCGGTGCACAACCGCGGTCAGGCGGCCCATGAATTTGATCACAAGTAGAACAAAATCCAGAGGACGTCCTAATCCACGTGGGGTTGGAGGATACCCGCCAAACGTAGAACCCACCTGCATGATTTGCGGGTGCCCATTTTGCGTGGTCGGGATTCTTACATTTCATTTTTATTTTACTCATTTTCCTCTTTGTTTTGTGTTTTACAATTAAATTTTATACATAATAGAAACGTTCGTAGATTTAAAAAATATTCAAAAATACAGAAAAATCGTAAAACTATAAAAATTTTGTGAATTCAAAACAAATATTCCCAATTTAAAAAAAATCATGAATATCGTAAAATGTTTGCAGAGTTCAGAAAATGTTCACAAATTTTGAAAATGATAAAAGAATAAGAATGTTCACCGATTTGGAAAATGTTCTAGATTTTTTCAAAAAATAGAAATTACAATATGTGCTGAAAAATTTCATAGGGTTTCCTAATTTCAAACGAAATCCATGAGTTAAAGCTTGTGCCATGGGCAAATAAGTTTGCATGAGAGATCGTGCGAGAAAACGTAAGAGACCGTTCAGAGTATTGAATTTTAAGGGGGTGTGCAAAACTGTAAAAACGTTTAGGGCCCCTCATGCTCACTCAGTTGAGCTCGAATAATTTTCTTTATTGTTTTGATTTTCCTCTGCTATGCAATTAGTCATTAAAGGCATGGAAGCTTCTTTGATCATTTGTTTGAAGGAGTATGCGAGTACTCGTGTAAGATTTTGTAACTTTTATGAACACCAGCTCGCGGCAATGCTCTCATTCAATTGTAACGACTCGTGCTTCATGAACATAAATAACCTTGTTCTCTCAACTACGATTTTGCTCTAGGACAAGAAAAAGTCAAAGCTTTGGGATGAAGATGAGTGCATTTTGCCTCATATTTACTCAGTGTTTTAACACCCTAGACGTAGGGTTTTCTATATTCTTCTGCAAATCGCTCGCCGATTGTTATTATATTTTACCGGGATGCCCAAAACCAGAAAAATTAGAGAATTGATTGGAAAACACCTATTTTTGGTCAAAAAATATGTTGATTAAACATCATAAAAACATTCCTTGTGAAGAGACGAACAGGTGGGAAGAAACCGCGCTGCCTTTGGGTCTCCAGAAGAGCAGACGACACGTCTCTCTCGTACCAATGGTTACCTCACCGCCATTTTTCCTGATCGACTATTCTCACCTGATGCAACCAAATCTTAGTTATGAGGAACAGAGAGACTCCACCATATGAAAGAGTACCAGAAACCTCACCTCCCTAGGGGTAATCAGTAGATGGGCCATCTCGCCATTGCTTAGCTCAAGGCAGCTAATACATTGGGCTTCACCATCTCCATCAACACCCACAACATCGCCATCGACTCTCTCATCCATCTCATTATAATCCAAAAACCTATTGTAGATCCGTACGTGTGTCACTTTAATCATTCACTCTCTATTATGATTACCTCTATGATGCGTTGTGTCCCCATGTCTGAGTAGTTTTGTAATTCTTGGGGATATGGAGAAACCCTAGTATCGATATGATGCCTTATTTGTTCGACAAACGACAGTCTCTAGGGAAAAGGCCATCTAATAAGATCCAAACTGGATTGAGGTAATCATGGGCCTTAAATCAGAATGTGGTGGGGCTGTGGTCAGCAAATGGTGGGCGAGATGATAGAAATACAAAATAATCTAAAATAATAGACCAAACAAATACATTGGGATATGAGATGAGTTGGCCACACCTAATTGAATTGCACATCCCGGTACACCGCCGGAGGCATTCATATAGAGTCATATCTTTGTTCGAGTATTGAGTTGTAAGTAAATAAAAGTGTGATGATCATCATTATTAGAGCATTGCCCCAAGAAAAAAGAGAGGCTAAAGAAGCCTAAATAAAAAAAGGGGGCCAAAGAAGCCCGCCAAAAAAAAGAAAAAAGAAGAAAAAAAGGGGCATGCTACTATCCTTTTACCACACTTGTGCTTCAAAGTAGCACTATGTTCTTCATATAGAGAGTCTCTTGAGTTATCACTTTTATATACTAGTGGGAATTTTCATTATAGAACTTGGCTTGTATATTCCAACGATGGGTCTTCATGAGCAAGCAAGTTGAATGCACACCCACTTAGTTTCCAGTTTGAGCTTTCATACACTTATAGCTCTAGTGCATCCGTTGCATGGCAATCCCTACTCCTCGCATTGACATCAATTGATGGGCATCTCCATAGCCCGTTGATTAGCCGCGTCGATGTGAGACTTTCTCCCTTTTTTGTCTTCTCCACACAACCCCCATTATCATATTCTATTCCACCCATAGTGCTATGTCCATGGCTCACGCTCATGTATTGCGTGAAAGTTGAAAAGGTTTGAGAACATCAAAATTATGAAACAATTGCTTGGCTTGTAATCAGGGTTGTGCATGATGTGAATATTTTGTGTGGTGAAGATGGAGCATAGCCAGACTATATGATTTTGTAGGGATAACTTTCTTTGGCCATGTTATTTTGAAAAGACATGATTGCTTTATTAGTATGCTTGAAGTATTATTGTCTTAATGTCAAATGATAGACTATTGCTTTGAATCACTCGTGTCTTAATATTCATGCCATGATTAGATTATGTGATCAAGATTATGCTAGGTAGCATTCCACATCAAAAATTATCTTTTTATCATTTACCTACTCGAGGACGAGCCGGAATTAAGCTTGGGGATGCTGATACGTCTCCGTCGTATCTATAATTTTTGATTGTTCCATGCCAATATTATACAACTTTCATATACATTTCGCAACTTTTTATACTATTTTTGGGACTAACATATTGATCCAGTGCCTAGTGCCAGTTCCTGTTTGTTGCATGTTTTTTGTTTCGCAGAAAATCCATATCAAACGGAGTCCAAATGGGATAAAAACTGACGGAGATTTTTTTGGAATATATGTGATTTTTGGGAAGAAGAATCAACGCGATACGATGCCCGAGGGGGCCACGAGGCAGGGGGCGCGCCCCAGGGGGTCAGGCGCGCCCTGGGCCCTCGTGGCCACCCCGTAAGGCGGTTGGTGCCCTTCTTTCACCGCAAGAAATCTAATATCCGGATAGAGATCGTGTCCAAAATTCAGCCCAATCAGAGTTACGGATCTCCGGTTATAAAAGAAACGGTGAAAGGCCAGATCTGGGAGCGCAGAAACAGAGAGAGGCAGAGAGACAGATCCAATCTCGGAGGGGCTCTCGCCCCTCCCATGCCATGGAGACCAAGGACCAGAGGGAAACCCTTCTCCCATCTAGGGAGAAGGTCAAGGAAGAATAAGAAGAAGGGGGGCCCTCTCCCCCTCTCTTCCGGTGGCGCCGGAACGCCGCCGGGGCCATCATCATCACCGCAATCTGCACCAACAACTTCACCGCCATCATCACCAACTCTTCCCCCCTCTATGCAATGATGTAACCCCTCTTTTACCCGCTGTATTCTCTACTTAAACATGGTGCTCAATGCTATATATTATTTCTCAATGATGTATGGCTATCCTATGATGTTTGAGTAGATCCGTTTTGTCCTATGGGTTAATTGATGATCGTGATTGGTTTGAGTTGCATGTTTTATTATTGGTGCTGTCCTATGGTGCTCTCCATGTCGCGCAAGCATGAGGGATTCCCGCTGTAGGGTGTTGCAATACGTTCATGATTCACTTATAGTGGGTTGCTTGAGTGACAGAAGCATAAAACCGAGTAAGGGGGTTGTTGCGTATGGGATAAAGAGGACTTGATGCTTTAATGCTATGGTTGGGTTTTACCTTAATGATCTTTAGTAGTTGCGGATGCTTTCTAGAGTTCCAATCATAAGTGCATATGATCCAAGAAGAGAATGTATGTTAGCTTATGCCTCTCCCTCAAATAAATTACAATAATGATTACTGGTCTAGTTATCGATTGCCTAGGAACAAATAACTTTCTCGTGACAAAAAGCTCTTTACTAAAACTAACTTAGTTGTGTCTTTATCTAAATAGCCCCTACATTTTGTTTACGCGCTCTTTATTATCTTGCAAACTTATCCAACAACACCTACAAAGTACTTCTAGTTTCATACTTGTTATAGGTTAAGCGAACGTTAAGCGTGTGTAGAGTTGTGTCGGTGGTCGATAGAACTTGAGGGAATATTTGTTCTACCTTTATCTCCTCGTTGGGTTCGACATTCTTACTTATCGAAAGAGGCTACAATTGATCCCCTATACTTGTGGGTTATCAAGACCTTTTTCTGGCGCCGTTGTCGGGGAGTTATAGCGTGGGGTGAATATTCTCGTGTGTGCTTGTTTGCTTTATCACTAAGTAATTTTTATTTGCTGTTCTTAGTTGTTCTCTATCTTTAGTTATGGATATGGAACACGAAATACCAAAAAAATTAGGTTTACTTGCTACTCATGGACATGGAGATGGGGAACCTCCTAAAACCCTAATTTTTTCAGAATTTTTGGAGTACCATAGGTATGGTGAATGTTCAGATTATTTCAGACTGTCCTGTTTAAGACAGATTCTGTTTTTGATGCATAGTTTGCTTGTTTTGATGAAACTATTGTTGGAAATATGCCCTAGAGGCAATAATAAATGGTTATTATTATATTTCTGTGTTCATGATAATAGTCTATTATTCGTGCTATAATTGTATTGTCCGGAAATCATAATACATGTGTGAATACATAGACCACAACCTGTCCCTAGTAAGCCTCTAGTTGACTAGCTCGTTGATCAACAGATAGTCATGGTTTCCTGACTATGGACATTGGATGTCATTGATAACGGGATCACATCATTAGGAGAATGATGTGATGGACAAGACCCAACTTAAGCATAGCATAAAAGATCGTGTAGTTTCGTTTGCTAGAGCTTTTCCAATGTCAAGTATCTTTTCCTTAGACCATGAGATCGTGCAACTCCCGGATACCGTAGGAGTGCTTTGGGTGTGCCAAACGTCACAACGTAACTGGGTGACTATAAAGGTGCATTACGGGTATCTCCGAAAGTGTCTGTTGGGTTGGCACGGATCGAGACTGGGATTTGTCACTCCGTGTAAACGGAGAGGTATCTCTGGGCCCACTCGGTAATGCATCATCATAATGAGCTCAATGTGACTAAGGCGTTAGTCACGGGATCATGCATTGCGGTACGAGTAAAGAGACTTGCCGGTAACGAGATTGAACAAGGTATTGGGATACCGACGATCGAATCTCGGGCAAGTAACATACCGATTGACAAAGGGAATTGCATACGGATTGATTGAATCCTCGACACCGTGGTTCACCCGATGATATCATCATGGAACATGTGGGAGCCAACATGGGTATCCAGATCCCGCTGTTGGTTATTGACCGGAGAGGCGTCTCGGTCATGTCTGCATGTCTCCCGAACCCGTAGGGTCTACACACTTAAGGTCCGGTGACGCTAGGGTTGTAGAGATATATGTATGCGGAAACCCGAAAGTTGTTCGGAGTCCCGGATGAGATCCCGGACATCACGAGAGGTTCCGGAATGGTCCGGAGGTGAAGAATTATATATAGGAAGTCCAGTTTTGGCCACCGGGAAAGTTTCGGGGGTTATCGGTATTGTACCGGGACCACCGGAAGGGTCCCGGGGGTCCACCGGGTGGGGCCACCTGTCCCGGAGGGCCCCGTGGGCTGAAAGTGGAGGGGAACCAGCCCCTAATGGGCTGGGGCGCCACTTTGGGCCTCCCCCCATGCGCCTAGGGTTGGGAACCCTAGGGGGGGGGAGTTTCCCCTTGCCTTGGGGGGCAAGGCAACCCCTTCCCCCTTGGCCGCCGCCCCCCCCCTTGGAGATCCCATCTCCAAGGGCTGCGCACCCCCCCTTGGGGGCCTATATAAAGGGGGGGGAGGGAGGGCAGCACACAACAGCCTTTGGCGCCTCCCTCCTCCCCTGCAACACCTCTCTCTCGCGCGCAGAAGCTCGGCGAAGCCTTGCCGGAGAGCCGCTACATCCACCACCACGCCGTCGTGCTGTTGGATCTCCATCAACCTCTCCTCCCCCCTTGCTGGATCAAGAAAGGAGGAGACGTCGCTGCACCGTACGTGTGTTGAACGCGGAGGTGCCGTCCGTTCGGCACTCGGTCATCGGTGATTTGGATCACGGCGAGTACGACTCCGTCATCCACGTTCATTGGAACGCTTCCGCTCGCGATCTACAAGGGTATGTAGATCCACTCCTTTCCCCTCGTTGCTAGTAGACTCCATAGATGCATCTTGGTGAGCGTAGGAAAATTTTAAATTATGCTACGATTCCCAACAGTGGCATCATGAGCCAGGCCTATGCGTAGTTACTATGCACGAGTAGAACACAAAGAAGTTGTGGGCGTTGATGTTGCCAATTCTTCTTGCCGCTACTAGTCGTTTCTTGTTTCGGCGGCATTGTAGGATGAAGCGGCCCGGACCGACCTTACACGTACGCTTACGTGAGACAGGTTCCACCGACTGACATGCACTAGTTGCATAAGGTGGCTAGCGGGTGTCTGTCTCTCCTACTTTAGTCGGAACGGATTCGATGAAAAGGGTCCTTATGAAGGGTAAATAGAAATTGGCAAATCACGTTGTGGTCATACGTAGGTAAGAAATCGTTCTTGCTAGAAACCTACAAACCACGTAAAAACTTGCAACAACAATTAGAGGACGTCTAACTTGTTTTTGCAGCAAGTGATATATGTGATATGATATGGCCAGAAGATGTGATGAATGATATATGTGATGTATGAGATTGATCATATTCTTGTAATAGGAATCACGACTTGCATGTCGATGAGTATGACAACCGGCAGGAGCCATAGGAGTTGTCTTTATTATTTTGCATGACCTGCGTGTCATTTGAATAACGCCATGTAATTTACTTTACTTTGTTGCTAAATGGTTAGCCATAGAAGTAGAAGTAATCGTTGGCGTGACAACTTCATGAAGACACAATGATGGAGATCATGATGATGGAGATCATGGTGTCATGCCGGTGACGAAGATGATCATGGTGCCCCGAAGATGGAGATCAAAGGAGCATGATGATATTGGCCATATCATGTCACTATTCGATTGCATGTGATGTTTATCATGTTTTTGCATCTTATTTGCTTAGTACGACGGTAGCAAGTAGGATGATCCCTTATAATAATTTCAAGAAAGTGTTCACCCTAACTGTGCACCGTTGCGAAGGTTCGTCGTTTCGAAGCACCACGTGATGATCGGGTGTGATAGATTCTTACGTTCGCATACAACGGGTGTTGACGAGCCTAGCATGTACAGACATGGCCTCGGAACACACGCAATACACTTAGGTTGACTTGACGAGCCTAGCATGTACAGACATGGCCTCGGAACACGGAGGACCGAAAGGTCGAGCATGAGTCGTATAGAAGATACGATCAACATGGAGATGTTCACCGATCTTGACTAGTCCGTCTCACGTGATGATCGGACACGGCCTAGTTGAGTTCGGATCATGTTTCACTTAGATAACTAGAGGGATGTCTATCTGAGTGGGAGTTCATTAAATAATTTGATTATATGAACTTAATTATCATGAACTTAGTCTAAATCTTTACACTATGTATTGTAGATCAAATGGCCCACGTTGTCCTCAATTTCAACGCGTTCCTAGAGAAAACCAAGCTGAAAGATGATGGCAGCAACTATACGGACTGGGTCCGGAACCTGAGGATCATCCTCATAGCAGCCAAGAAAGATTATGTCTTAGAAGCACCGCTAGGTGAAGCACCAATCCCTGAGAACCAAGACGTTATGAACGCTTGGCAGCAGCGTGCTGATGATTACTCCCTCGTTCAGTGCGGCATGCTTTACAGCTTAGAACCGGGTCTCCAAAAGCGTTTTGAGAAACATGGAGCATATGAGATGTTCGAGGAGCTGAAACTGGTTTTTCAAGCTCATGCCCGGGTCGAGAGATATGATGTCTCCGACAAGTTCTTCAGCTGTAAAATGGAGGAGAACAGTTCTATTAGTGAGCACATACTCAGAATGTCTGGGTTGCACAATCGCTTGTCTCAGCTGGGAGTTAATCTCCCGGATGACGCGGTCATTGACAGAATCCTCCAGTCGCTTCCACCAAGCTACAAGAGCTTTGTGATGAACTACAATATGCAGGGGATGGAAAAGACCATTCCCGAGGTGTATTCAATGCTGAAATCAGCTGAGGTAGAGATCAGAAAAGAACATCAAGTGTTGATGGTGAATAAAACCACTAAGTTCAAGAAGGGCAAGGGTAAGAAGAACTTCAAGAAGGACGGCAAGGGAGTTGCCGCGCCCGGTAAGCCAGTTACTGGGAAGAAGTCAAAGAATGGACCCAAGCCCGAGACTGAGTGCTTTTATTGCAAGGGAAGTGGTCACTGGAAGCGGAACTGCCCCAAATATTTAGCGGACAAGAAGAAGGCCGGCAACACCCAAGGTATATGTGATATACAAGTAATTGATGTGTACCTTACCAGTACTCGCAGTAGCTCCTGGGTATTTGATACCGGTGCGGTTGCTCATATTTGTAACTCAAATCAGGAACTACGGAATAAACGGAGACTGGCAAAAGACGAGGTGACGATGCGCGTCGGGAATGGTTCCAAGGTCGATGTGATCGCCGTCGGCACGCTACCTCTGCATCTACCCACGGGATTAGTTATAAACCTCAATAATTGTTATTTAGTGCCAGCTTTGAGCATGAACATTGTATCTGGATCTCGTTTAATTCGAGATGGCTACTCATTTAAATCTGAGAATAATGGTTGTTCTATTTATTTGAGAGATATGTTTTATGGTCATGCCCCGCTGGTCAATGGTTTATTCTTGATGAATCTCGAACGTGATGCTACACATGTTCATAGTGTGAATACCAAAAGATGTAAAGTTGATAACGATAGTCCCACATACTTGTGGCACTGCCGCCTTGGTCACATTGGTGTCAAGCGCATGAAGAAGCTCCATGCAGATGGACTTTTGGAGTCTCTTGATTACGAATCATTTGACACGTGCGAACCATGCCTCATGGGTAAGATGACCAAGACTCCGTTCTCCGGAACAATGGAGCGAGCGACCAACTTATTGGAAATCATACATACCGATGTGTGCGGTCCAATGAGCGTTGAGGCTCGCGGAGGATATCGTTATGTTCTCACTCTCACTGATGATTTAAGTAGATATGGGTATGTCTACCTAATGAAACACAAGTCTGAAACCTTTGAAAAGTTCAAGGAATTTCAGAGTGAAGTCGAGAATCAACGTGACAGGAAAATAAAATTCTTACGATCAGATCGTGGTGGAGAATATTTAAGTCACGAATTTGGTACACACTTAAGGAAATGTGGAATAGTTTCACAACTCACGCCGCCTGGAACACCTCAGAGAAATGGTGTGTCCGAACGTCGTAATCGCACTCTATTGGATATGGTGCGATCTATGATGTCTCTTACCGATTTACCGCTCTCATTTTGGGGTTATGCTTTAGAGACTGCCGCATTCACTTTAAATAGGGCACCGTCTAAATCCGTTGAGACGACACCGTATGAATTATGGTTTGGGAAGAAACCTAAGCTGTCGTTTCTAAAAGTTTGGGGATGCGATGCTTATGTCAAGAAACTTCAACCTGAAAAGCTCGAACCCAAATCGGAAAAATGCGTCTTCATAGGATACCCTAAGGAAACTATTGGGTATACCTTCTACCTCAGATCCGAAGGCAAGATCTTCGTTGCAAAGAACGGGTCCTTTCTAGAGAAGGAGTTTCTCTCGAAAGAATTGAGTGGGAGGAAAGTGGAACTTGATGAGGTGATAGTCACCCCTTCCGAACCGGAAAGTAGCGCAGCGCGGGAAAATGTTCCTGTGGTGCCTACACCGACTGGGGAGGAAGTTAATGATGATGATCATGAAGCTTCAGATCAAGTTGCTGAACTTCGTAGGTCCACAAGGACACGTTCCGCACCAGAGTGGTACGGCAACCCTGTCCTGAAATCATGTTGTTAGACAACGGTGAACCTTCGAACTATGAAGAAGCGATGGCGGGCCCGGATTCCGACAAATGGCTAGAAGCCATGAAATCCGAGATAGAATCCATGTATGAAAACAAAGTATGGACTTTGACTGACTTGCCCGATGAGCGGCGAGCCATAGAAAACAAATGGATCTTTAAGAAGAAGACGGACGCAGATGGTAATGTGACCATCTACAAAGCTCGACTTGTCGCTAAGGGTTATCGACAAGTTCAAGGGGTTGACTACGATGAGACTTTCTCACCCGTAGCGAAGCTGAAGTCCGTCCGAATCATGTTAGCAATTGCCGCATACTATGATTATGAGATATGGCAGATGGACGTCAAAACGGCATTCCTTAACGGCTTCCTTAAGGAAGAGTTGTATATGATGCAGCCGGAAGGTTTTGTCGATCCTAAGAATGCTAACAAAGTATGCAAGCTCCAGCGCTCAATCTATGGGCTGGTGCAAGCATCTCGGAGTTGGAACATTCGCTTTGATGAGATGATCAAAGCGTTTGGGTTTACACAGACTTATGGAGAAGCCTGTGTTTACAAGAAAGTGAGTGGGAGCTCTGTAGCATTTCTCATATTATATGTGGATGACATACTATTGATGGGAAATGATATAGAATTCTTGGAAAGTATAAAGGCCTATTTGAATAAGTGTTTTTCAATGAAGGACCTTGGTGAAGCTGCTTATATATTAGGCATCAAGATCTATAGAGATAGATCAAGACGCCTCATTGGTCTTTCACAGAGTACATACCTTGACAAGATATTGAAGAAGTTCAGTATGGATCAGTCCAAGAAGGGGTTCTTGCCTGTATTGCAAGGTGTGCAATTGAGCACGGCTCAATGCCCGACCACGGCAGAAGATATAGAAGAGATGAGTGTCATCCCCTATGCCTCGGCCATAGGGTCTATTATGTATGCCATGCTGTGTACCAGACCTGATGTAAACCTTGCCGTAAGTTTGGTAGGAAGGTACCAAAGTAATCCCGGCAAGGAACACTGGACATCGGTCAAGAATATCCTGAAGTACCTGAAGAGGACTAAGGATATGTTTCTCGTCTATGGAGGTGACGAAGAGCTCGTCGTAAAGGGTTACGTCGACGCTAGCTTCGACACAGATCCGGATGACTCGAAGTCACAGACCGGATACGTGTATATTTTGAATAGAGGAGCAGTAAGCTGGTGCAGTTGCAAGCAAAGCGTCGTGGCGGGATCTACATGTGAAGCGGAATACATGGCAGCCTCGGAGGCAGCACAGGAAGCAGTCTGGATGAAGGAGTTCATTACCGACCTAGGGGTGATTCCCAATGCGTCGGGCCCAATGACTCTCTTTTGTGACAACACTGGAGCTATTGCCCTTGCGAAGGAGCCCAGGTTTCACAGGAAGACCAGACATATCAAGCGTCGCTTCAACTCCATTCGTGAAAGTGTTCAAAATGGAGACATAGATATTTGTAAAGTGCACACGGACCTGAATGTAGCAGATCCGTTGACTAAACCTCTCCCTAGGGCAAAACATGATCAACACCAGGACGCAATGGGTGTTCGATTCATCACAATGTAACTAGATTATTGACTCTAGTGCAAGTGGGAGACTGTTGGAAATATGCCCTAGAGGCAATAATAAATGGTTCTTATTATATTTCTGTGTTCATGATAATAGTCTATTATTCGTGCTATAATTGTATTGTCCGGAAATCATAATACATGTGTGAATACATAGACCACAACCTGTCCCTAGTAAGCCTCTAGTTGACTAGCCTCGTTGATCAACAGATAGTCATGGTTTCCTGACTATGGACATTGGATGTCATTGATAACGGGATCACATCATTAGGAGAATGATGTGATGGACAAGACCCAACTTAAGCATAGCATAAAAGATCGTGTAGTTTCGTTTGCTAGAGCTTTCCAATGTCAAGTATCTTTTCCTTAGACCATGAGATCGTGCAACTCCCGGATACCGTAGGAGTGCTTTGGGTGTGCCAAACGTCACAACGTAACTGGGTGACTATAAAGGTGCATTACGGGTATCTCCGAAAGTGTCTGTTGGGTTGGCACGGATCGAGACTGGGATTTGTCACTCCGTGTAAACGGAGAGGTATCTCTGGGCCCACTCGGTAATGCATCATCATAATGAGCTCAGTGTGACTAAGGCGTTAGTCACGGGATCATGCATTGCGGTACGAGTAAAGAGACTTGCCGGTAACGAGATTGAACAAGGTATTGGGATACCGACGATCGAATCTCGGGCAAGTAACATACCGATTGACAAAGGGAATTGCATACGGATTGATTGAATCCTCGACACCGTGGTTCACCCGATGATATCATCGTGGAACATGTGGGAGCCAACATGGGTATCCAGATCCCGCTGTTGGTTATTGACCGGAGAGGCGTCTCGGTCATGTCTGCATGTCTCCCGAACCCGTAGGGTCTACACACTTAAGGTTCGGTGACGCTAGGGTTGTAGAGATATATGTATGCGGAAACCCGAAAGTTGTTCGGAGTCCCGGATGAGATCCCGGACGTCACGAGAGGTTCCGGAATGGTCCGGAGGTGAAGAATTATATATAGGAAGTCAAGTTTCGGCCACCGGGAAAGTTTCGGGGGTTACCGGTATTGTACTGGGACCACCGGAAGGGTCCCGGGGGTCCACCGGGTGGGGCCACCTGTCCCGGAGGGCCCCGTGAACTGAAAGTGGAAGGGAACCAGCCCTTAGTGGGCTGGGGCGCCCCCCTTGGGCCTCCACCCATGCGCTAGGGTTGGGAACCCTAGGGGGGAGCTTCCCCCTTGCCTTGGGGGGCAAGGCACCCCTTTCCACTCCTTGGCCGCCGCCCCCCCAACCCTAGATGGGTTTTGGCCGGCCCCCCTCCCAAGGGGGCCTATATAAAGGGGGGAGGGAGGGCAGCAACACACAGCCTTGGGCGCCTCCCTCCTCCCCTGCAACACCTCTCTCTCTCTCTCTCTCTCTCTCTCTCTCTCTCTCTCTCTCTCTCTCTCTCTCTCTCTCGCAGAAGCTCGGCAAAGCCCTGCCGGAGACCCGCTACATCCACCACCACGCCGTCGTGCTGTTGGATCTCCATCAACCTCTCCTTCCCCCTTGCTGGATCAAGAAGGAGGAGACATCGCTGCACCGTACGTGTGTTGAACGCGGAGGTGCCGTCCGTTCGACACTCGGTCATCGGTGATTTGGATCACGGCGAGTACGACTCCGTCATCCACGCTCATTGGAACGCTTCCGCTCACGATCTACAAGGGTATGTAGATGCACTCCTTTCCCCTCGTTGCTAGTAGACTCCATAGATGCATCTTGGTGAGCGTAGGAAAATTTTAAATTATGCTACGATTCTCAACAGTGGCATCATGAGCCAGGCCTATGCGTAGTTACTATGCACGAGTAGAAGACAAAGCAGTTGTGGGCGTTGAGTTTGCCAATTCTTCTTGCCGCTACTAGTCGTTTCTTGTTTCGGCGGCATTGTAGGATGAAGCGGCCCGGACCGACCTTACACGTACGCTTACGTGAGACAGGTTCCACCGACTGACATGCACTAGTTGCATAAGGTGGCTAGAGGGTGTCTGTCTCTCCTACTTTAGTCGGAACGGATTCGATGAAAAGGGTCCTTATGAAGGGTAAATAGAAATTGGCAAATCACGTTGTGGTCATACGTAGGTAAGAAAACGTTCTTGCTAGAAACCTACAAACCACGTAAAAACTTGCAACAACAATTAGAGGACGTCTAACTTGTTTTTGCAGCAAGTGCTATGTGATGTGATATGGCCAGAAGATGTGATGAATGATATATGTGATGTATGAGATTGATCATATTCTTGTAATAGGAATCACGACTTGCATGTCGATGAGTATGACAACCGGCAGGAGCCATAGGAGTTGTCTTTATTATTTTGCATGACCTGCGTGTCATTGAATAACGCCATGTAATTTACTTTACTTTGTTGCTAAACGCGTTAGCCATACAAGTAGAAGTAATCGTTGGCGTGACGACTTCAT